>NW_023144630.1:11596993-11642455 GCF_012932325.1 Thrips palmi | reverse complement strand
CTGAAAAATTAGAGTAGTGTATTTCCTATGAATATTGAATTCTTTTTTTTAGAAATACAAAACCAAAAAAAAGGAAAAAGAAACCTTAAAGGGTTTTCTTTACAGCTGATATTTGAAAACTTAAAATAACATTAAAAAAAAAGATTTTTTTTCAATATAGTTACTATGATGAGCACAACTACCAACTAATTGGTTAACTAAAAAACTCTTGTAGCAGACAAATTTATTTGATAATATATACTTACAGATGCAGGGTAAAGATTGCAGTGAGCAGTCCAGCATCTGGGCTTCAGCTGGGCGGTTCATCTGATAGATCCTGGCCAAGATGAGTACACGGAGATGCCTTGGGAATGTATCACAGCAACGGGAAGGCGACCGGGAAAAATAAGAAAAGAAATGTTTCTTTGACTGGCTTTCTGCCACCAGGTGGTGGTTGAAAAAATGCGAGTTCATTGTAAAAATTTTTATCAAATTTTATCTTTTATTAAAATTATGAAAATAGAAAAAACTTTTTTAAAATTAATAACAGGAAAAGTAGCGTTTCATCGGCAATTTTGGCCCGTCCCGTACCTTAAGAAACGTAAAAATTTTCGCCTTTTTTTGACCCTGACGGGAAGTAAACCTGAGTCTGGGGTTAAAATAAATGTCGTTTCGTCATCAGCACCCACAAAAACATCAGAAACAATGCAAAAACTAAAAATAAAAAGAATGTTCAAAAAATACCCCGGGGATTTAAACCCCGGGGTCCGAACTTCTCCGATTCGCTCGAAACTGACACCTTTGGTTTTTTCTCGTCGCCCGATTCCAAAAATACCCTACATCCCCTTTCTAGCTGCATCCGTTCCCGAGATCCTCCTCGACCCCATGTAGACCATGATGCACCTGCAGCACCCCCCCCGGGGCTCGGATCGGATTTGCTGCCACCGGGCGGTTTTTAGGGTCACCCAAGGAGGCTGATACCAAATTTGGTCAAGATCGGACCACGGGAAGTCCTCGGACGGACGGACGGACGCACAGCGGGGATCATACTATATGCCCGTCCTCCGTCTTTTTTTTACAAATAACAGGAAAAGTAGCGATAACATCGGCAATTTGGGGCCCGTCCGTACATTAACAAATGTGTGAATTTCCCCTTTTTTTTAACCCTGACGATTTTAAACCAGGGTCTAGGGTCAAAATAGATGTTTTTTCGTCATCAGCGCCCTCAAAAACATAAGGAACAATGCAGAAACTCGAATGAAAAAAAAGTTTAAAATATACCCCACTGGGATTTAAACCGGGTCCGAATTTTCCCCGATTCGTTCGAAAGTGGCACCTTTGGTTTTTTCTCGTCGCACCGATTCCAAAAATCCCTTCCCTTAGCTGCACCCGTTGCCGAGATCCTCCTCGCCCCCATGTAGACCATGATGCACCTGCAGCAGCGCCCCCGGGGCTCGGATCGGATTTGCTGCCAGCGGGCGGTTCAAAGGGGTCCCCCAAGGAGGCTGCATACAAATTTGGTCAAGATCGGACCACGGGAAGTCCTCGGACGAACGAACGGACGAACGGACGAACGAACGGACGCACAGCATGCATCATACTATATGCCCGTCCCTCCGTCATTTTTTTACAAAAAATAAACGGGACGGGCCAAAAAACTATTTGTGACTTGAAAAGTAAAAATTCCAATGCTAATCGCATTGCAGGGTGTTCCCAGTTTCATAACTGGTTTAAAAGTAAGTTTTGAAATACCAATAAAAAGGAGTCCTGGTTTGGGAACGGTATTGCAGCAAAGTTTGTCAAAACAGTAACAAATGTGTAGAAATCACCGTTTGGCCTAACTTTAGGCAGCCACTGCGTCTAATCTAAGGCGGCTAATCGTTCTCCCTCAACGGGTGGGTGTTCTTTGGGCCTTACTTTAGAACACCTTTGTTACGGAGTGCGATTAGCCGCCTTAGTTTCACTGTTAAAAAAAATTCTGAAAATTCAGACTAAATGAACTGAAGAAAATTTCGCAAAAGGCACTCCTAATTTTTAGACCAACTTTTTCAGAAACATGCGGTCTGAAAATTCAGACCAGTGAATTCAGACCACAAGTCTGAATATGGATTAAGACCTCTAGTCTGAATTGGTATTAAGACCGCTGGACTCTGAAATTTAGGAATTTGGTGAGCTTAAAATTGAGATGTCTTATTTCTTAAAAAAGGGCTTCCTGGTCTGAATTTGCTTTCAGCAGTTCATCCCATACCCCTCGCCTCCCTCTTTGTGCGCAGTGCGGGCAAGGTAATATATGAAAGTTGATCCAACCAATGCTTTAAGAAGGATGAAAATTGCTGTGGCTAGTAAAAGTCAATTTTGTAACCTTAAGGATACTGTCAAGTGAAACTTGCATGTCCAAGAAATATTTGTCACAGGAAGTTCATTTTGAGGTCAAAATTCCACCACTATTAGATAAATTTATTCTCAAAGTTGGGGACTCCAACTCTAATTAGTTTCTGAGTTATGGAGGTTTACGTAAACTTTTAGTCGTTTCCTCCAAATTCTTCTCACGACAAAGGATTAGCTACCCAGCCTTCAGATTCTGGCAATTATATCTATTTTTGCATATGAAAAAGAAAGCGTTGTCAAATTTGAAAATACTAGTCCAGAAGAGGCTGTATTAGCTTTTAAAAAGTTAACTTATCAGGCCCACTTTTATTTTTCTTCAAATTTAAAAGATTTTGCCTTATTATTGGTTTATGGTGTTTCAGGAAAACTAAGGGAGATATTTTTTTAAAAAGCTATTTCCTTTGCAAAAATAGATATAATTACAATAATATGAAGACTGGGTACACTCTACAAAAAATGTCCTGTCAACGCCGTTAATTTACTACCAATGTTTGCTGTTGTGCAATTCACGGCGTTTGCTGTGAACTAGTTCACGGCGTTTACTGTGGTCTCGGTTACAGTGTTCACTGTGATCTGGCCACAGTAAACGCCGTGAATTGGAGCCTGATTTGCAGTACTTCGGTGCACAGCGGCGTCAAACTCACAGTGTTTACCGGGGACCAGATCACAGTGAACACTGTAACCGAGATCACAGTGAACGCCGTGAACTAGTTCACAGCAAACGCTGTGAATTGACCTACAGTGAAAACTGGTAATAAATTAACGGCATTTACAGGACATTTTTGGTAGAGTGTAGCTAATCCTTTGTCGTGAGGAAAATTTGAGAGAAACGACTAAAAGTTAACGTAAACATCCATAACTCAGAAACTAAAATAAGGTGGTGTACAACTCTTAGTGCATGAGTTAATGCAATGGAAAGGAACTTTATCCAGGAATTGAGATATCTGGACAAATATTTAGGAAAAAACTTAGAAAGTCACTTTGGTCACTTGAGTCATCATAACCATAAATTTCTTGCTTATCATCGCAAAATCAACTCAAACCTTGGTTGTAACAATTAACTCACTGTGGCAAGCACACGATCCAACACGCACCGGTGCACACGAAGTGAACGTATCAGATTCGTCCAACCAGAAGTTTGAACTAATATCCGATGAAGGCACTTTGGGGACGAGTGTGAACGGGGAGAGGCGAATAACTTAAAACACCTCTCGCCCTCTCACCGCCCGCCCCTTCAGTTTCGGGGAGATGCGTACAGCGAGCGCAGAGTCACTACAGCGTCAAGAAGGGTCATCAGCAGAAAACACTTCGAACTAAAATGCACTTTTTCCGTCGACATGACTTCAGCGCGCCGAGCGAGTGGACCTGACGCAAAATACACGCGATGTGTGCACCTTGGAAGATGCTGGAGACTGATGTTTTGCGTGCAGGGCGCCGGGTCGGCCAAAACATCCGAGTTACCGACGGATTAGCGCTCACCTCCTTGCCGAGCCAATCAGAGGGCGCTCCAGCCGGCCCTGCCTCGCCGGACTTTCGAGAATGCACCGGCGGGGACAGTCCTGCGGCCGCTGCACTTGGCTCGGCTCGGTGCTCGGCCTGCTCGGTGCCGAACGGACTCAGCCGAACAAGTCCGAGACAAACTAGATCGCTTTCGGGCCTACTCGCTTAGCTGGTCAAGGTGCTCCCAGAGCGCTATAAAGAGGGCTACTCTGGGGCTCAAGGTGCTACCTTCGGGGCAGTCCGATTAAAGCAGCGTTATAGAGAGAGGGGCGGGAGGTCAGACGAGTCGGGCAGAAATTAAGACCGGACGCTGAATTCTACTTTCAGACTCGCAGGGCAAATTATTAAACCTTGTTAAGTCTGAATTTTAAGACCGCCGCGTCTGAAATTTTTTTCAGACTACAAGGTCCGTATTTTTAGACCGGCGGTCCAAATATTAGGACTCTAGTCTGAAAACGAAATTAAGACGGACAAGTCGGACACTTTCAGTCTGAATTTTCAGAATTTTTTTAACAGTGTTGGGAGCGGTATTGCAGCAAAGTTTGTCAAAACGGTAACAAATGTGAAGAAATCGTGGTTTGGGCTGACTTTAGGCAGCCACTGCATCTAATCTAAGGCGGCTAATCGTTCTCTCTCAACGGGTGGGTGTTTTTTGGCCCTTTCCCTTTGAAAAACCCTTTTGTTACGGAGTTCGATTATCCGCCTTATTTTGGGAGCGGTATTGCAGCAAAGTTTGTTGAAACGGTAACAAATGGTAGAAATCGTGGTTTGAGCTGACTTTGGGCACCCACTGCGACTAATCTAAGGCGGCTAATCTTTTCCCCCTTTAAGGGGTGGGTACTTTTTGGGGCCTTCCTTTAGAACACCTTTGTTACGGAGTGCGAGTGCGGTTTGTCAAACCAACCGTTTAGCTGGTCACAGAATGTCGTGTCGTTGCCATGGCGATTTTTTTTCATGTTTTAACCATTTTCTCAGAACACAGAAAATTTTCTTGTCATTTTTGATGAGCCAGGAGGTTTAGTTTTGAGGAGTGGTACATTTTTTATTTGAACCTTTTTTTCATATCATGAACGGTTCTGGTTTTCGATTGTTGCAAATTTATGTTTTTCGCGTTTAGGGAAAAATTTCCACGATGATTTTCAAAAAAATTTGGAATTTTCTTTTTTTTTATAGTTGAAATAGTTTAGCGTTTTTTTTTTGAAAATCGAAAAAGGGGGGGGGGGAGGAATCCACGGACCTCGGACAATAGGGGTTCTTGGGAACCCCTAAAAATTCTGTTGCACTTTACAGACAAGAAATTTAATTAACATTTTGTAAACTTAAGCCAATTTAAGGTTCAGTATTTGATGGCCAAGAATGGAAAGAATATCAACTGACCGAACGGATTCAAACATCAGTGTGACAGTTGGGCTAGACAATGCGGGCCAGACAGAGTTCTCCTTCATGAAGAGGGTGCGAAGCTTATTTTGACATGTATGTATCAGAGTCATGGCAACAGGGGGAAAGCTTTCTCTCTGGAAGAGCCACTAGTGACAGAAAACGGTTTTCTCCAGAATGACTGAAGTGTTTGTCAAAGAACAAGACTCCAAATAAGGAGAGAGTAAAGGCTAGGGCTGTTCATTACTTTTGCTAATTTAATCAATTATTTCTACATGCATATTCTTCTAATGCAAATATGCTCCTTATTTAAAAGTTTAAAGCAACTTGCTGTTAGCTGTTACTCAACACTACATACATCTCAAATTTTTAGCTCATAATTTTTATAGAAGATGTCTGCTATAAGAGCACATAAGAAAAACTTTCTTTCGAACATAAAAACTCCATTATTTACACTGCACAGGTAAAATATATTGAGCTTATATTAAGAAGGTGAGTTAGATTGAACTTAACAATTTGAATCTTCTAAAATTTTATGATATGTTGAGAAAGTGTAGACACAACACATGAAAAATTATTTACTCACAAAAGAGGTTCAAGCTTGATTGCAGTCCACCAGTATAGTGCGGTTGTTAAGCGTACCTACCTTGCAAATTGTGCTAGAGCTTTGCCATTTGGCACGAGTGTTTTTCGGACCAATATCTTGTTTTTCACCCGTGGGGGCATGTCTGATTCCGATGCAGAGCCCCGGAATGGGTCAAAATCGGCGTTTTAGCCGTTTTTCTGAAATTTTTGTTCGGTGTAAAACTCCTGAACGCCTCCAAATTAAGGCTATGCATGAAGGCTTATTCTGAACTCAGTGGTGCCCCTACGGATGCATCATAAACCCCGGCGGAACCGTCAATCGTCCATATACAGGGTCAAAACAGCAATTTTATGGGAAAGTTGCACCACATTTTTTGCGTCTTGCCGTCCCACAGTTCGTGCTGTGCAATTGGGACGATCCTATTGTCGGTTTTGATTGAAATTGTTGGCCAACCGAGTGCAGGTTACTTACGAAGTGAAGACCGCATTTAAGAGGGATGAAAACATTCACCCTGACGATTCATATGCAGATTCGAATTCCAAACCCCCCCTGCGTCGTAAAAGCATCGAGAGCTGGTATGTTGCTCATTACATGCCACGATCAGCGTTTGTATTCGTAATGAAGGGGTGCAGAACAGGAAGATAACATTAAGTTACGCAAGACGTCTTTTATACCGCGTGGTGCCTTCACTTTTAAATGTCTTAGGAAGGAATTGCCCTTTATACGAAGGGAACAGCGCGAGCATACTACGAAGGTGGTTTTTCTTAGAACCTTACAATGAAAGTGCTAAACAGATTCGTTTAAACATTTCCACCAGAGCGCCGAGTGAAGAAGAAGAATAATCAAAGCCGCACATAGTCCTTACAAGTCTTTTGTTTGTTAATGTTATATGTTCATTAGGGTTCTTAAAATGGATAAAACTTCAACCAGGATGAGTTTTGTCACCCCCCTCAAAACATTAAAATGAGACTTTTTTGGGGAACTTTTTCCCGGTGATTTATTTAATAGTTCTTCACTTGGCGTTCCAGTGAAGTGTCCATAACGAAGAAACATTAATTCGTACTGTAAGAAGACCCCTTGTCTCATGAAGTAACATAGCTTCAACTTCATCCTGAGACATTTATAGTGTTCGGAATAGACCCTTTGAAGCAACTTTTGTTATTAAGTGAATAGCCCCCGAATTCATCAGCCGAAATTTTGTAACAGGCGTTTGGTCGCCCAAATTTGGGTAACGCCGTCGGCGACGCCGTGAGGTTCCCGATGACGTCCTTCCGGGGACACCACGATGACCGGAGGCCTCTACGCCCTATTGGGTCATCGTGGTGGCCCCGGAAGTACGTCATCGGGGACCTCACTGCGTCCCCGACGACGTTCCCCAAAATTTTGGGCGACGATTTTATGACTGCCCAACATTTGGTCACCGCAGGCTCGTCACCCAAATTTGGGCAACGGTGCGTGCGTTATCCAATGAAAGGGCGATGGTGGTGACTTTCATTCTCAGTGACAACTTAAACTTCGGATATTACGCTGATGATGGAAAGAGATGCCTTGCTCCGCAGTTTTGTCTTCCAGTAATCCATATTTTGAAATTTTCTGAAAATGCTTGGATAATTCCATAGAAAAGAGTTCCACGTAGAGCCCTAGATATGGTCCAATATCGGTCCTACAAGAGTTCCTAGGCCTAAATTGTTGGTCTACATGTTGTGACTTAAATTTATTACATCCATTTACGTCAATAGATGCATGGGAATGTAGCTAATTAACTACTGTCCGAAGTTACCCCCGGTCATGGGGTAACTTGGGACACTCTTTCGAGACTGCTGGGAAACGATATAATCGAGGCAAATGAACCTGACAAGCATGAAATCATGGGGAAAGGGTCAAACTTTAATATAGTGAGGATCCATTGGTCTGGGTTGGAATCTTGCCTCTGGCGTTCAAAAAACGTGAAAAAGTATCCCAAGTTACCCCACCGTCCAGGCAGGGACAACAGCTTCAAAACGTCAAAAAAAAAAAAAAGAAAAACCCAAAATCGATAAAAGTGGCATGTTTAGACCTTTGTGGGGTCAGGAACGGTCCCGATGGAGCTCTCGTGCGTCTTATCCCCACCGACTTCGGAAAGACGAAAGGAACCATCGTACAGATATCGGGTCGTCAAGCGTTTCAATTGGAGGCTTGACTGCAAAGAACGTTAATAAAACAGTAAAATGTAACAAAGAAAGGCCTTTTCTGACCTCCTGCATCGGTTCCCGACATGCCCCCACGACTAAAATCAAACATATTGGTCCCAAAAACACTCGTGCCAAACCGCATAGCTCTATCACAATTTGCAAGGTTGCTGCGAAACATGGCGCTTAACAACCGTACTAGTAAGTCCGACAGTGCGCTTGCAGACTGGCTCAGGAAGACACAGGGTTGATCATTGAATGTTCAAGAGCCATGACATGTACACCTGGAAAAGGAACACAGGCATTATAAGTGAGTGAATGAGATATTGAAAAGGAAAAAACTTCCTGGTGCACTAACAGAGCAGAGATGCAGAAAAGAAGCAAGGACAAACGCAACTAACCGAAGTACATTGATAACATCAACAAACTATTATCCATAAACAAATATGGGATACGTATCATCATTTGCATTTTGACTCAATGAGATTGTAGCCATGAAAACAATGATGACATACACTAAACACAAGCCATAAGATAAGTTTATTTGCAACAGAAATGAAGGTATGACTAATTTATTTAAAATTAGAGGAACTAGAAATACTAAATATTATTTTAGAAGTAAGTGAAGATAATTTCAAGAATGTATGTTTAATCCATTAAAGGCCTGATTTTATGGTTAACGACGTGTGTTGAAGCATTAATCGCAAGCAAGAGTGATATTTTGAAATGGCTATGACGTGACGTGAACGTCGAAAAGCATGCCAGACTGGAGAGCACGACAACAACTCACCACAGAGACAATGCCGATACCCTATTTTCGTTCATAAACATCTCATTTCAAGAATGTAAATAAACAGAGGGTCACTCCGAAACTACACACTCGAACGTGTAAGTTCGATAATCGATAGGGGTTCACGACCAGGTCGAAGTGGAACCATCGAGCGAGTGTCGGGCTAGCAAGGCCAATGGGACGTGCGGGACTGCCTACCCCGCAGTGTGCAGGCGCTTCAGGGCAGGCCGGCCCGTTACACCGGTGTGTGTTGCGGGACTGCCGGCTCAGCTCAGGTAGGCAACCCTCAACACGCCGGTGAGTTGCGGTACCCATTAGGCGCACTATTCAGGAGATACCAAGAGTCGACGTGGATGCGTTGTGCGGTATTCCACGATGCCGACTGCCTGTGAATTACCTCATGGATGCAGAATGTATGTATCCACGAGGATCATGTCCCCTTCAAAACCATGTTGACACTTCATCCCCCTATCCACGTCCCTCAACCACCTAAATCGCCTGGTGGATCCAACGCGGTGTGATCTACATTTCAGGAAATACTTGGAGTCGACGTGGATGTGTAGTGTAGTGTTCCACGTCGCCGAATGCCTCTCAATTACCTCATGGATAGGGAATGTCCTTATCCACGTCGATCGTGTACCCATCAAATCAACATCGCACAAAAGGCATCTAATCCACATGGAATTGCACATGAGTAATCAACGTGGAAACCAGGGGTCAGAGTTCACATTGATTGTTCGCTTTTAATTCAACGTTGATGACATATTAATAACAGGTGGATAAATCCACGTGGTCGTATCCACCTTGTCCACAGAGATTCTACGTGGATGGGATATGGGTGTTCCCATGGGGTATCTTGTAAAATATATTGACGCCATATATTGATCAGGGGCAAGGTTCTTTTCTATGCGTTTAAGTCTCCAAGAAATTTTGAGGAATCCTGTTTAACAAGTTAACTGGAACAGTTCGGAAATTTTAAACGTCTTTTTTGGGTGTAGCGCGAAAAGTTCTTCTAGGCGTCTACGGTAGAGTTACAATTACACCGCGAAGTTTACATTCTTTGATAATATTAAAGGAAGTCTCTGAGTCGTCAGACTCCATGGTGTATTGACACTATATATTGCCTACATATACTCTACAAATCGAAGAGTGTACATGGTATGCTCTAACTGGAGCATGCCTGCAAGCACGCTCTAGCTGGCGCATGCCTGCCAGGCATGCACTAACTAGTGCATGCATGCCATGTACACGCTAACTGAAGCATGCATCTAGTGCATAAGGGATAGGGAGTTGTCTGCATCAGGAAGCGTGTACATGGCATGTATGCGCTAGTGAGTGCATGCTTGGCATGGCATGGCAGGCATGCGCTAGCTATAGCGTGCTTGCAGGCATGCTCCAGTTAGAGCATACCATGTTCACTCTTCGATTTGTGGAGTAGAGCAATGTATAAAATTTATATATTTGCCACATATTTTTTATATCGGAAAAGTATCTTGCTAAATCTTTTCCACATATGTCGTCAATACATGTTGGGCCATATATTTTGTCCATATAGTGCCCATATATTTTCCATTTTGCAAGGGTTTATCCTGACGGGGTCACTTCTGACTCATGTCATATAAGTAGGTGTCTATGGTCACAAATGCGATGCTTCATTCAGAAGGCAACGTACCGGTACCATTATAGTGCAATTTCATCGTCAAAGACTAGGGGATCAAAAAGGTACATGAGTTTTAGTCAGGGCTGTAAGCGACAGATTTGGAATCAACCTTGCACTTTCTGACCCCGGTCTGGCGCTTTGCACGGGTGTTCTAGAGACCCAAAATAACGATTTCAGAGTTGGAGGCACTCTGGGGAACGCTGCAGGGACCGGTGGGAAGCAAAACTCTACTTTTTTGTAGGAAAAATTCCAATTTAACGCCTAAAACTTACCCGTAATCGCCGCTGCATGCGTTTATCTTGTCAAATGTGGACCCGTTTCTGTCTTCCTGGCTTTACAAATTTTGCTTCAACATGTACCTTCACTTAAGACGTAGAAGAGTGTCATTATGTCATTGAGGAAATATCTTTGACTAATGAGCACACCAAAATTAGCTACAATGTCTTTGAGGTTGCTGAAAGTTCAAAGTCATTTCTCTTGATGTGTGTTGGGGTTAATGCTTGTTTTCTGGGGCCGAACACTCATCGAAACTGACACAGTTGGCACGAAGCGCACCCTTAGTATCATAATGTTTTTGCTCCGCGAGAAATATTGTTATCACCTTTCTGGCGTGTTAAGGGTTGAACTCTTTCATTTTACTTTGATCAGCAACACGCCCATGCCTGTTGCCATTTTTTTTATGAAATCCTTTTGGCACAGTTTGGTAACGGCAACTCTTCTGGTTCAGAAACTACAAGTGCGTACGGTCGCAAGGTGGAGAAAACAGTAAAAATCTTTTATTCTTCTGGAGGATGGCACACGGCTTTGCACACGGCCAATCCAAGTGTGAGACAGTCTCACACTTATAGGTGTGAGACATTTTTCTCACGCTTACATGTGTGAGCCACGTTTGTCTCACGCTTGAAAGTGGAAGACATCGATGTCTTACACTTGCAAGTGTGAGACACGGTTTGTCCTACACTTGCAGGCGCGGGACCAGTGGCATTGAACCACAAATCTAGGATAGGCAGCAAGTGTGGGACAAGCTCTGTCTCACACTTGGAAGTGTGAGACTTCGTTGTCCCACACTTGCAGGCGTGAGACAAACGTTGCTCACACTTGCAAGCGTGAGACAAAATGTCCCACACCTACAAGTGTGAGACTGTCTCACACTTGGATTGGCAGTGCCAAATTGACGAAGCCCGGGAAATAATGCAGTTTTTTATTTTGCTTGGCAGCTTGTAAGTACAGTTGTTTTTTTTTTTTTTTGTTTTTTTTTTTTTTCCAAAGCAGATAAAATCCATTCGACCATGGGTTCTGATCCATTTAATCCTGGATGGGTTAGGACCCATTGAGACCCAGCTCTTTGGGTTCGCTTAAGAAAAGCTTGCTAGGTTAGGCAAAAGTGTGATGCAAAGGTAGGCAAACCCGCTACCCACCGACCAATTAGGGGTAAGGGAGAGTGGGGTAATTCCGGACGCTTTTTTTCTTTTTGCTCTTTGAGCTTGAATATGCTTCTTGAGTCAAATGTTATTGCAGGAGAACAAAGTATGGACCTTTCCCTTCAAATTGATATACATGAAAGCCAAATCTCATCAACGGTTAGGGAGATATAGGCGCCTAACAAAAGCCCTGCACGTGTCCGGAATTGCCCCAGGCTGGGGTAATTCCGGACGACCTATGGGGCAATTCCGGACGACCTATAAATTTGACACTACTTGAGCTTACTTTCGCTTGTTTTGATGTGAGGCATGCTTTTAGAAGGCGCACACGGACATTTGCTGTGAACTAAAGTGTTTGATTATTACTCAAAGCATATTATAAGGAATATTTTGTACTAAAACCCCTAAATTGACAACACCGCCTTGAGTATAGCCCTTAACATCGCTGCAATGCTATTTTTCGACTGTTCTTTATCCTGCTTAACGGTGGGGATGCATGTCCACAATTTTGAAGCCAGTACCTTAACATTATGCGGGAAATTGGAGAAAACAACACTACTTGTCCGGATTTACCCCACAGGTAGTGAAAACCTTTAATGTTCAATCGTAAGAAAACGGCGTGCCATACGAGCACTCCCGAAACGTCAAAGTAAAGTCAAAAGACCATACAATGTAACAAAATTTTAGTCATGGGACTTAACTTGACGCTAAAGTACGATAAGTACATGGAAAAGCGAGGTAACGATGCAGCTTTTGCCTATTTTTGGTGGTACTCAAATTTCGTGAGGCGACCACAGCCGAACGGCTTGATCTCCTACCTTGGCGATTTGGAATTATCATTTGTAACTGATTATCTTCCTCTGTTAGGCGGGCTTTTGAGCTATCTTCACTCAAACCCAGTGAAAATCGAAGTGTCCGGAATTACCCCACTTTCCCTTAACTTGTAAACAACTGCAAGGCCACCACCATTGTGTTAGGCGCTAAAAGTTACGTTTGTGACGACCATCACGGTTGACTAACCTTCTTTGTAAAATAAATAATGACAAGCCTTGTCCGAGTTTGGACACTTTGTAATGGTCCAGACCCTTTATGGGTGGAATCCATACAAATGAGCTCTTTTCAAACACCCATTACATGGGTTGCACCCAATTAAATGGCTGCATGAAAAGTGCCCATGTATATGGACTTAGGAAATGGGTTTTGTTTTTGCCAGCAGTTCAATAGAATGTGCAAATGGTAAAATGTTTGCTTGGTACACCTGTGTGTGCCTTTAGAAGGACACTTCCATTGTTGACGAAGACAAGTACGGATCTCTGGGAGCGTGTTCGTTCCAAGCGTTCTGTTCAAGAGCGCCGATGCACGTACTTTATGCTTTTCCAAGCGCTTTCCCATAGAAGTGTAACTCTTCAAAACGAAATGCGTACATTATATGCTCTAGCTAGGGCATGTCTGCCAAGCACACTGCAAGAAAAAGTGTGAATAGTACAACAAATGTACAACAAAAACTGTACAATAAAAGTACAACAGGGATTGTAGAAAGTACAACGAGAATTGTACAAACCACAACGACGCCTGCTCTGCCCATCACTCGTCATGCCGGTTTCATTGTACTTTGTACAACAATTGTTGTACTTCGAAAGTACAATAAAAACCTGATAAAAAATTTGCCAGAAATTTGTGTACTCTTGTTGTGGTTATTTCCTGCAGTGCATGCACGAGCAAGTGAATACCTGCCATTTTCACAGTAACTGGAGCATACACCTAGTGCATGAGGGATAGAGACTTGTCAGCTCCAGGAAGAGTATGGGGGGTATGCACTTGTTGGTGCATGCTAGGGCGTTTTAAAAAAATTGATTTTTGACAGGAGTCGGTGTTTAGGTTCATCTAGGTCCCAAATGACCTCACACCAAATTTGAGCGAAATCGGTTGACATTTACCCGGTGCACAGCGCGAGAAAACTATTGGTCTCGCTTGGGAGGTGCCCCCTCCCCGCGTCTTTCCGCCGCGACTGTGGCGCCATCTGAGATCCGAACTCTCTGAAATTTGGTGGCGATGTTCCTTGGGGCTTCCCCTATCGGCCTGCGTGGTTCGGGCTCAGACCCTGCCTCACGTGACTAAGCGACAGGGCCTAAAGTGCATCAAATTGTTTTTTGAGGGGGGCGGGGGAAGGAGGTGGGTGGTGTGAAATTGGCATGTGGGTCCCTTCAACCGGTGCGCCAGCTAGAGATATACCTAGTCTGAACACTAAGCGGTTCACTTATTCACAGTAAAAACAAGGAAAATATGGAAAACATGCTGGGACGCGCCGTATGGCACGCCGTTTTCTTACGATTGAACATTAAAGGTTTTCACTACCTGTGGGGTAAATCCGGACAAGTAGTGTTGTTTTCTCCAATTTCCCGCATAATGTTAAGGTACTGGCTTCAAAATTGTGGACATGCATCCCCACCGTTAAGCAGGATAAAGAAAAGTCGAAAAATAGCATTGCAGCGATGTTAAGGGCTATACTCAAGGCGGTGTTGTCAATTTAGGGGTTTTAGTACAAAATATTCCTTATAATATGCTTTGAGTAATAATCAAACACTTTAGTTCACAGCAAATGTCCGTGTGCGCCTTCTAAAAGCATGCCTCACATCAAAACAAGCGAAAGTAAGCTCAAGTAGTGTCAAATTTATAGGTCGTCCGGAATTGCCCCATAGGTCGTCCGGAATTACCCCAGCCTGGGGCAATTCCGGACACGTGCAGGGCTTTTGTTAGGCGCCTATATCTCCCTAACCGTTGATGAGATTTGGCTTTCATGTACATCAATTTGAAGGGAAAGGTCCATACTTTGTTCTCCTGCAATAACATTTGACTCAAGAAGCATATTCAAGCTCAAAGAGCAAAAAGAAAAAAAGCGTCCGGAATTACCCCACTCTCCCTTACCCCTAATTGGTCGGTGGGTAGCGGGTTTGCCTACCTTTGCATCACACTTTTGCCTAACCTAGCAAGCTTTTCTTAAGCGAACCCAAAGAGCTGGGTCTCAATGGGTCCTAACCCATCCAGGATTAAATGGATCAGAACCCATGGTCGAATGGATTTTATCTGCTTTGGAATAAAAAAAAAAACAAAAAAAAAAAACAACTGTACTTACAAGCTGCCAAGCAAAATAAAAAACTGCATTATTTCCCGGGCTTCGTCAATTTGGCACTGCCAATCCAAGTGTGAGACAGTCTCACACTTGTAGGTGTGGGCAGGGGCGGACTGGCGATGCTAGGGCCCCTCCGGGAATGAGTCTGACGGGCCCCACTATCACCGTATCATAAACGAAAGTTTCTAATTCAGGAAAGTGCCTGTTTTCTCTTTAAATGTAATTTTATTTCGAGTTTTGATTTGGCAGAATTGTGTAGGTAAAACGTCAAGGGGAGATGTGAGATGCAAGAAATTTCTAAAAGGAAATGGAAAACCTCAAAGTGCGAGCGAAGCGAGCTTCGCGCCCACGACGTTTCGGCTTGTCCCACGGATTCTACTAAAAACGAATATAATTGTTCAAAAGTCGATTAACCAGCAATAATGGTGCTGACGAAGCTAGGGCATTTGAGCTGTCCTCGGCGGGTCCTAAGAATGAGCGTCCTTCCAAAGTGTACAAAATGATCATTTGTGCGAGCGAAGCGAGCTAGGAGCCAGGGCTTTTCATCGCACTGTTAAAAAAGTTATGAATTTTCAAAGCAATTTTGATGACAATTTTCCGAACAGGGATATGAATTTTACAAACATTGCAATTTTCATAACTTGATGCGAAAATTCGAAACAATTTCGTAAAATTGACAATTGTTGGTAATTTTCAAACCATGTTCTGAAAATTGCGAATCTTAAGTGTTGATTTTGAGCTCACAATAGTAATTTTCCGAATCCGATTGTAAATTTCACAACTGGCTCAAGAGGCCTGGCCAAGGGGCGCTGGTAGAGTCATCAGGTAGCTGACCCTCCGCCTCCCGTGGGACGTGGTAGCACAGCGGTAAAGAGCGTGCACCACAAGTCAAAGATCCCGGGTTCGAAACCCGCTGATCAAAAGTACAATCAGTTCAATAAATGGCATAAGGCCGCATCGGTGTTCATATACATGAACAATTAGTTGTCCTTTTGTTTAACTGCCCTAAAATGACCTCGCAAACGCGAATATTAATTTTCATAACATGATATGAATTTTCATATCGTGATTGTAAAACAATTTACAATCATTTGTGATTTTAATTTTCATAACAATTGTTTGTGAAAAAAAATGCCAACCAATGTTATGAAAATTACAACTGATTTTTTTAACAGTGGCTTTAAGCCTGTTCAAATGACTGATTTGGCAGTTTTGTGGCGCTCTGATTTTAGTCCTTGGCACCTGGGGCCGCAGACATGGTCTTTGGGGGCCCCGGCCGGGCTAGGGCCCACCCGGGGATCCCCGGGCGCCCGGGCGGGCCAGTCCGCCCCTGGTGTGGGACATTTTGTCTCACGCTTGCAAGTGTGAGCAACGTTTGTCTCACGCCTGCAAGTGTGGGACAACGAAGTCTCACACTTCCAAGTGTGAGACAGAGCTTGTCCCACACTTGCTGCCTATCCTAGATTTGTGGTTCAATGCCACTGGTCCCGCGCCTGCAAGTGTAGGACAAACCGTGTCTCACACTTGCAAGTGTAAGACATCGATGTCTTCCACTTTCAAGCGTGAGACAAACGTGGCTCACACATGTAAGCGTGAGAAAAATGTCTCACACCTATAAGTGTGAGACTGTCTCACACTTGGATTGGCCGTGTGCAAAGCCGTGTGCCATCCTCCAGAAGAATAAAAGATTTTTACTGTTTTCTCCACCTTGCGACCGTACGCACTTGTAGTTTCTGAACCAGAAGAGTTGCCGTTACCAAACTGTGCCAAAAGGATTTCATAAAAAAAAGTGGCAACAGGCATGGGCGTGTTGCTGATCAAAGTAAAATGAAAGAGTTCAACCCTTAACACGCCAGAAAGGTGATAACAATATTTCTCGCGGAGCAAAAACATTATGATACTAAGGGTGCGCTTCGTGCCAACTGTGTCAGTTTCGATGAGTGTTCGGCCCCAGAAAACAAGCATTAACCCCAACACACATCAAGAGAAATGACTTTGAACTTTCAGCAACCTCAAAGACATTGTAGCTAATTTTGGTGTGCTCATTAGTCAAAGATATTTCCTCAATGACATAATGACACTCTTCTACGTCTCGGTAAGTGAAGGTACATGTTGAAGCAAAAGTTGTAAAGCCAGGAAGACATAAACGGGTCCACATTTGACAAGATATACGCATGCAGCGGCGATTTCGGGTAATTTTTAGGCGTTAAATAGGAATTTTTTCTACAAAAAGTAGATTTTTGCTTCCCACCGGTCTCTGCAGCGTTCCCCAGGGTGCCTCCAACTTTCAAATCGTTATTTTGGGTCTCTAGAACACTGGTGCAAAGCGCCATACCGGGGTCAGAAAGTGCAAGGTTCAACCGCTTACAGCCCTGACTATTTCAGCTGACAGAGCTACACTGAGATTCCAAACGCTATGAGTATAGCGTCAATTGGTGCTATGCAAAAGCATTGCACATGAAGTGCAATGCCTCCCCATTCCCATGCATTAGCATAGGGCCTTTTCGGGATGCATTGCACGTAAGGTGCAATATGGCTATCGCATTGCACGTATGGTGCGATATCTCAGCTGCATTGCACCATACGTGCTATACTCATAGCGTTTGGAATCTCAGTGTACCCATGAATTGTCCTGGCACTCTTAACTTCAAGACGGTGTTGTGAGAAATTTGGCTGATTGCCTCTACGTGGTTTTCGGACGGGCCTCAAATTCTGCGTGGTTTTCAAACGGGCCGGAAATTCTACGTCCTTATCGAACGGGTCGGAGATTCTGCGTGGTTTTTAGAATGTCTGAAATAAGTTGCGTGTTTTTCATAGGGAGCCATCAAAGTTTGCTTTCCACAAAATTGGCAAGCCGTATCGAATGCTAAAAAATTGGCAAGCTTTGCCCAAAAATACTCCTCAGCTTGCCAAAATTTGGCAAGCTTCTGAAGATTTTCGACCAGAGCTTGCCAAATTTTGGCATTCAAAACGGCAGATGAAGACTGAGTCTTGCCTCAGTTTGACCTTTATAGCACGAAAATAAAAGTATTTTTTAAATGACCCGTTTAAAAAAGATCGTGCCGAGAATGTGTCGAAATGATGTCGAAATGATGCCGAAGTGTCCGGCATGCCCTGAATGATGCCGAAATGCGCTCGGCAAGCCCGAAATCCACCCGCCGCCGGCACGCGGCAAGCCCGAAATGAGCCCCGCTGTCGCGGGCGGCCCGGAATCGTACCGCGACCCCGACCGCTGCCCGGCCGGGTGGATTTCGGGCGTGCCCGTGCCTTTCGGCATGATTCCGGGCATGCATGAGTGACGGGGCGCATTGAGACCCTAATCAAAGAAGTGTCAAGTTAATGTCTTTGACCTGCGTACAAAATTGAAAAGTTAAAATAATGAAATTCTTTCTTAAGTACCAAGTCTATCAAAACCGGCGTGAAAAATTAGAAAATTCCGTGCAAACGAGATGTTTGTAGGACAATTTTAAATTCTTTGACTGAACAAATCTACAATCAAATTGAACACTTTGATACGGGTACTTGAATGAATGCAGTTGAATCCGTTGAGCTTCTGATGCCTAACAGCCTTAGCATAAATAGTAACTTTAGCTTGCATCCTAAAGAAAAGGTCTATAGGGCTCTCAATAAAATGAGCCGCGGGGCAAGGGTACTTCGAGTACGTGGATTATAAGGAAGCGAAGAACCGGGTTTGCGTGTACAGCCAGCACCCCAATAACCGGGTTTGGGAGCCTCAGACCTGGGTTTGCCAGTGGGCCTGGATCCGCGGGTTGACTAGTCCACACGCAGCTCCAGTACCTACGCTCACGTTCACCAAGTCTGTTGTTAGATCCAAGTGCCCAGCTCAACCCGCGCACCTTGTCCAAAAGTCGAGGGGCTCTCCGCGAGTAACCCAAGAGTCTCGCGGGGGTTACTTATTCGTCAAGACACAGGGCTCGCCGCGTGCTCCTCCGCCAGCAGCGTGTCTCCTCCGCCCCCTCCAGTGCCGCTCGGGGTCGAGCGAGCTCGCTGGAAGGCATCGGGAGCCTGAGGCCTCCTCCCCAGGTCTCCTCCGTGGTGCAGTTGGCAGCGTCTCGGTCCACAAAGACGGTCGTCCTGGGTTCCAATACTAACCAGTGTTTCTCCTTCAGCGTTCTGTGTACGTGTGTGTGTTTGTGACCCAGTCCCAAAAAACCATGGAGCACATGGGGTCCCATGGATGACTTCCCACGAGACGATGATCTTTCACCATGGAAATTTAGGAAAACACCACGAGCACTCTTACACCACGGCATGGGGCGACAAATAATTCCGTGGTGAAAGAACCACCATGGTGTCTATCGTCATGGTGAAGCATGGCTTCCCCATGGTGGCGCTCGCACCATGGTAACGTGCTCTTGCCCGTGCGTTGAAGTCTCCAGAGATTATTCAGAATCCCTCTGCAACTTGAAAACTACTAGAGATAGAGTGACGGCGACCGCTCCATCGTGTTCAGCATCGAATTTTTACGTGGGTGAAGAGATTAGATGAACGCCTCGTGTCTCTTCGCTTGACTTTGTGACAAGGCACTTGGCACGCCATGTGTACGAGGGATGTCATGGGACCAGTACACCATGCAAACCAGACACCATGGAATTTTCTCATGGTAAAAGGGGCCAAAAATGAGGGGTGTTTTGGACACCATGGGATTTTGCTTCCCATGCAATCCCATGATGTCCCATGCACCATGGGACCCTCCATGGTTTTTTAGGACTGGGGAGTGTGTAAATGTGAGCCTGTGTGTGTACGAGTGTGCCTGTGTGCGAGACTGAATGGGCACCGCCATCCAGGTACCTCCCCCTCCCCTGCAGCTTAATGGGAGGGACGGTTCGGCACGTTTTCGGCATGCCCGGCAAGCGTCCGGCATTGCCGAAAATCGGTTTGTTTTCCAACAAAATGATCATTTTTCGGCAAGCCCGGACTCCTGGTTCGGGGCGGATTTCGGGCGTGCCGGCCGGGCATGCCCGAAATCCTGCCGTCATCCGGCACGATTTCGGGCAAGATCATTTTTAAACGGGGAGGTAAATCTGAAAATTTTTATTTGTTCCCGATATTTTCTAAAGGTGGAAGTCACTGTTGCTGTCACCGCGTCGCCGCATCAAATCAGTGAGTCGCGCGCGCTTGTCGCCGTGAGTTGCGAGTGGGTCATCGGTAATATTCACTGAAAAAAAAAGTTTCACTGAAATTTCAGTATTTTTAGTTTGAGAATTCAGAGAAGCTATTCAGAGCTCTCTCTCTAAATTAAAATCCGCCCTTCTTCTCTCAACATTGGGTTCCGCCGAAGGAGGACCCCTATTGCCCGGGACGGATAAATTCTTTTCCTTCCGCCGACGCCAATCTAAAAATGGTTTCCGCCAAATTATTCCTTATCGTAAAAAAATAAAAATTCCTGAAAATTTATCGTAAGAATTTAACGTAAACGACAAAAACATAAATTTGCAACAATGAAGCACCCCTATCCCTTCACATTTTCCAGAAACGTTTCAAAAACAAAATGTGCTACTCCCCAAAACTAAGCATCCTGACTCATCAAAGTGACAAAAAATCGTCTGTGTTCTCAGAAAATGGTTAAAACATGAAAAAAAGTCTCCATGGCAACGACACAGTGCCATCGTACCAACTGTCAAAATTTAAAGTCGCTGATAAAAAGAAATCGAAACGCCGTGAAATTCGAAAATGCCAATGCTAACGCATTGCACCGTGTCGCGACATTGGAACATCTTTGAAGTCTGTCAGTAAAAAGTTCGTAGCAGAAAAGACGCAATAAATTAATTTTCGGGGGTTGGCAACAATTTTGTCGGCGTCTGCGCCCTTTCGAAAATCGCGGGGCTGAAAAAACGAGTAGTCGCGCATTGAAACTGCCCCTCCATTGTTGCTGAGGTTGGATTGTTTGGCTTGCTTTTAAAGGTTGCGGTTCTCTTGTGATGTTTTCCTCAATTCTGTAATCAGCACGACGGTTGGTTTGACAAACTATATAAACTCGGGAGGGGTGGTTTCGGAACGCAGATGACTTTCGTTTGGCGAACATGAGCACTGTAAGTCGCGAGATCGCGAGATGGCCTGAGATGGCCATTGTGTTAACTGAATCAGGTTTGGGATGTAAAAATACCGGTAGGATTCAAAGTTACGTAAATTACGGTAACGTTTAGACGACAGACTCCAAATTGATTTCCACAACCGGAACACCGTGCAATGAGTTAGCATTGGAATTTTTTCAGACTGCACGCAATCGTACGCCAAAGAATAAAAGAGCAGACGAACTTCCTGTTAAGAAGAAGGCTTTTCAAATATTTGGGACACGTCCACGACAAGCTTGATACATGCTCGCGGTCTCTTCACTTCCGGCCTATTGGTGTGGTAACACAGTCCATATACACGAAATCTGCCATAAGGCAGTATTGGAAAATGCCTCAGCCTGCCGATTTGGGCCGGTGTCTGCGTCACATTATACGTAATCTGCAACAAAAACGAAGTTGCTTGAAATTCCACTATTAGCCCACCAACATGACACCCACCTTAAGAAAATATTCCACTATACGATATAGTGGTTTAAAGTATGGGCACGGTAGGGCTCCCGCAAACACCGGACAAGGCAGGCCCGCCAAACACGCCTATTGGGCAGGCAAACTACCGTGCCCATACTTTGAACCACTATATCTCCTAAACAGTTTGAGATACAACTCTGTACGTGGTCTCATTCGATTCTGCGCGTCTTTGTCTACAATATAAAATTACCCACACACACCAAGAAGGCAGAGAACGTCAAACAATGCTCAAAACCTGCATTTTTTAAAAATCAAATGACAAAATTTGCACACTTTGAACCGCTACATCTCCTAGACGGTTTGACATAAAAATTTGCGCGTGGTCTCATTTGATTCATCGCGTCATTTTCTGTAAGATATGATCATCAGAAGTTTTTGTTCACACTGAGAATGAAAGAGTCACCAACATCGCCCTTTCATTGGGTAACGCACGCACCGTTGCCCAAACTTGGGTGACGAGCCCGCGAAGACCAAATTTTGGGCAGTCATAAAATCGTCGCCCGAATTTGGGTAACGCCGTCGGCGACGCCGTAAGGTCCTCGATGACGCTCTTCCGGGGCCACCACGATGACCCAATGTGGCGTTTAGGCCTCCGGCCATCGTGGTGGCCCCGGAAGGACGCCATCGGGAACCTCACAGCGTCGCCGACGGCGTTACCCAAATTTGGGCGACCAAACGCCTGTTACCCAATTTCGGGTGATGAATTTTTCGTCACCAAAATTTGGGCAACGAAGTGGCATCACCCATTGAAAGGGTGATGGTGGTGACCAATTCATTCTCAGTGCACATATTTTCCCCAGAAACCCCACGAAAAAAAAATGGTTTTTTAGGTGTTTTAGGGGTGTTTTAGGGGGTTTAGTTTACAGGTATTCGTCAGAGGTCCAGTCTGAGGTCATATTCTTGTTCCTTGGCCAAATGTCCTGAAAGTAACCAGTTTGTAGTCCTCTACTATGAAAAGTGTAAAATAAGTCCAAAATACCCAAATTCGTGTTTTTTCTCCAAAAGTTAAACTAAAGTTGGCCATATCTCGGGCAGTAAATTTTTGCCAGACCTCATATTTTGGCTGTAGACTCTCCTTTAGTTAGTTATTAAGCCTACGAAAAATCAGCAAAATCGGAGAGGGTCATTGGAAGAAGTGGTCCGTCTTAGTGGACACTAGTCATTTCTCAGCGTACGAAAATCAGCCAAATCAGCCGGTGGGAACTCCCCTGTCCCGGCAGAAACCAGGCTCGAAAGCGGAGCGGCTCCGTTTTCCAACTTTTAAACGAATAAAGCTAAAAGAAGCTATTTGATTGCCACATAACGAGTACATCAGGGCAACGTAAAATTTCGCGTAGATTACGATTCTGTACTTTCATTTTCAAAAAGACGAAGGATTGCGGAAATAATCACGGATTATGTTCATATTGCGGCGTCGGCTCGCTCGTATCAGCTCGTCTCATATTTGCCGAATGTTAATGTAAACAAACTAAAGCAGCTTGAAGAAAACGGTCACTTGCAATCGAAAGATCACACTTTTTTCCTTGGTTTAGTGACTATTGCAAATCTCGAACGCCGGCTAAAACAAGTATTTAAACAGAGAAATAAAACCTTGTCCGGAATTGAGGTTATGTCGGCTCAAATCATTCCCTGTTGTTTCTTTACAGAAATACTTGTTTTAGCCAGCGTTCGAGCTTTGCAATAGTCACTATACCAAGGAAAAAAGTGTGATCCTTCGATTGCAAGTGACCGTTTTCTTCTGCTTTAGTTTGTTTACATTAACATTCGGCAAATATGAGACGAGCTGATACGAGCGAGCCGACGCCGCAATATGAACATAATCCGTGATTATTTCCGCAATCCTTCGTCTTTTTGAAAATGAAAGTACAGAATCGTAATCTACGCGAAATTTTACGTTGCCCTGATGTACTCGTTATGTGGCAATCAAATAGCTTCTTTTAGCTTTATTCGTTTAAAAGTTGGAAAACGGAGCCGCTCTGCTTCCGAGCCTGGTTTCTGCCGGGACAGCGGAGTTGACACCGGCTGGCCAAATGGACGTAAGTCTATCCGCACTTTGACAAAACGAGGAAAGTCCAACCGTACATCGACAAAACGACGAAAGTCCATGTGTAATTCGACAAAATGGCGAAAGTCCACCTTCACTGTTAACACGAAATAAATAATAGTTTTTAACCCGGGCATGTTCTATGTTCATGCCGTCACTGATCTTATGGATATTCCTCTTGTTGGGAACGCACTGATAGACTATATCCGTGTTTTGCAGTTGGGACTTTCGTCATTTTGTCCAAGTAGGTACGGTTGCGTGGCGTCGTCACCTCACATCGGTCGTGTACGAAGTATTATAGTAATACAGGGTGAGTTTTCTCAATGTGTCAATAATTTGTGGGAAGCTAAGGCACCCGTAGCGGATCATTTTTCACCAGGGGGCTACACTGGTAAAACTAAAGCGTAACTCTATGCTTGAGTCAAGCAAAAAGTTACGCTTGAAGACATTACGCTTGAAATGAAGCATAGACTGGAAATTCACCCATGCATTTAGGTAGGGGGAATTTTGGCGGATGAGCATGTTGCGCTCGATTTTAAGCGTAAACTGATAACGCTTGAAAACAGAGGGTTATACTACGCTTTGGTTTTACCAGTGTAGTGGGGGCAAACGTCTAGTTATCACTGGGAGAAATAATGAAGATTGTGGCTGTCAAACCTAATGCCACTCTCCACTGTTCATCGAAAGAAGGTGTTTACCGTACCCTGGGATACAGTAGACACTGTGCCTGAAGGAACGGTGTTCACTGCACCCTGGGAACCCGCATCCGCTGTACCTTGGAAACTGTTCAGACACTCCATTCAGTATACCTGTAAAATAAAGGCGAAATTCCAAAATCACGATAGGAACGATTTGATGACGGAAATGAATTTATCTTAGCAAGGCGAACAAAAAATGAGACGCGTATTATGGCCTCGGACTCGTAATTTAGCGGAAATCGTGGTCAGAGGTCTAAAAAAGAAGGATTTTGGACTCCAAAACAGTGGACTCATAAAGTTACGGTCCAAAATCCTACTTTTTCAGGCTTTTGATGCCGATATCTGTTAAATTTCGAGTCTGAGGCCATAACATGCTTATCATTTTTTGTTCGTCTTGTTCAAATAAATTCATTTCCGTCATCGAATCGTTCCTATCGTGATTTTGAAATTTCACATTTATTTTCCAGATATACTGAATGCCGTGTCTGAACAGTTTCCAAGGTACAGTGGATGCAGGTTCCCGGGATACAGTGAACGCCATTCATTCAGGCACAGTGTCTACTGTATCCCAGGGTACGGTAAACCCCTTCTTTCGGTAAACAGGGAGAGTGGCATCAGATTTAACGGCCACAATCTTCATTATTTCTCCCAGTGTACGGAGATAATTATTATTTTGTAATTTTCCTTTGCGCCTACGACGTAGGCACTCGCTGCCTCTTAAGGTGGCGGAGTCTCACGAGAGGATTTCAAGGGACACGCAGTACTCGCGGGAGTGCCACTGACTTCGCGGAAGTATCCGTGGAGTCCTGCCACCCTTGCGAAGACAGCCGCGAGATCTACTGTTACGCAGGCCACCGCGACAGCTTCTTGGGACCCTCGGCAACCCTTACAAAAAGACAATTGCAAGGTCCACCGCAGCTCCGCGAGACTCAAAGCATCCCCGCTAGACCCGCGGCTACCTCTCGTGAGGTCCTGCGACCCTCAGTAGCAGCGGGTGCCTATCTCGCAAGAGCGATCGCCTATTTTGAAACACCAATTATCTTCGTACTAAGACGTTTGCGCCCACTAGAACATTGGTGAAAAATGATCCCCTCGTAGTGAGGTTGTTAAGCACTATATTTCGCAGCAACCTTGCCAATTGTGATAGAGCTATGTGGTTTGGCACGAGTGTTTTTAGGACCAATATCTATGATTTTAGTCGTGGGGGCATGTCGGGAACCGATGCAGGAGGTCAGAATAGGCCTGCCTTTGTTACATTTTACTGTTTTTTTGTAACGTTCTCTGCAGTCAAGCCTCCAACTTAAAGCCTGGACGACCTAAAATTTGTACGATGGTTCTCTTTGTCTTTCTGAACTTAGTGGGGAATCTGAAGATGCATGAGAGCTCCGTCAGGACTGTTCCCGTCCCAACAAACGTTAATATAAAGCTAAGTATGAATGCCAGAGACAAACGGCAGGCACCGTTTGAAAGATAAAAGTTTTATACAACATTTTCTAAAAAAAAATTTCCCCCATTATATACCCCCATGTATTAACCACGTATTGCGCAAGATAATTTGCATTATATTGAGCAAGATACAATTATATTGACAATGCATGAAACATATATGGAGTCATCTACTGACACATATTTTCCATATATTTTCCTTTTGCAAGGGTTGTCAAATTAAAACGAACGTGACTCCCCTTAATCTGACAATCATGGCGTGTCACATTCAAACGAACGTGACAGTAAGCTTACCTTAGTGTCACATTCGTTTGGATGTGACAGTACATTGGTGTCACATTCGTTTGGATGTGACACAGGGACCGCGGAAGTAGTTCATGACGGGGGGGGGGCAAGACTTTTCTATAAAAAGGGGGGGAAGGCCTACGACTGCGTCCACCGGCCGGCCCTGTACGCGGCCATGCGCGCGCAGGGCGTCCCCGAGCAGCTCATCTCCCTCATCAAGATGACGCAGGACGGCTCGGAGTGCGCTGCTCGGGCCCAAGGACGCCTCTCCGACTTCTTCGGCGTCGCCACCGGGGTCAAGCAGGGCGACCCCCTCTCGCCCTTGCTGTTCAACCTCGCCCTGGAGGCGGCGGTGGGCCATCTCCTCCACCAGCTCGAGCGCCCAACGAACCTCCGCAGGCCCATCTTCCTTGCCTTCGCCGACGACATCGTGGTGCTGGCGAAGCGCAAGGACGACCTCGTGGAGCTCGCCGAGAGGATGAAGGACGGCGCGGCGCGGTTCGGCCTCCAGCTGTCCCCCAAGACGGAGTACATGGTGGTGGCCCGCAACGCGGCGGACCCCGTCCACGGCCGCTCCATCAGGGTCGGGGGTATGACGTTCCGCCGTGTCGCGGCCTTCAAGTACCTGGGGTGCATGGTCGCGGAGGACAACAAGCTGGACGCCGAGATCCGCAACCGGTGCACCGCGGGGATGCGGTCGTACTACTCGCTAAGGGGTATTGAAATGCACGTTTTTTTTGAATTCCATACCGGCACACCCGGAAAAGGGTTCATTCCTACCTAAAACCACCGCAAACCAAATTTGAGACCGATCGAAAAATATTTAGGGGTCGCTACAATGGCTGAAAGTTGTAAATTTGCCGTAATTTGGAACAAAATACAACTTTGGAGTATTTGAAGCCCTGCGCATCCGGTGTTGGTCCTAGCTTGTTGCCCCCGGAGACTTTTTTTTTCTCGGGATCCAGGCCGACCGAAAGAACCCTACGGGATGCGTTTTTAGCGAATGGTAACGGAACTGGGTCCATTCTACGCTCAAAAAAGTGTTTTTTTCTCCGCTTTTAGTGTTTTAGAGGCCTGCCAAACTTTTGCCTTGCGTCACAAAAAATCTCAACCCATGTATTTTGATAGAAAAAAGGTTGCTCTTTCAAATGGCGGTCACGGAAACAGTCTACGATTTTTGGTTTAGGCTCCAGAGCCGTTTAAAGTTGAAAAATGGATTTTATTTTAGTGAAAATGAGAGCAAATTTTCACTCTTAGTCACGTGCGACGTATGGTTTGGCCACAAGTGCTACCCAGCGAAGTGCAGGCGGTGCGCTGTCGTGGGAGAAGTTTCCCGGGTAGAAATAGACGGCTTTTATACGGCTGCTTAATATTTTGTGACCAAAGTAACGCGCTGGCGTTCGAAAAATACCTGGATTATGTTTAGACTGTGCCAGCCTCTTTGCTCCCATTCGTTCACAGCAGGTCGCAGCAGCTCCACGCTATAGACTAGCTGTTATTGCCGCGCGTGATCAACAGAGTTCGCTGGATCGTGACATCATGGGCTTGACCTGGGGCAGGGACCGGCTGAGTCCACACGGTCGTGGATACGTAGACGGACCGCTCAGCTGCAATTCTTTTTCAGCGATGACGCTCTGGCCCAGCGCCCAGCAGATCCGCTTTTGTCTCGCAAGCGGCAGGTTTGTGGATCGACGCCAGTGGTCTCTCTTTTGCTGCTGCGGCCATCGATGCGGCAGCTCTTTGCCGATATTTTGTCTTTGCCTTCTGGGCATCTTTTTAAGGTCGTTTAAAACGACGTCGGCCGGCCAGAGACTGGCAAAACGTCCACGAAATATCCGAATATTTTGTCGACATCTTGCTGACACAGTCCAAACATAATCCAGGTACTTTTCAAACGCCTGCGCGTTACTTTGATCACAAAATATTTAGCAGCTGTATAAAAGCCGTCTATTTCTACCCGGGAAACTTCTCCCAAGACAGCGCACCGCCTGCACTTCGCTGGGTAGCACTTGTGGCCAAACACTCTACCAAAAATGACCTGTAAATGCCGTTAGTTTATTACCAGTTTTCACTGTAGGTCAATTCACAGCGTTTACTGTGATCTGCTCACGGGATTCTCTGTGATCTTGTTCGCGGTGTTCACTGTGATCTGGTCCCCAGTAAACACTGTGAGTTTGACGCCGCTGAGCACCGAAGTACTGCAAATCAGGCTCCAATTCACGGCGTTTACTGTGGCCAGGTCACAGTGAACACTGTAACCGAGATCACAGTGAACGCCGTGAACTAGTTCACAGCAAACGCCGTGAATTGCATAACAGCAAACATTGGTAATAAATTAACGGCGTTGACAGGACATTTTTTGTCGAGTGAACCATACGTCGCACGTGACTAAGAGTGAAAATTTGCTCTCATTTTCACTAAAATAAAATCCATTTTTCAACTTTAAACGGCTCTGGAGCCTAAACCAAAAATCGTAGACTGTTTCCTTGACCGCCATTTGAAAGAGCAACCTTTTTTCTATCAAAATACATGGGTTGAGATTTTTTGTGACGCAAGGCAAAAGTTTGGCAGGCCTCTAAAACACTAAAAGCGGAGAAAAAAAAACACTTTTTTGAGCGTAGAATGGACCCAGTTCCGTTACCATTCG
This sequence comes from Thrips palmi, assembly GCF_012932325.1. Classification (NCBI taxonomy): domain Eukaryota; kingdom Metazoa; phylum Arthropoda; class Insecta; order Thysanoptera; family Thripidae; genus Thrips; species Thrips palmi. Next base: position 11,613,773 of record NW_023144630.1, on the reverse strand, counting down.
CTAAAAACGCATCCCGTAGGGTTCTTTCGGTCGGCCTGGATCCCGAGAAAAAAAAAGTCTCCGGGGGCAACAAGCTAGGACCAACACCGGATGCGCAGGGCTTCAAATACTCCAAAGTTGTATTTTGTTCCAAATTACGGCAAATTTACAACTTTCAGCCATTGTAGCGACCCCTAAATATTTTTCGATCGGTCTCAAATTTGGTTTGCGGTGGTTTTAGGTAGGAATGAACCCTTTTCCGGATGTGCCGGTATGGAATTCAAAAAAACGTGCATTTCAATACCCCTTACTACTCGCTGATGTCGCTGATGCAGTCGCGGCGGCTTTCCCGGTGCGTTAAGACCCGCATCTACACCTCGGTCATCCGGCCCTCCATCACATACGGATGCGAGACGTGGGTGCTTAACGCCAAACACCAAGGGCAAGTCGCCGGGACCGAGAACAGCGTGCTTCGCAGGATCTCCAAGTCGGTCTACAACAGGCGGATCGGCAAGAAGGTGTGGCGCACCAACAAGGAGGTCCGCGACATCACCGAGGTACCACCCATCTTGAATTTCCATCGCTACCGGCGCGCCCAGTACGCGACGCACGTGGAGCGTGGCTCCGCGCCGCTGGCCACCCGGGCTGCCCAGCGCGCGTCGCCGCCGCGGAGGAGGCCCCGCGGCCGCACGAGGGACCGCCGCATGGACGCCGTCGTCAACGACATCGCGACTCTCGACGTCGACAACTGGAGGGACGCCGCCATGGACCGGGACGCCTGGGCAGCTGCCTCCGTCGCCATCCTGAGGCAGCCGGACCCCCACGAGGAGCGCCGCGACGAGGCGAAGGCGAGGAAGCGCCGACGGACGGGCCAGCCGGACGCAGCGTAATGGTGAGCCGAACTGTTTCCAGCCTCACCTCGAGTCTGTCTTCCACCAACTGCAGTCGCCCCCCCCCCCCCCGGTTGGCAGTCGAATACTGTCGTCTCCTCTTGCAGCATCTCTCTCTTTCTTACAGCTCGCTCCCATGGGAGCGCACCACCTCGGCAACAAAACTTTTGAGATGCGTGATGTGTGTGTTATGCACTCGTGCCTAGCGCGCACTGACCCCATGCTTCCCAGTAGGGCAGCGGCCACTTCGACTATGCAGAAATCCTACCGCATCTGAGGTTGCGGCGTGGTCGCGCGAGGTCGGAGTGTCTTGCTGACCCGAACCGCTAAAGGTCTGTATAGGCCTATCAGCGCCGATGATGATGATGATGATGATGCTAATAAGATGCGTGTAATGTGGAATTTACAATAGTTTGGGGGCCGCTTTTGACCCTCAAAGTCAGTGAAATGCGAGCGTAGCGAGCTAAACGCCATCGAAATATGAAAAGTACAAGCTATAATGGAGCGCATGCAGTTAAAAGTCATCAAATAGTGGAAAGTACCAAGAAGGGCGAGCGAAGCGAGCTGAAAGCCAGCGAATTTACGAAAATACTAGCGTGTTTTGGTTAAAATTTGGACACGATACAGAAATTTGCGACGCCACAATGGTCAAAACAGGGGGGCGGCGCCCCCCCCCCCGTTTCATTTCAGGGGAGGGGCAACCCCCCCCCCTGCACCCCACTTCCGCGGTCGCTGAGTGACACGACATGTGTACTTGGGTACCATGTGTCACATTCGTTTTAATGTGACAGTTCGACAGCTGATTGCGTGTCAAAGTAATGTGATAAAGCGGTGCGGTGTGTCACATTCGCTTGACCGTAAATTTTCACCGTTTGTCACGCTCAAACTTACATCGCCGTTTTCACGTGAAAACGAACGTGACGTCACATTCCTTGGCTCCAGTGAGTTGTACAGAACGCCTTTCTGTCTGCTTGCCAGTTCTGGTCTGCTTTCTTCGCGAGCTGAAAAGTTTCTCATACGGTCAAGGAGCGGGCCAGCGGTGAGGCTAGCCAGAGTTTCACCGATTTAAGCTGGCGTAGCGTTGGTGGTGCGGGCTCGCTTGAACAGGGGGCCCTGCTCATATGATGCCCCCCGCTCAAATGAAGAACTCCCGCAAACGAAACACCCCGCTTGAGTGAAGGAACCGCTCAAACGAGTGGCCCCGCTCAAGTGAAGGACCCGACCTCCTTGAGAGACGCTAATGTGAAGAATCCGCTCGTGGTGGTGGAGGACTTCGCCCTTGCGCATCTGCATGCCCCGTTCAGACGACGCCCCTGCTCAACTGCTGCCCTCGCTTCAGGGGGCAGTAGCGTCTGTTGCACGTGTTTGACGATTTTCGAACCTCCTGTTTAGACGTTAATATAAAGATAAGTATGAATGCCAGAGGCAAACGGCGGCACCATTTAAAAGATAAAAGTTTTTACAAAATTTTCAAAAAAAAAAAAATTGTTTTAGCATTAAATAAGGATGTTTTGTGTTAATTGCAAAAATGGTCTGCAAATTTACATGGTTTCACTGCGCGCACGATTGCAGCCAAAGTTTTTAACTTTTTACCAATAGGTAAGGGAAAGTGGGGTAATTCCGGACACGGGGCAATTCCGGACACTTCGATTTTCACTGGGTTTGAGTGAAGATAGCTCAAAAGCCCGCCTAACAGAGGAAGATGATCAGTTACAAATGATAATTCCAAATCGCCAAGGTAGGAGATCAAGCCGTTCGGCTGTGGTCGCCTCACGAAATTTGAGTACCACCAAAAATAGGCAAAAGCTGCATCTTTACCTCGCATTTCCATGTACTTATCGTACTTTAGCGTCAAGTTAAGTCCCATGACTAAAATTTTGTTACATTGTATGGTCTTTTGACTTTACTTTGACGTTTCGGGAGTGCTCGTATGGCACGCCGTTTTCTTACGATTGAACATTAAAGGTTTTCACTACCTGTGGGGTAAATCCGGACAAGTAGTGTTGTTTTCTCCAATTTCCCGCATGATGTTAAGGTACTGGCTTCAAAATTGTGGACATGCATCCCCACCGTTAAGCAGGATAAAGAAAAGTCGAAAAATAGCATTGCAGCGATGTTAAGGGCTATACTCAAGGCGGTGTTGTCAATTTAGGGGTTTTAGTACAAAATATACCTTATAATATGCTTTGAGTAATAATCAAACACTTTAGTTCACAGCAAATGTCCGTGTGCGCCTTCTAAAAGCATGCCTCACATCAAAACAAGCGAAAGTAAGCTCAAGTAGTGTCAAATTTATAGGTCGTCCGGAATTGCCCCATAGGTCGTCCGGAATTACCCCAGCCTGGGGCAATTCCGGACACGTGCAGGGCTTTTGTTAGGCGCCTTTATCTCCCTAACCGTTGATGAGATTTGGCTTTCATGTATATCAATTTGAAGGGGGTCCATACTTTGTTCTCCTGTAATAACATTTGACTCAAGAAGCATATTCAAGCTCAAAGAGCAAAAAGAAAAAAAAGCGTCCGGAATTACCCCACTCTCCCTTAAAATGCATCTGAAAAAGCATGAAATTGCCCATAAAATCAAAATGACTCTTGGGTTTTAATATAAGGACAGAAAAAATGTGGTTCGTTTCCATCTAAGGTTGAAGATGAGCGTTCCAATAGTTTTTCTTGCCCAATATTGAAACCCAAGGGCCATTTTATGGGCAACTTCATGCTTTTTCATTTGCATTTTACCGATTGGTAAAAAGTTAAAAACTTTGGCTGCAATCGTGCGCGCAGTGACACCATGTAATGTTGCAGACCATTTTGGCATAGAACACAAAACATCCTAATTCAATGCTAAAACAAAATAATTTTTTTTGGAAAATGTTGTAAAAACTTTTATCTTTCAAATGGTGCCTGCCGTTTGTCTATGGCATTCATACTTATCTTTATATTAATGTCAACGTCTAAACAGGAGGTTCGAAAATCGTCAAAACACGTGCAAATGACGCTACTGCCCCCTTCAACGACGCCCCCGCTCAAGTGAAAACCCGCTCAAACAAAGCACCCACTCTGACGAGAAAGTAGCTGCTGGCGAGAAAGTAGCTGAAGTGAAGTCCCCGCTAGAGTGGGAACCTTGCTCAAATGACGCGGCCCCTCCCTGACTAACAGGAGGCTGCATGGAAAGAAATCGGTTGGTCATCACGATCAACTTTGGTTTGTTGCGAGCTGGTTTATTGCATGCACCGACCAGCTTGGTTGTAGCAATCAATAGAACACATGGACCGTCTAGACGGGGACAAAACGCTTCAAGACGTCAAAAAAAATCTATACTAGGGGTACGCGCCGTTTAGTGTGGGCGCGTAGTGTGGCTGAGCGATGCGAATTTGTGCACTTCGTACTTTGCTTCAGTAGACGAAATGTGCAGCTTGTGGGCTCATATTGAGTGAAATGTAGGTCTGGGGTATAAATGGAAGTTATTTTCGTTATCTGCACACAAAAAACTGTTGGGATCAACGTCAAACTCAATTCCAAAATTTTGGTCCAGAATTGGTCAAAATTCGGGAATGCGTGAGTCTGGGAAAAATTTGGAAGTCATTTTTGAGTTCAGCGCACCAAAAACTGCAGGAAACAATATAAAACTCGATTTGAAAATTTTGGTCCAAAATGACCTAATTTGGGATTAAATTATAAGTCTGGAGTCGAAATGGGGGTGATTTTTGTTATCAGCACACAAAAAACTGTTGGGATCAACATCAAACTCAATACAAAAATTTGGGTCCAAATTTGGTCAAAATTTGGTAAAGCGTGAGTCTGGGAAAAATTTGGAAGTTATTTTTGAGTTCAGCTCATCAAACACTGCAGGAAACCATATAAAACTCGACCTGAAAATTTTGGTCCGAAATGACCTAATTTGAGATGAAAATATAAGTCTGGAGTAGAAATGGAAGTGGTTTTCATAATCCGCACTCCAAAAACTCCAAGAATCAATATGAGATTCGATTAAAAATATTGATATAAAATTGATCAATAATTGGTAAAGAATGGGTCTGGGTTGGTCTTCATGGATCACCCTTTGTCGTTACCAATACCCTGATGCCACACCAATGCGATTCCTTCAGTCGAGTAACATTCCATTGCCAGCATTGAATTGCTTAATTAGCTACTCGTCTGCTTGACTCACTATTCGACACATCTTTTTCTTCCAACAAATGGATTCACATATTTATTAGTAATATTTGAGTAGCCTTTTGTCATTCTTTCATTTTAAACCAGTGAATTCAACAATATAGATTGGAATATGTAACCATAGTTTATATAAAGTGACTCAGTTTAGGGCAGGCTGATCTGAAGCATTCGACGGAGAACAAGTTTTGTCAAATTCAGTGAATCGTCTCATGAAGTCAAATGCAGAGTCCACTTGTTGCTCAAAACGCCACCATAATTTACCTTATTCATGCCTCGTCATATTTTATCTTCCAGCTTTTAAACCATTACCAATACTTTGTTCCAGTTGTCCGACACAAGCTTTGGTGAAGTGAATAGAATTGTCTTATTAAATGCAATTACCAAGTCACCCAGCGCTCAAAACCTGAATCGTCTCATTGAACCCAATATCAGTTCAAAATCTGTTAGCACTAAATATATGGATTATTTATTGCACTAAATACATCTATTTATGGATTCTTTTAATCAATAGATGTTAGTACTAGAATATTTATGTTAGCTTGCAGCATTGCAATGGAATGTCATTTCCCGAGACAAACCAAGACAATTAACATGTCTTCTTATTTCAACAGAAGTTATTCATGCATTTACCTGATTTGATTTACTATGAAATTTAAAAATAAGGATAGTATCAGAGAGAATAAAATCAGTAGATGCACACAAAGGCAAAGAAAACATTCTATTTACAATCCACAACTACACCCACAGTGCACTGACCTGAAGAAAGATTCCCCTGTGACGGGGGAGGGGGAGAGGGGAACGAAACACGCAAACCATTCTCACATTCAGTTTTTGGCCCGTCCCGTTCATTTTTTTTTTTTAAAAATGACGGAGGGACGGGCATATAGTATGATGCCTGCTGTGCGTCCGTCCGTCCGAGGACTTCCCGTGGTCCGATCTTGACCAAATTTGGTATGCAGCCTCCTTGGGTGACCCTTAGAACCGCTCGGTGGCAGCGAATCCGATCGGAGCCCCGGGGGCTGGGGTCGAGGAGGATCTCGGCGACGGATGCAGCTAGAAGGGCATGTAGGGGTATTTTTGGAATCGGGGCGACGAGAAAAAACCAATGGTGCCAGTTTCGAGCGAATCGGAGAAGTTCGGACCCGGGTTCAAATCCCAGCGGGGTATTTTTAAACATTCTTTTTATTCGAGTTTTTGCATTGTTTCTGATGTCCTTGAGGGTGCTGATGACGAAAACTACATTTATTTTAACCCCAGACTCAGGTTTAATTCCCGTCAGGGTCAAACATAGGCGAAATTCGTACGTTTCTTAATGTACGGGACGGGCCAAAGTTGCCGATGAATATCGCTACTTTTCCTGTTATCGTATTTTTCTCTGTTGACTCTCCGGAAGGGATTCAATCATTCTAGAATGTTAAAAAACTATCTCAGCACCTTTTTGAGAACCCCTTTGCTCTTTAGTTTGTTTAATTGCAAACGTGCCGTCTCGTCTTGCAGACGGCTTGGAAGCGCGGCAGCCGGTATGAGAAATTGGTCAGCCACACACTGCTACCAACCTAACAACGATAATAACCTAGTTCAAAACGATGTTTTGAATATTTCAAACGATGATAATTGTTGATCTAAGATAAACTCCCCCTGTGGGACACTTTGAAGATGTTCAGTACGAAATTTGGGAACAATTGGTGATGTAGTTGCTGAGAAACGTGAGCGTGTACGCTACAGACTCACAGACGGACAGACAGACTCACGACCAGTCGGTTTTTGGAGCGCCCAAACACGGCAAGGGCTTCGCTATCGCTCAGCCAAACTAGGTAGGTTTACGCCAGACCGCGTCTTGTCGTAACAGGCTTCGCGATGTCTCGCGGCCTGTTCCTCCAATCCGCGCCTGGCGTACCTAAGGGAGGGTGGGGCACCTAGTGACAGGGGCACCTAGTGACACAGGGGTGCCCTGGCCACCCTATGGCACTTTCAGACACCTTGAGGTGGCTAATCTAAAGGTCTTGTGCTGTGGAATCATGTTCAAGTGAAAGTGATACTTTGAACAAAATATTTTAGCCCCTAGAATAAAAGCAAGAAAATAATAACCCAAAATCACAGATTTTACGACTTTTTAACAAAATGTTTTCTCGCCATTCTTCCAGTAAACGGCACTGCCGATCGTTCTGGCACTTATAATCAATAATAAGGACCTTTAGTAAGTTGTTTTCGCTGAACCAGCTCAAACATGTGATTTCATTTCCTTAATATCAAATTTTGAACGAAAATGAGCCCCCGGGGCAGGTAGTGACAGACACACTCTATTTACCGTATTTCAACGATTTCAACGTTTCAAAACATCGATTTGGCAACCGCGAAGTAAATTGTCACCGATTGTCACACAACGAAACATAAATGAGACTACTTTTAACGACAATGTCGTAGAACATTGAATTTGATTGGCAATTTAGTAAAATGCAGTTTCTTGGGGAAAATGGCGCCGTTCAGAATGGTTTGATATTTAAAAAGCTTAAAGAGTCCAAAACGGATAGTTTTCAATTAGCTTGAGCGTCGCTCTATGCTGGTAATGTGAGGTACATGTCCTGTCACTAGGTGCCCCGGGCTGGGGCACCAAGTGACAAGTGCAGAGGTCTGCGGGAAGCTATGTAAATAATAGAAATAGGTGTTGTCAAAACGCCACAACATGTTATTTCGAACAAGGAAGGATCAAAGCAACCTTCTGAGGTGTAAGTAGATTCATTTCTCGCACAGTATCGAAGTGAGTGCCAAAATCCAAAAAGTGTCACTAGGTGCCCCACCCTCCCTTACCTTGGCCTGCGGAGCTAGCCTGCCTTCGGCAGGCATTGGCTTGTCCATCGTCGGCGACTTCTTACTTGTTGCACATTGGGGGGCTCGGCCCCCCAGACCCCCCTGCATTCTAGATAGAGTTGTTTCATCAACAGATATCACGATCTTGACCCTTGTTATGTCGAGGCTGGGGGGCTCCGACCCCCAGACCCCCTTTTCTTCAAGACAGAAGTAATCTGCCTGCAGAAGACTCGATTTTTCGCCGTTTTTTAGGTGTTTTTCGGCTATAAAAACTGAACCACGTGAGCTAGGATAGTGAAATTTCGCGTGTGCCGAGCCAAGAACATACCTAATAAGCCTGCAAAATCTCAGCCAGATCGGCCGAGCCGTTCAGGAGGAGTAGTGTACACACACAGACAGACAGACAGAAAAAACTTTTCAACCGCACTGGAGTACAAGGTAGGTTTACGCCAGACCGCGTCTTGTCGTAACAGGCTTCGCGATGTCTCGCTGCCTGTTCCTCCAATCCGCGCCTGGCGTACCTACCTTGGCCTGCGGCGCTAGGCTGCCTTCGGCAGACAATGCTTGTCCATCATCAGTTACTTCTAAACTGTTGCATACTAGGGGGCTCCGCCCCCCAGACCCCCCTTCATTCTAGGTAGAGGTGCTTCATCTACAAATTACACGATCTTGACCCTCGTAACTTTTCAACTTGTCGAGGCTGGGGGGCTCCGCCCCCCACACCCCCCTTTCAACCGGACAGGAGAAGTCTACCTACAGAAAACCGATTTTTCGCCGTTTTTTAGGTGTTTTTCGGCTATAAAAACTGAACCAGTTGAGCTAGGATGGTGAAATTTCGCGTGTGCCGAGCCAAGAACATACCTAATAACCCTGCAAAATCTCAGCCAGATCGGCCGAGCCGTTCAGGAGGAGTAGTGTACACACACACACACACACACAGACACACACACAGACAGACAGACAAAACTTTTCAACCGCACTGGAGTAACAGGCTTCGCTATCGCTCAGCCAAACAGGCTTCGCTATCGCCCAGCCAAAAAGTGACATGTTATATGACATGGCCTTTGTTGGGACGGGAACAGTTCTGACGGAGCTCTCATGCATCTTAAGATTTCTCATGCATCTCCAGATTCCCCACGAAGTTCAGAAAGACAAAGAGAACCATCGTACAAATTTTAGGTCGTCCAGGCATTAAGTTGGAGGCTTGACTGCAGAGAACGATAAAAAAAAACAATAAAATGTAACAAGGTAGGTTTACGCCAGACCGCGTCTTGTCGTAACAGGCTTCGCGATGTCTCGCTGCCTGTTTCTCCAATCCACGCCTGGCGTACCTACCTTGGCCTGCGGCGCTAGCCTGCCTTCGGCAGGCAATGGTTTGTCTGCCGTTGGTTACTTAACTTGTTGCGTGCTGTACTGGGGGGTACCGCCCCCCAGACCCCCCTTCGGTCTAGATAGAGTTGCTTCATCTACAGATAACTCTATCTTGACCCTTGTAACTTTTTAACATGTCGGGGCTGGGGGGCTCCGCCCCCCAGACCCCCCTACCTTTAAGAAACAATTGATCTGCCTGCAGAAAACTCGAATTTTCGCCGTTTTTTATGTGTTTTACGGTTATACAAACTGAACCAGTTGAGCTAGGGTAGTGAAATTTCGCGTGTGCCGAGCCAAGAACATACCTAAAGAGTGTGCAAAATCTCACCGAGATCGGCCGAGCCGTTCAGGAGGAGTAGTGCGGACACACACACAGACAGACAGACATACAGACAGACAGAAAAAACTTTTCAACCCCACTGCACTCTACCAAAAATGTCCTGTAAATGCCGTTAATTTATTATCAGTTTTCACTGTAGGTCAATTCACAGCGTTTACTGTGATCTGCTCACGGGATTCACTGTGATCTTGTTCGCGGTGTTCACTGTGATCTGGTCCCCAGTAAACACTGTGAGTTTGACGCCGCTGAGCACCGAAGTACAGCAAATCAGGCTCCAATTCACGGCGTTTGCTGTGGCCAGATCACAGTGAACACTGTAACCGAGATCACAGTGAACGCCGTGAACTAGTTCACAGCAAACGCCGTGAATTGCATAACAGCAAACATTGGTAATAAATTAACGGCGTTGACAGGACATTTTTTGTAGAGTGTGGAGTAACTGGCTTCGCTATCGCTCAGCCAAAAATCATAGATATTGGTCCTAAAAACACTCGTGCCAAACCGCATAGCTCTATCACAATTTGCAAGGTTGCTGCGAAATATGGTGCTTAAACTCACTATCCAATCCGCGCCTGGCGTACCTACCTTGGCCTGCGGCGCTAGCCTACCTTCGGCAGGCATTGGCTTGTCCATCGTCGGTTCCTTCTTTCTGGATGCATGCTGGGAGGCTCGGCCCCCCAGACCCCCCCTCATTAAAGATAGAGTTGCTTTATCTACAGACAAGGTAGGTTTACGCCAGACCGCGTCTTGTCGTAACAGGCTTCGCGATGTGTCGCTGCCTGTTTCTCCAATCCGCGCCTGGCGCACCTACCTTGGCCTGCGGCGCTAGGCTGCCTTCGGCAGACAATGCTTGTCCATCATCAGTTACTTCAGAACTGTTGCATGCTGGGGGCCCCCCGAGGGGTCCATCACTTCCCAAAATTGTGTACAGTGATTGGAGATGAAATTGATTGCACTGATTGGAATTGATTGTAATTGATTGGAAATTGATTGGTCCAACAAATAAAAAAGATTGGGGGAAAATTTTTTATACAGGAAGCAGATGAAGGGGAAAACTCGATTTTGACCATTTCTTAGGACAAAAAAAAATGTTAGGAACAACTTAAACTAAACAAAGTAATTTTCAGATGAAAACAAGTTCAAGAAGCGTAAGTTAAATTTTGAGATGAACATCAGGAGTGTCAGGTACTGCAAATGGAATTTCTGTGACTGAAAATAGAGTAATCTCAACTTATAGTGGAATTTTGAGACATGGTAAGTGGAACTATGGTGAGGTGAGCAGAAAGTGTTGGTTCCTCTGGTGCATTTATTGGACTTAGCTCTTCTTTCCGTTTAAGTTCTTAAAATGAAAGGGGGTCAGGTGGCCTTGATTCTAGCTTTTAACAATCGATACATAAAAATACAGGTTGATATATCTCCTCACTGAGAAAACCTAACAAACTATTTTGGGCCTTACAAAGAAAAGTAGTTTGTATGACAAAGTATTTTGAGCATACGTAAGCTTACAAAGAAAATACTTCGTAATTTACGAACTATTTCGTCGTATAACAAAGTATTTTAGTTTGTTATATGTATGCTCAAAATACTTCGTAAGGTTTTAAGAGTGCTATTAAAAATATGTTCAACGGAGCATTTTAACTTTGGTTAAGTTGATTCCATTTTCCGCTAAATTGAGAGTGTCAAAGGGGTCAAGTTGAATTATCTTGTTTTAGAAGTGGATTTTCTCCTTAACTACTAGAAAATGAGTCAAGTAATTTGGTAATGATGCAAACCATTCTAAGGTACAAACAATAATAGAATAAAAACCCAATTTAAGAGATAAGTAGAATTATTCCCTTCTTCCGCTTCCTGGATCAAATTACATTACCAACAACGAATGCTGATCAGGGATGATACCCAAACCGAAACGATACCAGGGCCGTTACGACAACAGTTTGCTCATATGACTGAAACGCAAAAAGTGTAGCACCTGGAACCAAGGGAAGAGCTTTTCCTTGTTGATCAAGGCGTACCGGAGTTTTGTTCCCATATGGGCCAAGTCCAAATTCCGCTTCCCTGAGTTTTGTCCTTTTTGGGGCCTAAATCAACAAAACTCAGGGAAGCGGAATTTGGACTTGGCCCATATGGGAACAAAACTCCGGTACGCCTTGATCAACAAGGAAAAAAAAGCTCTTCCCTTGGTTCCAGGTGCTACACTTTTTGCGTTTCAGTCATATGAGCAAACTGTTGTCGTAACGGCCCTGGTATCGTTTCGGTTTGGGTATCATCCCTGATGCTGATGCCCTCTTTTCCAAAGAAGATTTTTTAAAATCAGTAGTACTGGCAAGAAAACTTCATTGACAACGGCTTATGTTGTACTGCCTACCTAAAGCAGCTCCAATGTCAGGTTATTTACTTAAACTGTAACGATTTTTATCTTGATTTAAGTGATTGCGAACGTGATTGTAGCTGATTTAACGTGATTGGAAATGGATTGGAAACGATTTTAGCGATTGGAATGATTGGAGGTGATTGGAATGATTGGAGATGATTGTAGATGATTGTAGATGATTCGAATCACGATTGTTTTTTTGGGTGTACAGTGATTGGAGGGAGTGATGGACCCCTCGGGGCCCCCAGACCCCCTTCATTCTAGATAGAGGTGCTTCATCTACAAATTACACGATCTTGACCCTTGTAACTTTTCAACTTGTCGTGGCTGGGGGGCTCCGCCCCCCAGACCCCCCTTTCTTCAAGACAGAAGTGATCTGCCTGCAGAAAACTCTATTTCTCGCCGTTTTTAGGTGTTTTCGGCTGTAATAACTGAACCAGTTGAGCTAGGATAGTGAAATTTCGCGTGTGCCGAGCCAAGGTCATACCCAAAAAGTGTGCAAAATCTCACCAAGATCGGCCGAGCCGTGCAGGAGGAGTAGTGCGGACACAAAGACGGACGGACAGACAGACAGGAAAAACTTTTCAACACCAATGGAGTAACAGGCTTAGCTATCGCTCAGCCACACTGACAAAAATGTACGGTATTCGCCGTTAATTTATTAACAGGATTTGCCGTACCGGGTGTTTCAGAGAATACACGACAGTCTGATGGGTTGCCTACCGCTCAGGCGGAGCCGCTCCGCCGCCAGGCGGCCGCAGCGCTCGGCGAAGCCGGTGGCCGGACGGGTGGGGGAAGGTGGCGGTGGGTGGCGAGGAGTGGAGTGGGGCTGCTCTCTGCCGCGCGCTGTCGAGGGGGAAGGCGTGGAAGGGGGCGTAGCGTTGCGTAACGAGCAGAGCGGACAACAACAGAACGTTTGTTTACTGTTGTCAAAATGGAGGCAGCCCACGCACGCAGCCGCGAACCCGTGAGGGTAGCCGCGGACCCGCGAGGGAGGACGCCGTTCCGCGAGGGTGGCCGCGGACCGGCGAGGGTTGCCGCGAACCCGCGAGGACACCAAGGGTGCAGCTTGAGAGGAACCGTTAGATCTCCCACCACCACCACCACCTTCCCCCACCCGGCCGGCCGCCCGCTTCGTCGAGCGCTGCGGCCGCCCGGCGGCGGCGGAGCGGCTCCGCCTGAGCGGCAGGCAACCCATCAGACTGTCGTGTATTCTCTGAAACACCCGGTACTTAAAAGTACGGTGTTTACCGTACCTAGAAGTACAGCGTTTACCGTAACCATTGAAGTACGGTGTTTGCCGTACCTAGACGTAAATCGTTTACTGTACCTGGAAGTACGGCGATCACCTTCAATTGTACAATGCACTTGTCAAGAGGCAGTCATTTCTTGACATAAAAGTCAATTTAGACGATTTTGAAAATGTATTGAAACTCTTTGGAATTGAATTCAACGTGAGATCTTTTCATCTTTACGTTCAAAAAGCCGCTTTGAAATCGAAGGGGATGTTCTGTTATATTTCTAAGGGGTTTGAGTGAATTTTCAAAGTGGTCCAAATCAAGATCTTCTCACAGAAATGGATTTGCCTCGTCAAGACAAACAAAAAATGCCAACGCATGTCATAGGTTTGGATGAAAATGAAAAAACTATTCACCTATAAACTTAAAAATATGTTCAAAAAATGACCTTTTAGGTTCTTTTAAAGCTCATTAACGTTGTCATTTCCTTGACATTGTTTGTCTTGTCGAGACAAATCCATTTCTATAAGAATATCTTGATTTGGACCACTTTGAAAATTCACTCAAACCCCTTGGAAATAAACAAGACATCCCCTTGGATTTCAAGACGGCACTTTTACCGTGTTTGTACAAACAACGGGAATCGTCGTACTTCCAGGTACGGTAAACACCGTAAGGGAGTATGGGGCGATTTGTAACGGGCGATTCGTAACAAATGCGTTTATTAATTAAAGTGGAGGGAGCAGAGGAAAATCTGAGTATGGCCCCTCTTACGCTTCAAGTACAGGGTCCTTGAACAATCGATGCGGATGTGATCGGTGCTCAGGTATAGTTTTGGAGGGCGTCTGAAATAAAAGGTACACCGAAATTTCGGCAAACAGGCAAATCTTTTATTTTGAGTTCTAGGAAGTTTCTGTCTGAGGCTCCCCAGGTATGAATCACCATCGAAGTACCGTTGGGGCCTTGAAGCGTGACCCCTTTACAATGTAAACACGTGGCATAAGTTGCTTTTACTTTGTCCAGTGATAGTTAGGGACGGATTTCTTGCGTAACAGGCATTTGGGGTGATTCGTAACAGACCCGTATAAAAACAAGAATTGAAGTAGTTTTTGCTGTTTAATGCCTGAATTATTTCTCGAATCATCTGCTGTTTTATTCCAATACATTTTCAGAGCACGAAATGCATTTTAAATCAAGTTATTCTATGCTTTCCTCTAAAATAGAAAAAAGTGAGGTTAGGTTTGACATAGCTTATCAGTTAATGCTGAGGCGGTCAACGGCAGCTTGTAATGTAGATTTTTAGACGTCTGCAGGACACCCGAAGAACAACTGGTGGAGGAGATAACATTCCTGACGATGTTTCATTTAATGTGTAGGATGTTATGAAAAGCCCCATGGCTGTTACAAATCACCCCATGCTGGGGCGACTCGTAACAGCATGCAAGGGTTTGGAAAACGTCTTAGATTTCAAAGATTACGGACTCCAGATTGATCCAATGGAGCTGCACAGTCTAGATGAAGGTCCAGACTGCTCAACTGGCACAAGTTTGACACCGATATGCAGAATGTCCTTAATTTTGTATAGAGAATTCCGAAATCTGTTACAAATCGCCCCATACTCCCTTACTTCCAGGTACGGTAAACACCGTACTTCTTAGTACGCCAAATCCTGTTAATGAATTAACGGCGAATACCGTACATTTTTCTCACAGTGTACACAACATCCGTCCCCTCTTTTCCAACCAGCGGAATGGCCTATTGCCTATTACGGCCTGCTCTTGGGTTCTGTATGGTTACCGTTCATGGCTTACGTTTGGGGCCGGGCACTTTCGCGGGAAACCAGGGACGTGTTTCAAGAGTAACGC
The DNA here is from genome assembly GCF_012932325.1 of Thrips palmi. Classification (NCBI taxonomy): domain Eukaryota; kingdom Metazoa; phylum Arthropoda; class Insecta; order Thysanoptera; family Thripidae; genus Thrips; species Thrips palmi. Next base: position 11,598,739 of record NW_023144630.1, on the reverse strand, counting down.
TTTTAAATCCTGCGCGACGTCGTCCATGACGAAACAAAAGTCCCCTATCGGCATGACCAGGTAGTGCTCTCTCCACCCCGACACCGTATCCCACTTGGAGAAGTCGAGAATGAGCTGTCAATTTAAAATAACGATCAGTAGAGCCTTTTAGTCACTGCCGAAGAAAGATCAAAAGACGCTGTCTATGTGGGAAAAACAGGGTTTTCGACAAAGGTTGTCCTAATCAAACCAAACTTCGTTTTTGAGTTCTCCTTGACCCAAAGACATGTCAAAAAAAATTTGAAATTTTTTCGACAAAAATTGTCGAAATAGGAATTATTTTTTTATTTTACTCAAAAGACGCGGCAATTGGTTTTGAAAAAAAAAATATTTTTTTTTCAAAGGTCAACTAAGGAGGAACATTTTGAGTTGTGTTCCATGTCCTGGTCTTGCTTAGTTTAATTGATACCCACCATTTTACGTTTCGTGTTTTCTTATTTTTACCTAAAATATAAAAAAAATGCCCCTTTGCCAGTCAATTTGATTATAACTAGAGTCAAACTGAAGATATTTTATCTTTGTGAACCTCCTTCCATGCCTAATACACCGCCTGGTTCCCCAAATAAACACAGTGTGTCTCAAAATACCATAACGGGTCATTTAACATTACATTTTTGGATAAAGAGCACCGTGTCTATTGCTGGAGCAGTAGAGCAGCCCAACTATTTGTCACTGAAACAAGATTATTATTTTTATCCACTTGTGAAGGTTAAAGATTAAAACGATTCGTCCCTCACAAGTGGATAAAAAATGATAATCTTGTTTCAGTGACAAATAGTTGGGCTTCTCTACACTCTAAATGTCTTACAATGAAATTTGACCTGTGTTATTCGAATGTTACAGTGAATTCGGCGCAAGCATAATACGAAGCAATATTCCTTCGTAATACGAATCTTTTTAGCTTTTTCATTGTAAGATACAAAGAAAAACCTTCGTAATACGAAGGAAAACCACCTTCGTATTATGCTTGCGCCATTTCCTTCGTAATATGGAAAATTTCTTCGTAAGACATTTAGAGTGTACTGCTCCAGCAATAGACACGGTGCTCGTTATTTCAAAATGTAATGTTAAATGACCCGTTATGGTATTTTGAGACACACTGTGTTTATTTGGGGAACCAGATAGTGTATTAGGCATGGAAGGAGGTTCACAAAGATAAAATATCTTCAGTTTGACTCTAGTTATAATCAAAATTGACTGGCAAAGGGGCATTTTTTTTATCTTTTAGGTAAAAATGAGAAAAACACGTAACGTAAAATGGTGGGTATCAATTAAACTAAGGAAGACCATGGGACACAACTCAGAATGTTCCTCCTTAGTTGACCTTTGAAAAAAAATTTTTTTTTCAAAATCAATTGCCGCGTCTTTTGAGTAAAATAAAAAAATAATTCCTATTTCGACAATTTTTGTCGAAAAAATTTCAAAATTTTTTTGACATGTCTTTGGGTCAAGGAGAACCCAAAAACGAAGTTTGGTTTGATTTGGACAACCTTTGTCGAAAACCCTGTTTTTCCCACATAGCGTCAAAAGCAAACAAAACCAGCAGCTGCGCGCTCCCTAAAGGCGGTCATAGATAAATTCCTAAAAGAACGTTACTTGTAGCTACACAGAAAATGGAGGCTTAGCACACTCTAAATGTCTTACGAAGAAATTTTCCATATTACGAAGGAAATGGCGCAAGCATAATACGAAGGTGGTTTTCCTTCG
>NW_023144630.1:11541541-11596493 GCF_012932325.1 Thrips palmi | reverse complement strand
AAATAGGCCGTTGTTGGCAGTCACGGCGGCCCGCTAAAGGCAGAGCCCGCAGTCCGCCTGCGGAGTGCTGCGCTCCTGCGGCCGCCGGGCGAACTACGCCTTCGGCTTCGGGCCCGAAGCCGAAGGGCTGCCGAACTTAGGGCGCGAAGCCCGAGCCCCCCGCGCCGCGCCGAGTCAGCAAGGCATTCGAGTACTAGCCGAGCTAGAGGCAGGAGCTGCTCTAGGTCTCTCGTTCCGCGCTACGCTACCATCGAGCTTTCTGCAATAAACTACTGATTTACTGAATCTATCCTTGTCCTTACTGATCTCCTCCTCACTACCGAAGCCGCTTTACAACACTAGGTAAAACTCATTAATTTTCAAACATTTTATAATTTTTGTGTATGTCTTTTCAGTGTGAAATGGGCCTTCTGGTGGACCGCCCTTCTACTAGCGGGGGCAATACAACACAGGAAATGTTGCAAGGAGAGTCTTTGAGGACGCGGTGCAAGTAAGATTCCTTTAGATATGTGGCAAGGTTCCTAAAATTTCAAAATGTGTATTATAGTGGTTTTTTTTTTTGACTTCATCAATTACCGGGTTTGACCTCGACATTCTGCAGCGCATGAATGTTGTTCTCAGGGCCTTGTCAAGCGCTACGTGGTTGATACGGCCGTTTTTGAACAATACAGCATCCAAACCGCCAGGGACTTGGTTAGGGAGTATGGCTTTTACTACATGCCACAAGCTGTGCATGCAACCCTACTTCACGGTGCTGCGTACATGCGCACTTTTCCTGTCCCAATCGGCATTCTTTCTGGTAACGAAAAAAATTATTTTTCTGTTAACATTGTTAGTTTTGAGTCAGTATGCACATTTCTCCTTTTTCCTGTTCCAGAGGAAGCTTTAGAGTCTTGCCATAAGGACATTAGGTATCTGGGGGAGCACCACAGCAGGAAAACCGGAAGGGATGCTACTATGTCCGATCTCTTCTATGGCCTTTTGGTGCGTACGGACCCAATCATAGCAGCACTCAGAAAGGCCCCCTCTCCAAAAGGTGTGCTCAAGAGCAGCGTAATGCCTATGCTTCTTGGAGCAAACCAGGATGGTTCATTTGCCGTGGACCAATCGCTTCAAGATATCATGGAACCGGAATCAGAAGACAGTGATGTCGATGGGTAAGGGGGGGAACGGCAATGTTTCTATTTGCCGGCAAAGTATCATATTTTGATAATTTCCAGTGATCTGTGAGCAAGAAGAGGAAACAGCAAGATAGAGCCTTTTTTATGAATTTGTTTTTGGGCTAACGTAATTATTGGTATGAACACTTCCATTTAGTGTGATTTTCATAGAAATGTTCTACTCGAGTGCTTTTTGAAATTACTTGTTGTACCAAAGTATGTGATATTTTAGAGATGGGCTCAACTCTACCATGCACGATCGGCCGAAAATAAAAATTAAACCAATTTTTAATTATTTTTATTTTTTATTTGCGTTAATTTAATTGTAAAAGAGTTTTAATTTGTGATTTTAATTAATTTAAAAGTAAAATTAAAAATAAATAAATTAAAAAATATATAGGCCGGTCTGCAGGGAGACTGAGGTTAAGCAGCTGCTGGTATGATGGGCGACCAGGCAGATGTTTCAGGTTCGCTACACAAAACGAGACCCTCCTGACGAGGCTACCTATTCGCGAGACGTATGAGAAATTCGAAGTTGTCCTCTATGGCTCCTAGCTGCGAGGCTAAAACTGTGTCCGGCAGACGGATGAGAATTACAGCGTTACACGCTACTCGACGCCAGCACCCCAGGAACGGTGCGGTGAGTTCCAACAACTGCGTCGCAACTTCGCAAGGAGAGACTTTCATGAGTGAGGAGGGTATCGTCGGTATCAAGAAATCGAGAAATCCAAACAAAATCTGTCATGTGAAATGAGCAGACGCGGATCCGGTTGGAGGGGGGGGGGGAGAGGGGGCGGCGGCTGAAAGGTAGGCAACAAGTCACACTTAGCCCCTGTAGGTAGGTAGGCAACTTCTGCGACATCCTCCCGATCACGCCTCTGGATCCGCCTTTGGAAATGAGACTATCACAGGTATTCCTTAGTTTTCTCCTAGCAGTAACACACTCTTCGATTGCTGACGACACACTGTGGCAGGCAGTGCGGATGTCACTGGGACAGGAACCAAACGACCTTGTGGTGGTGGCCGACGGCAAGGGTGCGGCAGGGCGTGCACCACGAGGGCAGTGGGGCGTTGGCCCTTTTATTTGCCTCATGCGGCACGGTGACACAACTTTTGTATCACTTCGACCCTCCGAGGTGGAGTCGACTTTGCCGCATGCGTATCATCGTACCGGGTGTACCGGGCATTCAGAACAAGTTTCCGAGGTCACCGCGGCGATGTCGTTGCGCACCATGCGCTGCCCTCGGCCTGGGCACCCTCTGCACGGGTCCCCGGCCTTGCAGTGGCGGATCCAGAGGCGGCCTATGGAAAGGGGGAGGGGGAAAAGTAGCCCTTTTCGCCTACTTGCAGGGCAAAGGAGCACTTTTTGCCTGCCTTTCAGAAGGCTTTCTAGTGGCTATGAGGGGCAAAAACCCCACTGCCCCCACCCCCCGAATCCACGCTTGCAGCCTTGGTGCGCCAGCAACATCGGTCTTGCGTCATCCCTTCTGTGCGCTGTGGCGCTGCGGCACTCCCCGGTTCGGAGCCAGAGTCATGGTTTCGTCTTTACTTCGGCTTTATTTGGTTTCCGCAGAGAGTCCGATTGAAGCGCGGCAGAAGACGAGAGCAATGGTTATTCAAGGCTATTCAAGGTTATTCATGAGTAGGGTGGATCTTAATTTCTGACCCCCCCCCCGTTTTTATTGGCGAAATGGGGTCCCTAGGATAGTAGAAGATCAATAACGAGTCGCATTTGATCCGGAAAAAACTGTATCAGCTTTAGGAGAGGGCTCAAAACTGGGTCAAAACGCCAAAATTGGTGTTTTTTTAAGTATTGCCGCCGAACCAGATGAGATATCAAAACGCCTGAGGTCTAAAAAGATGCGGAATTTAATTACCTTTCCAACGAGCTATGAATCATTGTTGCAGCACATATATTTTCACATGAATCATTGAATTTTATGCAGAAAAGTGGGGCCAAAAATATCAAAATCAGTCCAATTTTGGTAGGGTGAAGTTCTAAAATAAGCCGAATCGACATCTCTTTATAGAAATGGATAGGTCTCAACAAGACAAACAAAAAATGTCAACACATGCCATAGGCTAAGATGCGAAATAAAGCGGTATTTTAGCCCCAAAAGTGCCAAAAATCTTCGTTTTTCCACCAAAAAGGACATTTAGCGTGATTTTTCGAGGTCAAAGGAGCTCTGGCCACGAACCTCCGGGACTTCTCCTTTCAGATTTAAGTTAAGGTGGTCCCGACTCACTTGGAAACCAAGTTTGGTCAAGTTTCGGATAGCCGGCTGGCCCTTTTGATGGAAAAAGGGTGATTTTTGGCACTTTTGAGGCTAAATTACTGCTTCATTTCGCATCTTAGCCCATGGCATGTGTTGACATTTTTTGTTTGTCATGTTGAGACCCATCCATTTCTATAAAGAGATGTCGATTCGGCCAATTTTAGAACTTCACCCTACCAAAATTGGACTGATTTTGATATTTTTGGCCCCACTTTTCTGCATAAAATTCAATGATTCATGTGAAAATATATGTGCTGCAACAATGATTCATAGCTCGTTGGAAAGGTAATTAAATTCCGCATCTTTTTAGACCTCAGGCGTTTTGATATCTCATCTGGTTCGGCGGCAATACTTAAAAAACCACCAATTTTGGCGTTTTGACCCAGTTTTGAGCCCTCTCCTAAAGCTAATACAATTTTTTCCGGATCAAATGCGACTCGTTAATGATCTTCCACTATCCTAGGGACCCCATTTCGCCAATAAAAACGGGAGGTCAGAAATTAAGATCCACCCTAATCTCTGCACTGGTGTAAATGCCATCAGGATTTCCTGATTGAATTTCTGATTTCCAATCAGAAATCAGGTTTTTTCTGATTTATTTTCTGATTTCTGATTGCCAATCAGGATTTATTTCTGATTTCTGATTGCCAATCAGGAATTTTTTCTGATTTCTGATTGCCAATCAGGAATTCTTTCTGAGTTCTGATTGTCAATCAGAAACTATTTCTGAGTTCTAATGGGCAGTCAGAACAGTCCCTGAGTGGCTCTCTGAAGTCTGATTTTTGAACAGGCATAGTCTGACTGGTTCGCTCTGAAGCATCTCTATGGACATATTTCCTGATTGGTTTTGATATGTTCATGGTTTTGTTTTCTGATCACACCTCTGATCACACGCGGCCGACTACCGGACGCCGCCGAGCGCCGACGCGGTAGGCAACACCTTAGACATGCGTGCCGCGCCCGCCGTGGCGCATCTGCCGCCTGCCCCCCCCCCCCCCCCCCCCCCCCTCTCCCTTCTAGCAGACGATGAGCTAGCCTTGGTCTCGATTGCATCGCGAGGCACAGCTTCGGCCGTGTCACAAGGCTATATCGAGGTATTCTTCTACCTAAATTACAGGATTTCGCACAAAACTAAGTTAAGGAGGTGAAACTAATTCACGTTACAAAAATCGACGAATCCACCAATAAAACGCTTACTAATGAATCCGATCAAGTCGTCGACCAATGAGAAGTCAGTTATGAAACCGATCAACTTTTTCTCCCAATGAGAGCCTCTCTATAGAATCCTATCAACTAGAAATCTTGTTGCTGCTGTACTGTATTATTCTGATCATATGTGAACATGACCGTAAAATCTACCTCAAGTTATTGACAAAAGTTTGAGTTGTGCAGGTGAAAACTGAAATCACAACTTCTTTTCAATCAGCTGCCATGCCACTGAGAAGTAGTTTGTGCTCTAAAAGAGCTGTTAACCTAGTAGCCCTATGTAATAATGAATCATCGCCTACCTTTAAATTGTCATCTCCTATGCCCAGTTGCTCTACAATATGTAAGTTAAATTCCTCTTTTATTGAAATTCACACCAGCTTTGCTCTATTATTTCATCAAGATTTTCAATATTGTTTCCAATGCTTTAACCTGTGCCCCATTTTTTAAGTTATTTAACTCTTGCATCAGCCTTTGCTTTCAGTCAGTACTCTTTGGTCCATTTGCTGAAAAACAATGTATCCCTAAATTCCTGATTGGTTTCCTTTGGTCACAGCTCCTGTATCATCCTGGTGGGACAATGTTTTTGAAGCTTCGGACATCGTCCAACCCTGCCACCCAAGTAACTTTCCTTCTGAAAAGAACGTCAATTCAGTCAAAAGAAAATTATGTTTCTCTCCAGTGAAGGGTAATATTTGCATTCGCTTTACCAAAAGTGCCTGTTTTGAAATTTCAGTAAAGATCTGATGTGTTGACTGTTTCTGTCAAATAGAAAAACAACAAAAAACTTTGTTTTCTATTTTAATTTTAGATTAATTTCTTCTTGCCTCTTATCAATGTAAACACTGGCTTCTTTCAGTTGCAGATATCATTCCATGTGAGACTTCACCTAATCCATCAAAGCTTCCCTTAACATCCAAAGATAACATTTTAGACAAGACTCCAGTTACTGCTTCGAAACTTTGTTTGACGCCCAATGACAATATTCCATGGGGGTCTTCTCCTGCTGCATCCAAACTTCTCTCAGCAGTCAATGACAGAAAGTGTCTACCAAACCGATCAGGTTAGTAAATTTCTGTTGCTTCGTCTGAAAACATTCTGGTGCCTACGCTGTTATTTTAACCTAAGTGTATTTTTTAGATGTCGCTGAAGTCCTTTCTCCTCGCTGTGAGGTTGTATCTGGGATCAGTTGTATTCAGGAATTAACAAACCAATCTACAGGTTTAGATTTTAAAAAATCTGGTCAGTGAAATCAAGAATTACAATCTTGTTATTTTCTGTCATCAAATCTCTTCATCTATATTGATAATTGAACTTTGTCTTGCTTACAGATGACTTTAGAGCAACACCAAATCTTTCTAACTGTGGTGATACTACATGTGACGTGAAACTTCTCTACCCTTCCCAAAGTAAAATTTTGGCAGCAAAATTTGCTTTAAATGCAGGCATAGAACATATTACAATCAAGGGGACCCTCAAGAAAGCTCGTTCCCTCAAGCCATCCTGCAAAGACTCCTGCAAGCGGTGTACGATACCAAAATTAAGCCACAGTGAGAGACTTGAAATATACAATGAGTTTTGGGCTTTGAAAGACCATGTGAAACAGTGGATATTCATAAAAAATGTAGTATCTTGTAATGCGCCCAAAAATAAAACTTCTGCTCCTGGGGCCAAGGGTGAGAAATTGTCCAGCAGGACTTATCATTTTTTTGTTTGTGGAGCCCGTAAGAGGGTTTGTAAAACAATGTTTAAGAGTACCCTGAGTATATGTGATTCCTGGGTAGATAGTGCCCTATCACATTTTTCAAGTGCTGGGATGGCTTGTGATAAGAGAGGAAAAAAAAGAGTGTAAACAAGTTAACTTTAATGGCCATTTGTGGGAGGTGTCACAATGTTGAGGGAGATGTGCTGTCCTGTTTTTAGTAGCCGCCATTATGAATGATAAATCATTATTAGTCTTATTAAGTAATATTATTTTTGTGTTTATTCTGAGTACTTTTTTAAAATGCTGAATAAAACAATCAGTCAATGAATTTCTTTCCTTTCAGTCACAGCATTTTGGCTTGAGCATTTTACATAACTACTTAAAAATAGAGTATCACAAAAAGTTTTCTTGATGGTGAAGACATAATGCTCATCTTACTTTCAATACATGTTAAAAATGTTGGGCATTGGTGTGATATAATGACCATGCTCAAATGGCAAACTAACACAAACAGTAGAAAGTTCATTTACATCAAAAACAATTATATCCTCATCAATTGAGTTAAGAACATACTGACAGCATAAACTACAATCATATCTTACAACTTTCAAGGGGCAGTAAGGAGAAGGTTCACATCTTACCCTATTTCCTACAATCCAAATATCTTTGGTTCTCTCATTGAAGATTATTTTTGCAATATGCACAATATTTGTATTTTGCAACTTGGCGTAGGAGTTGTCAGTCTTTGACTGCCGATGTGAAGAGCCTGGTCCAAAATGACAGCCGTCCTTCTTTAGAAGTGGAAATTCAACGCAATCCAACAAATTTACTTGAAGTTCATTGAAATGCCACTTTTCCTCTTCAGATGCTTTAAAAGCCTTAGGAAATCCTTTAAGTTCTATTTTTCCAACCAATTCAACTCTGTTCACATGGCTCTTAGGTTCAATAGACTTGGCAAAAGAACGAGTCATTTCACTATCACAGGAATCTTTCAGTAGAGATAATGCATTATCTTCAGAGACTCCACGGCAAATTTGGCTTGGAACTCCATTGCAGTCATGGACCTGATTTTTTATTCGCTGGTTACCTGCTTCACATGCATATGCTGAAAGTGCAAACAGTGGGCCCCATCGCCTACAATTTTCAGCAAAATGGCGAAGGATGTGCAAATTAAACCGCATCATATGGCGACCATAGAGACCTTTAGTTTTACGGCAAAACTCTTCAAGTAAGTCTTCACCAAGGTTCACAACATCTGAGTGTATTGCTGAGAGAAGGAGGAGGTATGTTCCCTGCACATACAGTCCCCAGTGCTTCAGAAACCTATCAGGCAAACTACCTGGTAGCACAGCAAGGCTTAGGAAAAACGACCAGTTTTCCAACTCTCTTCCAGTGAAGTAGCTTAGATGTTTTAAGGTCCTAACACCTTTCCGTAGTTCTCTCGGAATCTTGACCTGAGTTAGAAGGCGGTTGATCTTCCTGATGTTAGGCTGTCCAAGGTAATAAGGAGTTTTCCCATCCTCTCCCAACCAAGAGTTCAGAAATGCTTTTGTTGTGCCCTCATCCTTTGCATGCATTTGGTCACAGATAAAACCATGCACAGGATGAAACATGGGAGCTGCCGCTAAAAGACACATATATTTTACTCCTCGAACAAATCTGTTTTCCCTTTCAGCTTGCCTTGAATCTTGGAGCAGCTCTTCAATGGTTCTTGGCGGAGGTAAAATTTCAGTATACGGAAATATGCGACAAGACACATATTCTTCTCCTTCACATAAACACCAGCTACATGGAAAATCACCTCTATGTGCATGGATACCCTGAACATCACAACGAGCAACGGAGTCTGCAATACAAGCAATCAAGAAAGCTTTTACATTCCATGTCACATCTCTGAAGTGTAAAGAAAATCCTGGAGAACTAAGCTCAGTTAAATGCTTTACAATTGGAGGAAGGAATAAATCTAGTTTCTCCTTTTCCACTCCAAACCACAGTCCAGCTATTAACAAATGTTTGCTTCTTATCACAGGGGGTAGCTCATTCAACATGATGAAGCATGGACAAATTGATTGGCCACTGAAACCACTACATAATGCTGCACTATCAACAGACAGGGACAGGGACAAAAACTTTGTTGCAGTATCGGAGAGATTATGCACATAGTTAGCAAATGATCTATATGATGAACCATGGTACAAATCTCTCATAACTTTGTCTTCTGGCTCTGATTTAAAATCAATAGGATTAACAACTTTGCTGCGGATAGAAGGATTATCCAACAAAAGTTTTAATTGGTAAGGTAAATCAAATGTTACAAAGAAAGAGGCTTTTTGTAGGTCAGAAATGCAGTTAACTTTTAAGCATGAAGGATTCGGACAAACAATCTGGGTTTCTGAGTGGGTAGCAGCAGGTGTACTAAGTAACATTTTGGTACATGCAGAGCAAAAAAAATGATATCTCATTCCTTCCTTTGAATAAAAGTACTGATCTAAGAGGTATCGTGTACCAGGAACAACATTTGAATCAAAAAGAGAATTCACAAACTTCATTAAGTCTTCTTTCTCAGTGTGATTCCAGTTGTGTTTCTTTACCAGGGTCAAAGCATTTGTTAAAATTTCTCCAACAGTTAAGTTCACTGTTTTGTTCAGTGGATTCTGAAATTCTTCCTGTAGTTTTGCCTTGAGTTTCCTGAAGGGTTCGATATAATGAAAACCACCATTTTCATCCTGTTCATGTTCATTTCCTGAGTCTTGAAGGCCTCCATCTTCATCTCCTTCTTGTTGGTCAGATGATTGGGCGCTTTCTGAGAGCCCACCACCATCTTCATAGTGATCCGATTCATTATCACTATTTGTCTGGAATAAAGAAAAGTGTGTTGTAATACCACAAAAGAAGACACATGAAAGATGACAATCATTTCTAATTATTACCGGGGTAGTTTGATGAGTGGAGCTGGAATGTTCATTCCCTGAGCCACCTCCTGCATCATGCTGGTTCTGGCTGTGAGAATGTGTATCGTCACTGGTATCGTCATATTCATATCCACTGTTTGCCTGCAACAGAAACTGTGAAGTTCAATAACAGGTAGCGCTCTTTGTCATACAAAGTAAAATCTTTACCGGGGTGCTCATTTGGCCTGTTTTACCTTATCTTATGTTATAATAAATTGTACTTATGTGAATTGCAATTAATTCAGTTAAGTTGAGCAAGTTTTTAAAAGTAAAAAATATGTGTGACTGTGAAGTAAATACATTTTGAGTAAAAAAAAAGTTACACATAAACACAAATTACCTCACTAGATTGATGGTCCCAGTTTTGATGTCCATTCTGTGAGCCAACACCTTCCAGCGGATCATCTGAAGAACTGGTCTCAGAATGCTGACCATCACTTTCATTGCCATTTGATGTAGATTCGCAATTGGCCTGGAATTTAAGACAAAAATTACAAGAGAGTCATTACCCTGAAATGAAAACAAGAAATCCATTGCAGTTTTAATTACCTCATTAGTTTGGCGATTGAAGTTGAGATATTCAGACTCTGAGCTACTATTTTCTTCTCCTGAGTTACAATCCACCTGGCTGCCTTCTGAATGTACACTATTGCTTCCATCACAATCCAATTCAAGTTCGTTGTCTGCCTGGAATTTTATTTTTCTTAAATAAAAGGAAATGCACACAATAAAATTAAACAAGAAATAAAATTTAGTTTCATTACCTCACTAGATTGATGGTCCCAGTTTTGATGTCCATTCTGTGAGCCAACTCCTTCTAGCTGGTCATCGAAAGAACTGGTCTCAGATTGTTGAATATCACCATTTGATGTAGATTCACTATTGGCCTGGAATTCAAGATATAAATTAAAAGAGAGTTGAGGTGCTCCCAAAATGAACTCAAACTTCACACTTAAGATGCATCTTATATTTGTTTCATTGGCGAGGTCTGTTAGCCCAAATGGGTGCTTTCTGTGATTGAAATCTTATTCAGATTTGTAGAGAACATTTGACCACATCCCCTAATACTTTTTTTTTAGTCTTTTCATGACCACATTTAGGACAATGTAACAAAAACATAATTTCCTCATTAAAATAACTTAATTTCACAAGTCCTTTTATTGCAACATTATCATGAGTGAGGTAATGAAAACACTACAAAAAGTATAAGGGGATGTGGAATAATTTTCTCTCCAAGATTGAATAACATTTTGATTAAAGTGAGCAGCCATTTGGCCAACCAGGTCTCACCAATGAAACACTAACAAGGTGCAACTTTAGCGTGGAGTGAAAATTAGATTTGCTACGAGTTTGGTGACATCATTGTAGGAGCACCTTATTATATAGAAATAACAAGAAACCCATTGCAGTTTTAATTACCTTATTGGTTTGGTGATGGAAGTTGAGATATTCAGACTCTGAGCTACTATTTTCCTCTCCTGAGATACAATCCATCTGGCTGCCTTCGGAATGTGCACTAGTACTTCCATCACAATCCGATTCAGGTTCGCTGTTTGACTGGAATTTGTTTTTTTTTAAATGAAATGAAATGCACACACTAGAACTAAACAAGAAATTAAATTTAATTTTATCACCTCACTTGACTGGTGGTTTAAATGGTGGTCAACCTCAACTTCTTCAGCGAATTCATCCATGTTCTCGCAGTCAAATCGTGCAGCATTTGCAGCATCATCATCATGAACTTCATTCTCTCCATCTGTCTAAAATGGGAACAATAATGTGAGGATTGATTTCACTCTGATAGATAGCTCCATAGTCTCCTTATAAATAACTTGATTATCCTTAAAAGAACATGAACTTACCGAATTGCTGGAAGAGTCATCGTCCCTTTTCCTTTTTCTACTATTCTGGGAACGCAATGTTGATTCAGGGATTTCATACTCAACATCCTCCTCTCCAATAAGGGGTATTGAAATGCACGTTTTTTTGAATTCCATACCGGCACACCCGGAAAAGGGTTCATTCCTGCCTAAAACCACCGCAAACCAAATTTGAGACCGATCGAAAAATATTTAGGGGTCGCTACAATGGCTGAAAGTTGTAAATTTGACGTAATTTTAAACAAAATACAACTTTGGAGTATTTGAAGCCCTGCGCATCCGGTGTTAGTCCTAGCTTGTTGCCCCCGGAGACTTTTTTTTCTCGGGATCCAGGCCGACCGAAAGAACCCTACGGGATGCGTTTTTAGCGAATGGTAACGGAACTGGGTCCATTCTACGCTCAAAAAAGTGTTTTTTTCTCCGCTTTTAGTGTTTTAGAGGCCTGCCAAACTTTTGCTTTGCTTCACAAAAAATCTAAACCCATGTATTTTGATAGAAAAAAGGTTGCTCTTTCAAATGGCGGTCACGGAAACAGTCTACGATGTTTGGTTTAGGCTCCAGAGCCGTTTTAAGTTGAAAAATGGATTTTATTTTAGTGAAAATGAGAGCAAATTTTCACTCTTAGTCACGTGCGACGTATGGTTTGGCCACTAGCGCTACCCGGCGAAGTGCAGGTGGTGCGCTGTGATGGGAGAAGCTTCCCGGGTAGAAATGGACGGCTTTTATACAGCTGCTAAATATTTTATGACCAAAGTAACGCGCAGGCGTTTGAAAAATACCTGGATTATGTTTGGACTGTGTCAGCAAGATGTCGACAAAATATTCGGATATTTTGTGGACGTTTTGGCAGTCTCTGGCCGGCCGACGTCGTTTTAAACGACCTTAAAAAGATGCCCAGAAGGCAAAGACAATATATCGGCAAAGAGCTGCCGCATCGCTGGCCGCAGCAGCAAAAGAGAGACCACTGGCGTCGATCCACAAACCTGCCGCTTGCGAGACAAGAGCGGATCTACTGGGCGCTGGGCCAGAGCGTCATCGTTGAAAAAGAATTGCAGCTGAGCGGTCTGTCTACGTATCCACGACGGTGTGGATTCAGCCGGTCCCTGCCCCAGGTCAAGCCCATGATGTCACGATCCAGCGAACTCTGTTGATCACGCGCGGCAATAACAGCTACTAGTCTATAGCGTGGAGCTGCTGCGACCTGCTGTGAACGAATGGGAGCAAAGAGGCTGACACAGTCTAAACATAATCCAGGTATTTTTCGAACGCCTGCGCGTTACTTTGGTCACAAAATATTAAGCAGCAGTATAAAAGCCGTCCATTTCTACCCGGGAAGCTTCTCCCATCACAGCGCACCGCCTGCACTTCGCCGGGTAGCACTTGTGGCCTAACCATACGTCGCACGTGACTAAGAGTGAAAATTTGCTCTCATTTTCACTAAAATAAAATCCATTTTTCAACTTAAAACGGCTCTGGAGCCTGAACCAAAAATCGTAGACTGTTTCCGTGACCGCCATTTGAAAGAGCAACCTTTTTTCTATCAAAATACATGGGTTTAGATTTTTTGTGAAGCAAAGCAAAAGTTTGGCAGGCCTCTAAAACACTAAAAGCGGAGAAAAAAACACTTTTTTGAGCGTAGAATGGACCCAGTTCCGTTACCATTCGCTAAAAACGCATCCCGTAGGGTTCTTTCGGTCGGCCTGGATCCCGAGAAAAAAAAGTCTCCGGGGGCAACAAGCTAGGACTAACACCGGATGCGCAGGGCTTCAAATACTCCAAAGTTGTATTTTGTTTAAAATTACGTCAAATTTACAACTTTCAGCCATTGTAGCGACCCCTAAATATTTTTCGATCGGTCTCAAATTTGGTTTGCGGTGGTTTTAGGCAGGAATGAACCCTTTTCCGGGTGTGCCGGTATGGAATTCAAAAAAACGTGCATTTCAATACCCCTTACTCTCCAAAAGCATGGTTATAAGATTTGTACCGCTTTGGTCTGCCTTTCTTAGCGCGCGGCATTTTTCAGTGAATCTCTCTGATTCCTGACAGAAAACAAACAGATCAAAATTAGCAAACTAACCTAACACACTAGGCTCAGGTGGGGTAAAAAAATCTAATGATAGTACCTTTACCTTTCTTAGGAGGTTCACAACGATGATGA
Source organism: Thrips palmi (assembly GCF_012932325.1). Classification (NCBI taxonomy): domain Eukaryota; kingdom Metazoa; phylum Arthropoda; class Insecta; order Thysanoptera; family Thripidae; genus Thrips; species Thrips palmi. Next base: position 11,583,157 of record NW_023144630.1, on the reverse strand, counting down.
ATATAATCATAATTGGATATCACATAAAGTTCTGGCGCCAGGGCGAGACCGGGCGAGACAAATAACTAATATACATGGATTTAGTTTGGCTAGCTTTTCTTGGACTAGAGCAGAAGCAGAAAGGTGGATGGATGGCTTTGTCTAATCGCACCACGGAAAGGTTATTGACAGGCAAGTTTCGTGGTATTGGCAGTTCCTACGTAAACATCCTTTTTTCTATGACCACTTACATTATTTCAACCTCATTTTTGTTTTCAATGCTCCCAGTTGAACTCACTTGCATTCCAGAATTTGAAAATTTTAAATCTCAGAATTAAAAACGTAATGGAGAGCCTTACTTTGATCAATTTGGGTATTCCCTCTCGTACCAACTGCCAAGGCAAAATAAACACAAAGAAAAAGACCAACAATTAGGTCCGGGATGAAACTTGATAAAAATCAAAACTTTTTATAAATTAATAATTAATTAAAATATATTGCATTTGTTTGTCAAAAACATTGAACCCCAGATTCTACATTGAACATTTATGCATTGCCAGTTGGCACTAACTAACTCACTCCACTCACACCACCGTCGCACCGTTGCAGCGACCTCTCATCGCGTCGCGCCAGAGCGGTGCGGAGTGGAGTGAAGCGATCTGAGAAGTCGTTGCGTTCTGTGTTCAAGATGACTTCTTTCTCTGTAATTAAATTTAAAGACGAGACCAATGGAAGAATTACTAGTACGGATTCCGTGAAGCTGCCTGAGACCAACCAGAGATATCTACCCAAGTCATCGAAGGATTTGCCTGAGGGCGATGTTAAAGTCAAGTGGCAGAAGAGCTTTGGTTCAGGAAGCTTCTCTGATGGATATTTCGAAGCCGAGCTCCTGGCTCTTGCGGGTAGGTTTGTCTTGAGTGGCTTTTGAACGGCACGTAGAAAACTTTGTCTCTGTATCATGTGCTACACCTTTACCTTGGCTTGTCCGTTAAAGACGTTTGTAAAGAAACGACCGTTAGAGCCTATAGCCATGGCCTGCGTATCCGCTTGCAAGCAAGTTATCTCGCTTATAGTCAAAGACACGTTCAGAGTTAACTTCGATTGTTATTAACCCGTAAATGATCGTTAAATTGACGTTACCGTTATTTTGAGGACGCGGCAAGTGAGGTTAGGGCAGCACGAGATGCGCTGCTGTCTATGGCCAAGCCATGGCGATCGGCTCAAACGGTCGTTGTTATTTTTTTAACACTTTTCAGATTAAAGCTGTGACACATGATACAATGACAAAGTTTTATTGGTGCTTTCCATGTGATGCCTCCTTGGTGTTGCGGCTTTCTCCATTCTGTTTCAAGGGGTTTGAAACATGTGTATCGTTCCGTTTGTTTTATAGGAAGTGTTAAAACTGCTGAGGCTAAAGCAGCTGAGTTGGGGATTAAGCTATACCCAGGTGTCCTTTCTTTGCCTTCTTCATCCTCTGATAGCAAACCTACTCGCCATGTAAGTTCCCATGAGGAGTACATTATCATCCATATAATTGTTTTCCAATAGCCTAACAACATATCTTTTATTTTATTTACAGAAGCGCAGAGATATCCGTAAGTCTGAGTCTATGAACGAGGAAAGCAGCAATTCTGTTTCGATGTCTGAGAGGCCTCCGTCAAACTCATACCCCGACTTCAAGTCCAAGCCAATGTCCAGTTCTAGATCAAAGTCTACCGGCAATGATAAGAAATCAAACCCAAAGAAGAGACTGTCTTCGGGCCCAAAGGTAATTTGAAGCTGATAAAATTGAATCCAGTTCTGTACTATATCATAGCTGCTTTAATTCTATTATTTTAGGACAGTGAAAGTGGTGCTTCCATTAAAAAAAAGAGGTTGAAATTGAGCCAAACTGCATTGGAGCGCACTTCAGCTCAATGCAACTTGGCAGTGTCTACAAACCCATTGCTTCAGGTAAAGTGCTAGTCACTACTGTAATGAGAGAATATTTCAGTAACTTTTACATTAATTTTTTTTAAAATTATTTACAGAAGGGAGATGTAGTTGATGACAAGTCAGACACTTCGAATTCAGAGGTGAATTCTCCTTCCGAAACTCAAGGCTCTCCAAATCCTCAAGAGAACCCTCCTGGGACGGAAGTAGAAGTGAACACCAAGGCAAGTAGCAACTTTAGTTTTAAATGTTGGAATTTATTGCCATTGGGAGTGCTGACTTTGTTTCAATGTTATACCCTAAGTTTTCATTGGTCTGGTTTAATATTTTATCTTTGCCTCTCGTGCTCTTAGGTTGAGAATGATTGTGGTGGAGATGGCCAAGAAATCAAACCAGAGAAGGATGCTGCTGAGCCGCTTTCAGAGGTAAAGTTGGCAAATCATAACACTGTCAAGGAAAGTTTGGCATGGTTTCATTATTATTTTATTTTCCAGGATGAATTGGATCAGACAGTGAAACTCAATTCAAGTATTGAAGATATGTCTTCCGCTTCATCATCTAGTGAAGAGTCAGATTCCGCAAGTGATAGTGGAAGTGGTGAGGATGAAGTTGCGAGGTTGTCGTCAGAGAAGGAGAAATTGGAGGAGGAATTGAGTGAAACTAAAAAGATCCTTTCTCAAACTAAAAGAGACTTGACACTTGCCAACAATCTTCGCGTTGCTCATCGTAAGAAGCAGGGAGAACTAGAAGAAAAATTAGAGGCTCAAATGAAGCAAATCGAGTCTCTGCAGCAGAAAAACCTTAACTTGCAGGACCTGCTCTCTTCTAAGTTTGGTAAGTTCTAAAGTTATGAATCTACTTTTTTGTTAGCTACTCCTTTTTCTGGTTTTCACTTTTAAATACGATTTGTTGTCTTTTCCAGATCTCAGGCAAGGAAGGAGTGACAAGTCCGAGAGAGTCAGAAGTTCAAAACGCTCCTCGGCTGAGACCAAAACTCATCATTCTTCCAAAGAAAATTCAGCGGTAAAGGGCAGAAAACACTTGCACTTCTCTACTCCTACCAAGGAAATGAGTTCTAATTTCTTCGATAGGGAAGATGGTGCAACCCCAAAATACTCTCCTTTCAAGTCACCTCCCTCAAGCACTCAAAGTAAGTCATAAATACATTTTTTTATCTACCTGATGTGTTTGTTGAGTTGACTCTATTATGCAATCTGTTTACCAGAGCATGTTGGAGATTATTCAAGCCCAAAGGAACCCAAGTTTTCGGATGACTCTGCACCAAAAAAATCACCAGCTTCAAGCACTAAAAGTTTGTCAGAACTATAACTGCTTTTTTATTCATCTTATGTGTTAGTTGAGTTGATTTTATTCAGCCATCTCTTTCTTCTAGGTTCTAGAAGTGAATATTCTAGCCCACAGAAACCCAGTCAATTGGATGCCGCTTGCAAGGAATCCCCTGCCTCAAGCTCTTGCAACGATTCCAGCAGCCAGAAAAAGCCCAAAAAAAAGAAATGTAAGTATCGTTTAAATAGCCTGTTAGTACATTTGTCTTAATGTATTGTTTGTATTTCATATGATGATTCTTGTGTACATTGCAGACCATGATGATATGACCAACGATGTCGTCCTAGCAGTGAGTGACTTGGTGCTGAAGCACCTGAAAGGAACTCACGAGCTCCAGGCTGATGGTCAAGGCTATGTATGTGTAACTATTTAGTCACATCCTAACTGCTTTGCTTTGATTTGTCCTTATTTTTCACCATTATTTGAGGGTTGTTTTAGTAATAACTTTTGTACTTCTTTTATTTCCTAGGTTGATTTCGGCTCAGGCATAAAAATTGAAAAGGAACCGCTTGAGAGAATTTTGAAAGATAGTAAGGGAGATATATCCAAACTTTCCAAGGAGCTCGCAGCGTTGACTTGGAGTTTGCCTCAAAGGCAAAGGCGGTCGCTTACTGGTGGTAAAAACAATAGATTTCCAGATGCCCCTGCCAAAAAAGCAGCAACCCCATGTAAAGTTAACACATGCCTGGGTAGGTGAATCGTATATATAGTTGTCTGTGCGTGTAAACATCTCTGTAGGCTATGGGCTTGTAAAGGTTTTTTCCACTTTTCAGGTATTGTTAAGGCCCACTTACTTAATCAAGGAGACAGGGAAGGGACAGGGATGGCCGCCAATCTGAAGGCCTGCAGAAAGGCAATTGGGGACAAGTTTTCCCAGGATGGTTCTCAAGCTAAGGTAATCAAATAATTCCATTGGGTTGTGTATGTAGTTTATTTTTAGTTTTATTAATGCCCTTTGTGTAAATTGATTACAGAGAAGGGACGAGTGATTGATGTTCTAGTGCTATGGACAATTCCAATCCTGTATTTTTTTTTTTAAATGTGTGACATCACAATTTTGTGTTCTTTTTGTTTACCAATGTCAATTTGTTTCACTTCTATTATTTTTAATAGTAAATTGCAATTACTTTACGTATGCAATTATGTATTACTTAAGTTTTTGGCATAAACTCAAGTTTGTATGCCTAGTTCTATTTTTTTTATTTCTTAAGTCTGTAAAGATGTTTCCACCGCTCTAATTTACTTAAGTTGTGGCACCTTTAACATTAAACTCAAGTTTGTAACATTTTTATTGCCTCATGTCTTTATTTCACAAGTCTGTAGGACTTTTCCACCTCTTGTTTAAAATTCTGTTCACACTAGCAAGAGGGGAGGAATCAACCACGGCCGCCGGCCCGGTAGGCAACCGTAAGGACTCCCCTACACAAGGGGTTGCCTACCCACAGGCGCTCATCGCCCGGGTCCAGGCTGCCAGCCTGGGCATGGGCATATGCCGCCCCGCAGGACAGACCGGCCGGCGTCGCCCGAGGCCCAGCGCACTTATCCCTGGGTACAGTTTGAATCTGCAGCCTAGCATAGGTTAACCTCAAAAAAGGTAAAGCCCATTAGGAACACAGCATATTGGAGACACCTCTCCGGGAATGACTTCAGGTAACAAGTCAGGACAAACCAATCAGAATACAACTAGTCAGCATTAACCAATCAGGAAACAGCCATTCAGGACAAACCAATCAGGAAACAACCAGTCAGGGAAATCCAATCAGAAAATCAATCAGGAAAAACCAATCAGGAAAATCCAATCAGAGGTGCGCGAAAATATATCAGGATATTCCAATCAGGGAAATTTCTGATTGAATTTTTCTGATTGAAATCCTGATGGCATTTACACCAGTGTGGTGCAAAAACCAGAACAAACAACGCAAGACTTCGCCCGTGAACTGGAGAGAGTGGGCAGAGAATACATGACTTCTTACGCTGAGGCAGATCTCCAAGAGGCTCTAGTAACGGCCTTTGTGAAAGGTCTTCATGACAGGCATGCAGCAGAATGCCTTGCCTTTGCCTCCTGCAACACGCTGGCTGATGCGGTGAAGAACCTCAACAGGGGCTTGCTCTTGGCTCCAAAAGAAAGCCCCAGCAAAAGGGTGAAGCTGGCGGAAGCAGAAGAAGACGAAGAAGAATATGAGTATGAAGGAGAAGACGACTATTAGTCTGGAAAGAAAAGAGAGAAACAACATAATGATTAGACACAAAAGAAGCTAACAGAATTATTACAACACACAGGAACCAGTCTGGACCGATGAATAAAATTTGAAGAGTAATTGACGGTAAAGAAAAAGTTTATAGAGTTTGTAAAAGGACAGATGTGTTAAGCCTGGTCCAGAATAAAAAGTCCCGTTGCATTGGAGGTCAGAAACTGAGGGTTTGCTGACAGAGAGCAGTGCAAAGAAATGATGAAAAGTGAACCAAAAGTTGATGAAAAGTGAAAGATGGTGAAAAGTTGACAAACCTGGTCGACAAAAAGTGAAAGGCTGATGAGCTGGTGGAAACCAGCGCATGGATGAGCCATGAGAAGCCTGGGATGACGATACACCAAAAAGAATGCCACGGATACTGTCCACATCCTGGTACTTCATTGCGTAGTAGTTGTCTGACAGGTTTCTGTGAGCGTCACCATGAAGGAGGATGAGGACAAGCAAAGAGAGTGAAAGTCCTGCATCCAGAAACGATCAAGGAATGGCCAAAAAGTATTGAAGTGAAGCAAAGAGAAAGAGATGTGATCCAGCCTCAGAGTGTTACAAATCTGCAGAGGAGTGATAGAGTTAAAACGGGTCTTTTTACTCAATGTAAAGCTGAATAATATTGTAAAACTTACCTTTTCATATGTACCGGTCCAGTCAGGTGTCATGTGTGCCTTTAAAAGTAAATGAATGTCTTGTTTTCCTTGTGTCATGTTGAAAAGTTTGCCTGAAACCCAATTCTGTACCAAACGCAGTAACTTCTATATTGAACTGAACTGGTTTAATGCTTTTGAATTTTAAACATCTAATTGAAAATTTTGAAATATAAAATAGTAACTGTTGACAACCCTTTTGTTCCTGGTACCCCTTTTGGACTCTCCCAACAAAAGTCAAATGCTTGAAACAAATTTTAGAGAAACACTCGTAACCCGCCTTTTGGCCGCGTTGAGTGCTTTCTACACAAACAAAACACAAAGTAAGCCCGTTTGTGGGTCAAGTCCCTTACCGCGCTTTTGTGTTTCACGACTCAATTACTCTAGGAAACACTGGCACTAAATTAACAAGACATGAAAACGTTTTATGCTGCAGGGTGAGCACTAGGTTCTCTCTGTTTATATGTGAAAGACAGGTTATTTCCACTAGTCCAACTGGAGTCAAAAGGTGTACTGGAAAACAAAAGTCAAGTTAGTCACTGAAGTGTTCGAGTCAAAAGTTCAAAACTAAATGAAAAAGTGGAAGTACTCACCACCAGTTTTTAAAGTCAGTCTTGAAAATTTTATCACTTAAAAATTTGATACATTTTGCTACAGTCAGTTCATGGAGTGAGTACAGTCAATGAGTACAAGTTCAGAAGTCAGACATTGAGAAAATCCAAGTTGTCAAGCAGAAGACATTGTCAGGTCAAGAGTTTTGCAACAAGACTTTCAGGCCAGTAAGATGACTACCAGAACTTCACACCAGTTGCAGCCTTCAGTCATCTGCTGTGCCATGGAAAGCCGTACCCTGTCTTGTTCAAAGTTAAGTATTCGAGCTGAAGTGCAATTCATAGGTTTCTTAGATTTCAATGGTGTTTTTAGATAGGATTTTAGCTAGCTAGTCAGGGATTAGGAAACACCAAGGCAAAACACCCCACTCTTTTAGTTAGGGGGGAATAGGTGGCAAAAATACTGTGCAGAGTGTTTTGTGTGTTTCCAGGAGAAAACTACGAGAACTGCAACACATCCCAGAACTTCCAGCGACAGCCGCGACAACACCTCCTAGAGCTTCAAAGAAATTATAACCTCAGTCTCCGAGACCCAGAGCTTCAAGTGATACTGAACGACCATATCCAAGACCCAGAAACCTTCAGAAGCAGAAGCAGACTAATCAATTTCTTATTGCTGGTCAGGTGCGACAGTTGCACCTCAGGACGGCGTCCTTAACGAGTTCTTTGGACGTGCCATGAGCGTCGCTGACATAGCCACTCTATCTAGAGGACCAGCAATGCTACATTTTATTTTAAATTAATTTTGATCACTGACGGCGTGTCAGGGAAGGTCTGGACAGCCTTGCCCTGAGTTGGCCTAGGTGTGATAGTAATTGACAGGTTCAACGTGGGAAGATTTGAGCTAAACGAATTGTAAAGTTTGAGGCAACAAGTAATTTTGAATTTCTTTTTAAGGGGGAGTGGTGTAGCGATTTACAGTCAGTACAAAGTGAAAAGCAACAAGTGTCAGTTCTGATTTCTATTCTTCTTCCTGACTCTGGTATGGACTCCCCTTCCTTGGCCAAGGTTCCACTATTGTCTCGCTTTCTGAAAGCACCCACCTAGCAAGGTGTCACTGTTGCCCAAACTATAAATTGGACCGCTCCTCAGAGCTGGCCAACAGTCGGTGGCCTAGTCCCGAGCTGTGCGGACCCCTCAATAAACCAAGTGAACCTCTACTCACTATCGTCCTTTACCCGTCCTTCTCACTTATAGTGCCCTACACTACACGTGCATGGTAGAGTTGAGCCATCCCCATATTTTATTCAAAGTAATTGTTTTTTGATGAAATAGGCTTACGCAGCGAAAAAAAAAAAAATATTTTTTTTTTTTTTGAAAAAAAAAGTTTGTTTTGAATTTTTTTTGTTTTGTCGTTTTTTGTTTTTTTTTTTTTTCTGTGCCAAAAATCCAATTTTTGTCGGATTGCTTTTTCCTTTGGACAGACCTTTCTCTAGTGCCTACAGATGATGTGGTTAAATTTTTGGTAGCGTTTGGTCGCACGGAACGCTCGCTAGGACTTATTCCCCCTAAAAGGGGATTTTAAACCACTGTGCGCCGTCAACCCAAACGAAGGCATCCGTGAGCACGCCGATGCCGTGCTGGGGTTGATGCGCAAGGCGTCAGGGCGGAAGACCCGCTGCACACTACAAACTGAAGTGTGTACTCAGTATGCATCTACAGATGCATACTTGCCGATACACACCTACAGATGCATACTTGGCCGAGTACACATCTGCAGATGCATACTTGCAAGTTCACACCTACAGATCCATACACGCTCAGAATTTTTTCGACACCTCCCGTCGTATCTTCGACGGGGATCGCCTGTTCGACGCGAAACTTATGCTTGCCGTTGAGCGACGACCGCGCCCCGTCAAACTTTCCGTCGAAGCTCGACAGACTATCGTTTCGCTTCGACGCCCGTGCCCAGCGGAGCCCAATCGTCGAGCTTCAACGGGAGAACGACAGATTCGCGTCGAAGCGTCCGCCGTCGTAGTTCAACGAGCGCGGGCACGGTCGCCGGATGCTCGCCGCAGCAGCTGTACGCAGCGCGCATGCGCACTGCAGGCTGTTGTCTTTCTCTCTCGCACATCTTAGTATTTTGAATGAGTGCGAGAGAGTGCGACAAAGTCCTGTACGGAATCTGGTGGCATCAGTCTCACCACGCAACTGCACGCAACTAAGTCCAATGCCTTTTCTTTTCGGAACGGAAAAACTTCAAAACTTCATAACCGTAATAGCACTTTTTTAAAAAAGAAAATGTGGTGCCAAGGTTGAAATTGATAAATAAATCTGTACATACGTCTCGAGACTATGGCATTCCCTCTGGATAGACTACTCTAGTGTAGTAAGCACTCTTGGAAGAAGCACCTCAGTTTTCGTAAACAACATTTAACTACGGTAAATACCACATGACAATTTTTCCAGTAATTTATTATGTTGATTTTGATCATTGTTTTAATTGATTTCTTACGATCCAGGGTTTTTTTTCTGCGCCAATACTTGACTTTTAGTTGATGGGCCGAAGTAACTGAAACATTCACATTCACATTCAAGTGACTGCGAGGTGAAGTGATCGGAGTGACCAAGGGTGACGCCGCGAAAAGCGCAGGTAATGCGAGCCATTTTGTGTTGAAGCTCGGTAGTTCGGGAGTAGGGAACGTTGAAAGTTATCGCTATTCTTTTACTTTCTTTCGTGTGGTCGTTTTAGAGAGAAGTTGTGCTTAATACGAAAATGAGTTTGAAAGTTCGAGAGCTCCCGCCGCGCCGCTGTCGCGGTCGCCACTCGGTTCCTGTTGCGCTCGTCCAGCGATCAGCTGTTTGTCTGACGCGCCTAGGCGACGCTTGAAGTGTGCTTGGAGCCTCTCAAGAACAGTGATTCTAGTGTTTCTCGGTCTTCTTTCGGCGGAAACTTTGCTTAACTTCTTTTTTAATCCTCTCCAGTTTCGATTGGGCCGTTAAGTGCTTTGTGCTCGTGTTCTTTGTGTAGTGCGCCTCTCATTTGGGAACTTTTGAAGCACTCATCAATGGAATGGAGCTACGTTTGAATGCCGTCGCTTCTTTGCTGCTGCTTTGTTGTGAAGAAGTGGATTTAATGAAATTTGCGAACCCTTCACCTATGATCTTATTTGGTCTCAGTTCGTTATTCTGTTTTCTGTTAGTCTGTCAACACACGTATAGGTTATGTAACCTGTAGGTTGACTTTTTTTCGGACCCATTTCAGTCTAGTTTTTGGCAATTTGGTATTTTACTAGCAAAATTTGTGAGCCTTTGTAACGACTTTTAGCTTCATGATCTGGCAATGTCACCACAAAGTCGCGAATGATAACATTTACAACATACAGTGTACAAACTAGTTCTGTGTAGCTTGCAAATTGACAGCTTGTTTAAACTATTTCTCAATTTGATCTTTCTTTTTCCAGAATGATGCCTTCCCCAGAGCAGACCATGGTGCCTGTCATCACAATTTCTGAGTCAGATCTATGCGGTTTTCTAGCTGGGAAAGTACCTGAGGCTGCCCTTCAATTCGTGCGAGGTAAATACTTCATTTCATGTTTCTCCATTTAATCTCAGTGTATCAGACCTCATGGGCCTCATTAAGTTAAGATTGCCATCATTATTTAATTCCACACATCTGTGGTGTACTCATCCGTTACTATTTCTTTTGCTTGGCCGAGTGTGTCAGTCAAATATTTTGTGAGCTCATTTCCCCGTCAAAAGTCTCCCAGGCGTTCTTTGAATCATCCTTTTTTTTTCAGGGTAAACTATTTCTAGTTCTAGTTCAATTATCATGATGAGTTTCAGTTGTGGTACATGCGAGTCAGTTGTTCAAGATTTGAAGGGCTTAGGACATCATCTGAAACATGTGCATGGAGTGTCTTTGAGCCAACGAGGCACATTTGTTTGTGGTCAAGATGGTTGCCGTTCCAATTTTACCTTCTTTGGCAACTTGCGCACCCACATCCTGAACAGTCATGGTGGGACCGAGTCTTCAGTTCCTGGTGGGACGGCAACACCCATGAACTCTTCAGCTGAAGGAAATTGTGATCAAGAATGTGGAAGCAGTGGTGAAAGTGAAAGTTGTATTGTTACTGATGATGAGATAGAAGAGGATAGTGATGAAGATGATAGTGATAGTGATGGAGGTGGTGGCGACGATGATGATGATGATGATGATGATGATGATGATGGTGGGGGAGGGGGAGGGGGAGGGGGAGGGGGACCCTTTGGGAATGGACACTATGGAGCCAACCCTGCTGCCAATGAAGCTGATCCAAGGTACATGGCTGCACTTTTGATTAGAGATTTGCGTGCTAAACCAAGTACGACTGAAGCCAGTGTCACAAAAACTATTGAAAGAGTTCAGCAGATTATAGATGCTGTGTGTCAGAATCTTCGGCAGGCGACTGAAAACTTCATGACTGCAAGGCAGCTTCAGCATGAGCCAGATGCTGTGGCCTTGTTGGCACGCTTTGATAGAGTGAGACCCTTTTTTAAAATGAAAAGTGCAAAGGGCCAGGAAACAGCTTTTCAACAATATTTTGATTACATACCTCCCACTTTAAAGCAATTGCCTGGGTACAGATATGAACAGCGGCTTCAAGGAGATCATTACATTCAACGTCCTATTCGAGACACTTTTGCTTATGTCCCTCTTAAAAGTATCATTGGAATGCTTCTCCAGCATCAAGAAGTCCGTCAATTTATGGAGATTGAAGTAAGAAGAGAAGATGGAGTGCTGAGCTGCTATCAAGACGGCAATCAGGCAGCCAATCATCCTTTTCTTCAACGCCCCCCAGGGCGTTCCGGTTTAAATTTTATTATGATGGTCTTGAAACTGCAAATTCTTTAGGATCCCGCAAAATGATTCATCACCTGGATGGTTTTTATCTACAGATTGATAACATTCCAAAAAAGTATCGATCAAAGCTTGGATCAACTTTTCTCAGTACTTTGGCCAGCACTCAAGATGTCAGAAGATATGGATTTAGAGCTGTGCTTACTCCGTTCATGGAAGAACTTCACGAATTTGAAAGTGAGGAAGGTGTTGAACTGGTTGTTGCTGGTGATGTTGTCAGAGTGCATGGTGTTATGATTGCATTTTGTGGAGACTCCGAAGCAGTTCATGAAATTTTTGGCCTCTTAGGTTCGGGTGCCAATTGCTTTTGTAGGCTTTGCCTCATTACCAGGGCTGAGCTGCACAATGGAACTGTGTTTGTGGGAGAAAGAAGAACTAGAGAAAACCACGCTGAGCAGCTTGCTCACATAGCGAGAAATGCTAGGGCTACAACTCTATATGGCTTGAGAGAAGATTCCATTTTCAATGAATTGCAGTATTTTCATACTACTGAGTGCTATGTCTTTGATACTATGCATGATATATTGCGAGGTGTTGCTCCCAGTTTGACAAAGCTTGTGCTTCAGAATTTTATTCAAAATGAATATTTCACTATTGAAACTTTGAATAATCGTATCAACAGCTTTGTCTATGGCTATGCTGAAAGGCGAAACAAGCCCTCTGCTAATTTTTCAGAAGACATGCTTAACTCAAATGGCCATACGCTCAGCCAAAAAGCAGTGCAAATGTGGTGTTTGTTGAGGTGCCTCCCATTTTTGGTTCAAGATTTGGTCCCTGATGGTGACCCCTACATGGAAATTTATCTCACTTATCAGCAAATCTCTAAGATTATGTTATCTCCAAAGTCCAAACACACCCATCTGGCTTACCTCCATGACTTGCAGGTGGAATACCAAAGGCAGCGGGTTGAGTTGTTCCCAGCTGTGAACCCTATCAACAAGGACCACCACTCTAACCATGGTGTTGAATGTATGTTGGAAAGTGGCCCGCTTGATGATTTCAGCTGTCTGAGCTTTGAAAGATTTCATCAGCAAATCAAGAAACGAGCTGCAATCTGTTGCAATTTTCAGAACATTGCTTTCACGACTTCCAAGACCTGTCAGGTCCATCAGTGCTCTGAGTGGAGCGGTGAATTTCCCAAAATCTTGGAAATGATCACCAAGCTTATAAGGAGACGAATTGTACCGGCCCACACTTTAGAATACTTTCCCCTTTTGCAAGCCATTGGTGTAGCAGATTTGGATGACATTGTCACTGTGAAGAGTTTGTGTGTCTATGGCACTGAATATAGATCTCCTATGTTTCTTGTTAATGAGTTTGGTGAGGATATGGAACACCCATCATTTTCCCGGATTCATGCAGTCTTCGTGCACAGGAATGTCCCTTATGCAGTGGCATGTGCTTGGCAAACTCTCAATTATAATACTGACCTCAATGCTTTCCATATCGAAGATGTTGACAATGAAAGGGCACTCATTCGTCTGGATACCCTGACATATCATGAGCCCTTGAGCATTTGGAGGCCATTTGGGTCCAATTTTTCTTTTTTGTGCCCAAAGCACGTAATTTTTTAATTTTATCTGGTAATTTTTTTTAGTTACTTCTTGTTCTTTTCTGATTTTTATTGAATCAAACCATGTTTTGACCTTTCAATCATTCTGTGTTCCATCTTGAATTCAAAAAGACTGCTTATGAGTGCATGTTTATATTTCTGTATTTTCTGCATTGAAAACTGTTTTTCAGTCACAATGTACGGAATCTGACTTTTTGTTCCTAATTGTCATCTTCACCAACATTTTTTGTTTTCTAGATGGGTGTTTCAATGGTGACTCCTTCTTTTCAATGAGCAAAAAGGAGTTGGATGATTTCAAATTGCCAGTGGCGCACTCCATGCTCTTGTGGCGGGTTATCACCATGTACAAGGACACAACTGTAAGTATTCTCTGGCAGTTATTTTTTATTTGATAAAGGAAGTGTTCGTGTGACGTTTATGCACATGTTTTTTGTCTTCCAGATTCCATTACCTCTACCAGACATCAACCCATGCAGGAAATCACCTAGATTGGCACAAAGGAAAGAAAACAGGGAAAGTACAAATGCAACACCCATAAGAAGCGCTTCTCATGGCCTGAAAAGATTGCCGTTTGAAGTCCTTGAACAAAATTCTCCTGATTCAAGTGTTTCTAAGAAAGGAAAATTTGAGAACAAGTGCACTTTTTCAAACAAATTTCCTCGCGTTGGAGACAATGCTTATGTCAGAGTAAGTTGTCTGCTAGGTTTTAATATATATTTTTTATGAAGAAGTTCCCCCATTTAATGTGCCATTCTTCCCTAGATTCCAATACGCAAATCCCTCTCAAGTAGACCTGACCTCATCATGGCCATGTCCTCTGGGGTGCTACTAGCCAAGCAGCGAAGGGAAGCTGTAGACTTGCTACTGACTGCTATGTATAAACACATTCAGACTTGGTAATTTTTTTTTTCATTTTATGCATTGAAACCAACCAAATAATGTTTACTGATACTTTCTTTCTGGCTCCTCAGGTATCCTCACAAAGAGGCCAAATTGCAGCTCGCAAAAGACATTATAGAAACATTTCCCAAATTAAAGGCTGTGGCTGGAGATGCTTGGGTAAAGTTGATGATAATGCTTCATCTTATTGGTTCTGAAATGGTCTGTAGTGTTATTCAATTTCTTTTTTTTATTTCTCTTACAGGGTGCTTTCTTTGATCGATCGGGTGGACACATTCAACAGGCTTTGAATTCTAAGCGAACAGCAATGAATGTGAGAAAGCGGCAAACATCCTCATCCAAGAAGACAACAACCAGCCAAGATACAGAAATGCCAGATAAATTAACTGATAACAAGGCATCGACTTCATCTTCAAGCGAGTCGAGTAAAGTAACTGGTACCAAGGCATCTACTTCTTCTTCAAGCCAGTCAAGTAGTTCTGCGAATACAGAGGAGCCACCACAACTTCAAACGCCTCAGCTGTCTCGAGAAATTGAAATAAAGGTGAGTGTTTCTCTTCTGTTTCAAAAATTAATTTCAATTTTATAGGTGCTGTCACAGCTTTTAAGCTGGTTAATTTGTGTAATGCCATTAAGTGAGTATATAGATAGAATTGTAAATAAGTCTACAAGTAATAATTTGCTCCTGATGCACTTAAGATTGAGCCTCATTAAGGAATAAAAAGAGCTTTTATAAATCTGCTATATATGAGGAGCAGTCTTGCACTGCTCTCTATATGTAATAATAGATTTCAACGAGCTATTTCCATTCCTTGGTTGCGCTCAATCTGAAGTACATTGGGTGCAAATTTTTACTCTTAAACTTCATTTTTTCTCACTTTATGCCATTACACAAATGAACCATTTCAATCAGTTTAGAAAAATATCATTGGTCTAAATGAGCCTACTGTGGTTCCACATTATTCTTTTTTTGTGTTAAGTCTTTTTTTCCTTTTTCTACAGATTGTTAATCTATCTTTAATCCCTGACACAAAAGAAAATAGAGGTGTCATTTTTGAGGAAATGGAAGCTCTACACCATGTACGTCAGAATATGCTTGCCCATGGAAAAACTCCAGAGGACATACTTAAAACATTCCCAAGAATGATGAGCTACGAAGGAGCGCTGGTGAGATACTAACAATATTTTCACTTTGAGTTTGTGACATTAAATAACTCATTTCATTCCATCTCCTCAAATTCCAGATTGATTTAGACTTTGATATACTCAAGGAAAACATGAATAATAATATTTTGGGTACCTTCAAAGTTGTTTATCAAAATGCCATTCTGCGGTATGTGACAAAGTTTGCTCCTAAAGTGTCTGAAGCCCTTTCCTCATATGAAGATGGTAAGAGCAACTCCCTGAGATTGAACGAGTCTTGGTCAATACCCAATTTTGGGCGAGGAAAACTTAATCATCCCAATTTGGGTGATGAAATAAGATGTATCTGCTACCTACATAGGCAGTTATTATTACCTAATTTTGGATGATTAGATGATTCTCTCCCAAATTTGGGCTATGAAGACTTCCTCACCCTAAAATTTAGTCCTGCTTTTGACACTTTCATTCTCAGTGCTAGTACAATTACAGTGTTACTGCAATGAGAAGGTTGATTTGTGTAATGGCATTGATGGAGGGAAAATATAGAATGCCAAATGAGTCTACGAGTAGGAATTTGCACGTACTGTATATACTTTGAATTGTGCGTTATGAAAGAATCATGAGAGATTTTTTAACCCCGTTAAATATAAGGAACAGATCAAGACCTAGAGAAGCAAAGAATCAAAGGTGAAAGTGTTTAGGTTCAACAGTGTGAAATAAAATTGCCACCGTGGGAAAGCCAAATTGCTAGTTACTGCCGTGGCAATTATACTTCACACTATCAAACCTTAACACGTTCACCTTTGATTTTTTGCTTCTCTAGCTCTTGATCTGCTCCATATACTTAACAGCGTTAAGAAATCTCTCATAATTCCTTCATAATGCTTAATGTAAAGTACATAACATGCAAATCCCTACTCACAGACTCATTTAGTATTTTTTATTTTCCCTCAGTAATGCTATCACACAAATTAACCATCTCAATCAATTTAACAGGAATATTGTTTGTCCAATGAATCCATTGTGGTAGCACCTTTACATATCTTTTGTGTCATTGTTTGATTAGGTGTAAAAATAGAACTAGTGTCGTTTGTTTTGTGTACATTTGCCCAATACTTCCCTCTCTAGCACCTCTTTATTTCCGACTTTTTATTGCAGATGAGCTGAAGTCACTTCTTGCTTTGGTTGCAATTCTCCCTAAGTATCCCTGTCAAAGCTACTCTTTCCCAAAAGAGGTAAAGTTAAGGTTCAGCCTTTCAGTTATATCATTGAATTATCTTGTTATGTTTCCATTTTGAAGTGCTGTGTCTGTGTATTTCAGGGGAAAAAAACAGCAACAAATGGAAAGCGTGGCGGCAAAGAAGTATTACCTCCAAATGTGAAAGTCACTGCGAGAAATAATGTGCCTCACCCTGCACTTCTTCAAGTCATACCTGTGAGTTCTTGTGCTTTTGTTTAATTGCAATGCTTTACAAATATCTACTCTCTATCATCATTTTTTTTTCTAGAGTAATGAAGATGTATCCACTCATCAATCAAAGTTCTTCAGGACTAAACCAGATGGCACAAAAATTGTGCAGCCTTATCTTGTCTTCTCAAGTGATGACAATGAACAAGGAGAATTCTATATGAAGGCCAACTACCAAACTTTCCATGTGGGCCCATCTGCGCTTCGAGCTGTGTCAGTTTTATTTAAATACCATACAGTATTTGACCTTGAGTATGATATTGACTTGCTTCATTTCTATGATTTTTTTGAGTTTTTAGTGGGTATGAAAACAAAACTTTCTGCTCAAACCAATAATTTCCTTTCTACACTTCAGAGTCTGTCATAGTTCAGTGTATGTTTGATTTTTTACTGTTAGATTTTATTTTTGAACCTAACAAGACTCTTAATATTTCCCTGTTTTCTATTCAAGAATGTGCCTAGGTAGTAGTTATGAATTATCAGGTTCTTGCTCTGTGACCCATTTATTCCCTTCTACTGATTCAAAAAGAACAAATCTATAATTATTCCTCATATTTGTATAATATTCTCTTAAATTTTACTTCCTCATATTTGTATAATATTCTCTTAAATTTTACTTTCTACGATTCTTTTGCTTCTGATCATTTATTGCTCGAGTAAACTTGGTTTTACCTGTAACAGTTCTGACTATGACTTACTGATCTAAGTTCTTTTAATGAGACTCTAATCCGTTTTTCCTTCATAGTCAAATGAAGGTTTTAGTTGTTTGCTTGTATGTTTTGTTTGATTTTTTACTGTTATATTTTATCTGTTAACTTCACAAGACTCTAAACATTTCCCATTCAAGAATGTGCCTAGGTAGTAGTTATAAATGATTAGTGCCTTGCTCTGTGATCTGTTTTTCCTTCGACTGATGTATATATTATATATATTTACTTATGCAAACTTCCTGAACTTGGTTCTTGTATCAAGACTCTAAACATTTCCCTGTTTTTTCATAGTCAAATGAAGGTTTTAGTTGTTTGCTTGTATGTTTTGTTTGATTGTTTACTGTTATATTTTATGTGTTAACTTAACTAGACACTTAACATTTCTCATTCAAGAATGCGCCTAGGTAGTAGTTATAAATAATTAGTGCCCTGCTTTGTGATCCATTAACTCCCTTCTAGTGATTCAAAAAGTACAAATCCATATTTATTCTACTTTCTGTGATTCTTTTGTGATTGCTTCTGATCATTTATGGCTCGAGTAAACTTGGTTTTACCCGTAACAGTTCCAACTGTATGACTTATTGATCAAAGTTCTTTTAATGAGACTCTAATCCGTTTTCATTAATATCTGTGTCTCTTTTGAATTTGAATTTTACTCGCTGTGGTTCCTATGAATGCTTGTGAACTTTTATTGATTGAGTAAACTTGGTTTTAGTTACAAATGAAACTATGTCTTGATTTTATTCACCTGATCAAGTACTTCAGCATCGTCATACTTCCTCACATGTACACTTAGCCATTCTTCAATTGAGACTGAACTCTAACTTTCACAAATTTTTCCCGATTGGCAGATCACTGGGAAACAATTTGTAGCCTATGCGAGTAATTTACGTGGAGGAATCCATCTCCACTGATTGCTATGATCTTGTTTGGAGCAGGGATGAATGGAACTCAACAAAACAATTTAACAGTCTAGTTTATTAACAGGGATTCATCCCAAGAGTACACATGGCTCACAAACACACACAGTTTAAAATGAATTGAGTTTATTCAATACAATTTACAAAGATTGAAGTAAAGTCAGCCTCTGAATGTTCTATGAACTGATGACAATACTTTCGGGTGGTTCACTTCGGTTAACTTACAAACAAAAATGGGAGCTGAATCAAACCCGTTTAATTCAAGGAGTATATTTGGGGGTGCAAATACTCGTAACATTTCATGATTGATGCAACAGTGAGAAACACAACTGCTTTAGCACTGGTCTCTAATTTAGATTTAAGATACATATCACTCCAATAATAAAGTGTTTGCTACTGTCAGCTTCTCCAAATCAAAGGATGCACCTCGTATCATTGCTATGAAAGCGCACACCCGAATAGTATTTATTAGTAAACCTGGACTGATGTGTTGATTTATCTTCATTACTCTGCAAATGAGGAACCATTGTTGTAAATTCATACGCAAATAGCCAACACAAAATTATATCCAAAGTCTTAAAACTTACTCAAAATTATGAAGAATAACCAGTGTATCACACACTGGATGCTCGCACACAAATATCTCTGGAGTATGCTGCCATCCCTGCCAGTATATAAATTCCTACAACAACATAATGCTATGGTTAACTAAGGAAAAGCCAAAGAAGTGAGAAAGAGGTCAGGCAGTCACAAGCAAATGAATTTTACCTTTTAATTTTGATAGGAACAGAAGGCCAAATGTCTCTGGGTCTAAACACAAATACTTGCTGAGATCCACGTAGCTTTCACTTGATGTTGGAGTGGCAGAGAATAAGTTTCATCCCAAAACAGCACCACCTGCAACATAAGTTGAAAATTTTAAGTGAAGAAACAAAATGCACTGAATAAAAAGGCGTTGAACACAGCACAGCAAGGGGGGGAAAGTTGTCCATTCATCCAAAATTTGTTTATTATGCCTGTGAATCAGCACATTGGGCTGGACGTTGTTTTAAATTTAGGCCACGCTGCTCCATTTCTAGGAATATTTTTCATGGAAAGTGCAGGCCAAATTTCAAAACAGCGAGCATACAAATACGCTTGTACTTGTTGGCAAAACGTAAACAAATCCTTTCGCAGGTTACGTACACACAAACACACATACGTTTTATAGGTTATGGGATCGCACTTTGGGTGAATACCCCGGTGAAAGCAGGGTAAAATTCATCTTAAATGCTCAGTACAAATAAAAATAGTGGGAGAGCAAAGCAGCGCAAAAGCCAAGGAAATCAATGACAACTTACGCTAACGATGCTCGTGGCAACGTAAACAACACTTGGTAAATGAGGAGCCACTGTAAGTCGAACAATCCCATACTCAAGTGATCGGCCACAATAAAATATTCAAATATTTGAGCGAAAGTCAGAGATCTCAAATCGTTCATTTCTTTGGTAGTTTAAACAGCAGAACACTACCACAATGTTGCCATTCGTATGCCTGAAATTATTCACAGTTTGTCCGTAGTTGTCAGAAAGGCCACCAGATGTCACTGTGTGTCGTGTTTCCGTTCCGGGCGTTCCGGGCTCGACGCGCGCTCGACGCGCGCTCGTTGAACTACGACGGGAAGCCAGCACGCTCGACAGGAATCGTTCGAACGAGCCCGGTGTTCGATGCGCGCTCGTCGAAGCACGACGAAAAATGTCCCGATTGCTCCCGTCGAATCTTCGACGCGCTCCCGTCGTAGTGTCGAAGAAATTCTTAGCGTGTACGTATCAGAGTCAAGAACCTGTGTAGCCCCAATCCGACTGACTGACTCACTGACTCACTCACTCATAGAAATGTTTGGGGTCCAGGTGTGGTCGTAGAGACTTGCGGTTTTTTCCATTCGATTCCAAATTTTATGAGAAGATGGGAAATAATCCGAAAAGTTGAAAATTCCTCACCGTTTCCGAGCAAACCTACTCAATCTTCAAATAACAGGAAAAGTAGCGATATACATCGGCAACTTTGGCCCGTCCCGTACATTAACAAATGTGTGAATTTCGCCTTTGTTTAACCCTGACGAATTTAAACCAGGGTCTAGGGTCAAAATAAATGTCGTTTTCGTCATCAGCACCCTCAAAAACATCAGAAACAATGCAAAAACTCGAATAAAAAGAATGTTCCGAAAATACCCCACTGGGATTTGAACCCGAGTCCGAACTTCTCCGATTCGTTCGAAGGTGGCACCATTGGTTTTTTCTCGTCGCACCGATTCCAAAAATACCCCTACATGCCCTGCTAGCTGCATCCGTTGCCGAGATCCTCCTCGACCCCATGTAGACCATGATGCACCTGCAGCAGCGCTCCGGGGCTCGGATCGGATTTGCTGCCACCGGGCGGTTCTTAGGGTCACCCAAGGAGGCTGCATACCAAATTTGGTCAAGATCGGACCACGGGAAGTCCTCGGACGAACGAACGAACGGACGAACGAACGAACGGACGCACAGCATGCATCATACTATATGCCCGTCCCTCCGTCATTTTTTTACAAAAAATAAACGGGACGGGCCAAAAAAAAGACCGACCGACTGAAAATTTTTATTCCCCCTATAGGTAGGTCTGGTCGAGACATTTCCGAAACTGTGCCGCAATTGGGTCCCCGTCGCCGGCAACATCCTCAAAATCATCAATCAAGAACCTTTATAGCCCCAATCCGACTGACTGACTCACTCACTCATAGAAATGAACACACATCTTATCCTGGTCAAAGCAGTCTTCAATATTTTCCGGACCATGCACCTATTGACTGCCACAGTAGCGAATGCAATTCAAGCTATCTTTTTGGGCAGTAATAGTAGCTTAAATATATGATCAAAAGCAGTTAAAACGGCCCCCCAAAAACGCAGTACATTTACTTCCTTAGAAAATTTGTCTCTGGTCACCACGGACCTACTTAAAATACTTCGGTATGCGCCCCACACATGCGGGGGTCTGGGGGGCGGAGCCCCAGCGAGCGTCGCGAGTACACACCAACAGATGCATACCTAACCTCTCCAAGTATGCATCTGCAGATGTGTGCACGGCCAAGTATGCATCTGTAGATGTGTACTCAGCTAAGTATGCACCTGTAGGTGTGTACTTGCAAGTATGCATCTGTAGAGTTGTACTCGGCCAAGTTTTTGGTTTAATGGTGTGAGCTTCCTATTTCTCTTGTTTTGTACTCTGGACACTAAGGGTTATTGAAAAGACGACTTTTTTGAAATGTATACCGGCCCACGCGGAAAATGGTTCCCCTACATGTTAAAACTATCCTAGGAACAAGGGGAGCCCGATCAAAAAATGCCTAGGGGTCGCCCTACCTTTTTTAAGGTTGAATTTCGGCGTAGTTTTTCAGAAGTCCGAGTTTTAACGCTCCATGGGCTCTAAAAGCCCTGCGGTGCGTCTTAGCCGCTGGGTATCGATTGGCACTTCTTCTACTCAAGTTCCGGAAGAAAATGAGACCTATTGGGGTTGATTTGGTCGCACGTTCAAAGATCTGCACCAATTTTTTTGCTCTAAAAACGCGTTTTTTGTGCCTTTTTTTACATTTGGAGGGCTATTAAAGCTTCTGGTATTGTTCAAAAAAATTCGAAGTGAATGGTTCTTATAGAGAAAAGTCTGGCCTTTCCAACGAGCCTAGGCGGAAGATTGTGCGATTTTTAGTTTAGGCGCTAGAGCAGCTCAAAGTGTGTTAATGATTCAAGTTTTCCTAGAAAACAGCGCTATCGCATGTGGAAGACGTAGGAAATGGTCAAAATACAGGAAAAAAGTTAAAAATAAATTGTCTGCAGAGTATTAGTGTGAGTGAATGAATAAGACCGTCGAAACCCACCGCACCATAGCGTCCCTCCAAACTTTCACTTCTGTGGTCGTTCTCGCGCGCGGGAGTATGACGGTAGGATACGTGAGGTGGAATGGGGAAGCCTGCCGGTTTGGGGGGGGGTGCTGGCGTTAAGTTCCGAAACACCCGGTACCTCGTGTAGTGCAACCGCTGCTGCCACCGGCCGGCAGAGCGACCGAACGCATCAGCTGTCAGTCTGTTCGGAACGTCAAATTGGGATGGCGCGTCGCAAGACCGCGAGGACCGCGTGCTGCGCAGTTCGCGGTCAGGGAGGAGTTGACGTAGTGGAAAAAAATTTCTTCGACACTTGTCGTAAGAGGTGGGTGACCAGAAAAGGCGCCTGCATACATCAGTCCGTGTTAGATGAACCAATTACTTAGGGTTTCACAACACAGACCTTTAGGACATGCTGTCGATAATAGAAGAATATTATGCACTAAAATAACAAGTGGATTAAATTTATCATTTTTATCAATTTTTGTACAAATTTTCACCCACACCTCACCTTAAAGATCCTCCCCCATGTCCTTGAACTGCGCAGCACACGTCCGCCCGAGGTCTTGCGACGCGCCATCCCAATTTGACGTTCCGAACAGACTGACAGCTGATGCGTTCGGTCGCTCTGCCGGCCGGTGGCAGCAGCGGTTGCCTACACTAGGTACCGGGTGTTTCGGAACTTAACGCCAGCAGCCCCCACCACGGCAGGCTTCCCCCATCACTGTGGCAAAAAGCTACGGAAAATTCTGTGAACAGCTTGTGGTAATTCTCTGTAGCCCTCTTGTCAGTATTCTCCGTAGGCTCTCACAGTGATCTCCGAAGACCATACAGTGTTCCGTCCTACGGAGAAGAATGTGCGGTCGTGCGGAGAATACTGTACGGCCTAACGGAGAATACTGTAAGAGGGCTACGGAGAATCCTGGCATAAAAATTAACAGAATTTTCCGTACCTTTTTGCCACAGTGATTCCACCTCACGTATCCTACCGTCACTACTCCGCGCGCGAGAACGACCACAGAAGTGAAAGTTTGGAGGGACGCTATGGTGCGGTGGGTTTCGACGGTCTTATTCATTCACTCACACTAATACTCTGCAGACAATTTATTTTTAACTTTTTTCCTGTATTTTGACCATTTCCTACGTCTTCCACATGCGATAGCGCTGTTTTCTAGGAAAACTTGAATCATTCACACATTTTGAGCTGCTCTAGCGCCTAAACTAAAAATCGCACAATCTTCCGCCTAGGCTCGTTGGAAAGGCCAGACTTTTCTCTACAAGAACCACTCACTTCGAATTTTTTTGAACCATACCAGAAGCTTTAATAGCCCTCAAAATGTAAAAAAAATGCACAAATAACGCGTTTGTAGAGCAAAAAAACTGGTGTAGATCTTTGTACGTGCGACCAAATCAACCCCAATAGGTCTCATTTTCTTCCGGAACTTGAGTAGAAGAAGTGCCAATCGATACCCAGCGGCTAAGACGCACCGCAGGGCTTTTAGAGCCCATGGAGCGTTAAAACTCGGACTTCTGAAAAACTACGCCGAAATTCAACCTTAAAAAAGGTAGGGCGACCCCTAGGCATTTTTTGATCGGGCTCCCCTTGTTCCTAGGATAGTTTAAACATGTAGGGGAACCATTTTCCGCGTGGGCCGGTATACATTTCAAAAAAGTCGTCTTTTCAATAACCCTTACTGGACACAAACGAAACAATTCTTACCTGTGGGAATGAGGCCCCATGTTTTTTAGAATGATCCCTGTTCATATTTGCTGGTATCTTGTCTGTCTAAACTATTCATGGTTCTCAGTCTTGGTTGTTGACGCACCCTTCAGTTTTCTGTCCCTTTTCTCATTGCTAGCTATGCTATCTTCTGAAGAAAAAACGTCTGTTCATAAGAAGTCCAAAGTTTCTAAACTGGCTACCCTTCCCTCCAATCTGATTGATGAGGAGGCAGTGGAGGAAGGAAAGGTATGATGTGTCAATGTTCTCAGAATGCAAATGATTTTCTTTTTAATGTTTTATGTCCATTTATTAACTTTCTGTTCTTCTTTGTAGATAAAGGTTGGTCATAAAAGATACATATCAAAGGAAATGATAGAGGAAGTTGAGTCGAATGTTCGTTACCTAACTGCCCGAATTGAAACTCTTGTTGACGTGTTCTATGGAGGGAAAGTACTCAAGTATTCTGTGAAACAATCCAGCAAGCATGTCATTGAGGATGCGGAACTGTCCTCCATTGAAAGTATGCATGGCACAGTAAGCAAATTGACCTTAATTTTCCTTAGTTTCCGTACATTTCAAGTGTTCCCAATCCTTTTGCAGAAATTCTACTTTGCATGAAGTGGCATTACAGCTGCTCTGTAGATGCGAAGAAAGTTCGTTCCAGGGTCATTAAGTATGCCTCTGAGTGCAGAGTGGCTAAGAACAGTCAGAAAAAAAAATCAACAAAAGGCCAAGAGGAGAAACAAAATTCTAAAAGGAAGAAAATGGATGGCGACAGTTCCTCTGATGAAGCTAAAGAAGGTTCAAAACGGAAGAAAGAAGAGGATGATGACAGTTCTTCCTCAAATGCTCTGCAAACTGAAGTGTGTACATAGTACACTCTTATTAGAGCATGCTTCCAAGTACAGTCAGTCTACTCAAGTACAGCAGGACTTAACGGTTAAAAATTTCAGAACCTTGCTCTAAAATCGGCAAGCGTTATAAACTTTCAAAGCGAAAATCTAGATTTAAAGAACCGGAGTTATAAGTTACTCTGTTCTAAAACTTTATAACCAGTTAATCTTAAAATCCATAACCCAAATCTTAGGTTTCATTACACGATCTTACATTTCATACGAAGGTTATGAAAATTGAGGGTAAGAACGTGATTATGAAACTTTGGACTCCTTTGGTTGTGAAATTTCATAAATTTTCTTAGAGTGAGCTAAGTTGCAGTGGTCTTGCTTGATTTTGAATTGGATTGTTGGCTGAGCGATAGCGAAGCCTGTTACTCCAGTGCGGTTGAAAAGTTTTGTCTGTCTGTCTGTGTGTGTACACTACTCCTCCTGAACGGCTCGGCCGATCTGGCTGAGATTTTGCAGGCTTATTAGGTATGTTCTTGGCTCGGCACACACGAAATTTCACCATCCTAGCTCAACTGGTTCAGTTTTTATAGCCGAAAAACACCTAAAAAACGGCGAAAAATCGAGTTTTCTGCAGGTAGATCACCTCTGTCTTGAAGAAAGGGGGGTCTGGGGGGCGGAGCCCCCCAGCTTCGACAAGTAAAAAAGTGACAAGGGTCAAGATCGTGTTATCTGTAGATGAAGCAACTCTATCTAGAATTAAGGGAGGTCTGGGGGCCAGCATGCAACACGTAAGAAGTAACCGACGATGGACAAGCCAATGCCTGCCGAAGGCAGGCTAGCGCCGCAGGCCAAGGTAGGTACGCCAGGCGCGGATTGGAGGAACAGGCCGCGAGACATCGCGAAGCCTGTTACGACAAGACGCGGTCTGGCGTAAACCTACCTTGTTTATTGATACAAGGTAGGTATACGCCAGACCGCGTCTTGTCGTAACAGGCTTCGCGATATCTCGCGGCCTGTTCCTCCAATCCGCGCCTGGCGTACCTACCTTGGCCTGCGGCGCTAGCCTGCCTTCGGCAGGCATTGGCTTGTCCATCGTCGGTTACTTCTTACGTGTTGCATGCTGGCCCCCAGACCTCCCTTAATTCTAGATAGAGTTGCTTCATCTACAGATAACACGATCTTGACCCTTGTCACTTTTTTACTTGTCGAAGCTGGGGGGCTCCGCCCCCCAGACCCCCCTTTCTTCAAGACAGAGGTGATCTACCTGCAGAAAACTCGATTTTTCGCCGTTTTTTAGGTGTTTTTCGGCTATAAAAACTGAACCAGTTGAGCTAGGATGGTGAAATTTCGTGTGTGCCGAGCCAAGAACATACCTAATAAGCCTGCAAAATCTCAGCCAGATCGGCCGAGCCGTTCAGGAGGAGTAGTGTACACACACAGACAGACAGACAAAACTTTTCAACCGCACTGGAGTAACAGGCTTCGCTATCGCTCAGCCAATTATACTTCGTTTTGTTTCAGGTGGAAGGAACCATGCAGAACATTTTGCTGCAACATTTTAACTTTGACACTGATGTGCTGCAGTGACTGTCGCAGACCTCTGCGATGAGCGCACGGCGGCCACGGCGGACGTCCGCCGTGGTGCACGCCCGCCTAGGCAAACAGACGGCTAGGGACGGCGGCTGTCCAGCAGGCAGACCGATTCTGACGACGGCTGTGGCGGCCACGACGGCCACGGCGATCGCTCCGTCCGCTCGCCCAGGCGACGCGCGACGGCTGCCCTCGTCGACCGGCTGGCTGCGCCGAGCCGGCCGGTCGGTCAACGAGAGCGAATGACATCTCTCATCTCTCGTGCACCCAAACACTCTAATGGAGTGGGAGAGAGAGCGCGCGAGGAGAGAGGCCGTCAGCCGTCGCTCTCCGTTGGCTCGCCTGATCGCGCGTCCGGCTTCGTTTGTTGTCATCGCCTCTCGCTTTTCTCCACGCTACACAAATTTCGGAAGCAGCGCGCCAGCATTCACATGCACGTTTGGAGCACAGAGGTTCACAATGGAAACTGCAGAAGAAGTGAAGCAGAAATTGGCACGATCTGAGTACATGGTCCGGAATAAGGAGGGTACTCCAAGACATCCCGTCAAAAGTAAGTGTTGGGCCGGAGCTCCTGGTGGCACATTTCGCGTTGTTGTGGACAGGGCAGCGGACAAAGAATTGGATTGGGTGCACTGTAAAGTCTGTCTTGAACCGTTTCCCCACGCCAAAAAAGATGCAACAAACAAATTGAACAGGCAGTCTGGCGTGCAGCGCTGGCGCATCTCAGGCACCCCCATCCCCTCCCAACCAAAATGGCCCTACTTCGGCCCTCCCAAAGAAGGACTTCATTGATGCATCTGTGGACTACGCGGTGGCATCGGGGGTGTCCTTCAACCAGCTGGCCGGCACTGAGTTTGAAGCCCTAGTCCAATTGGTCATGAGGGTGATTCCGCGCGCAGAGGGCGTTTTCGTGTCCACACCCTCCCCAGAGTGAACTTATTCGAGTGCATTCCATTTATACACTTAAGAATCTTGTTTGGCACTAGACTAGCTTGTTCCCTTTGTATACGGACTTTCAAAGCTAACATCTGACGCGGGAGAGGGGCCAAAAGGGTCGATTTTGAAAGTTCCGTCATGTCCATTTGCACCTTGCACCAACTTTGCGGCTCTATAACCCTTTGTTCCATTCAAATCTTCGAATTCCACACACACCCATCAAATCTCTACTTAAGGGGGGAGGCTCGTCAATTTCCGTCAAAAAAGCAAATTTTCGTTTTTGAGATTTTTGAATTCTTTGCATCAAACCCTTTCATTAT
Organism: Thrips palmi; assembly: GCF_012932325.1. Lineage (NCBI taxonomy): Eukaryota > Metazoa > Arthropoda > Insecta > Thysanoptera > Thripidae > Thrips > Thrips palmi. The sequence continues at coordinate 11,555,538 of NW_023144630.1, read as the reverse complement.
GTGGCTGATTGGTTTCAAATTTCGAAACCGTTCGGCCAGAGGACAACATTTTGTAAACTATTTTCCACAGGTTAGGTTAGACCGTTCAAACTTTAGGGCCATTTTACTCAATTGCGATATTTTGGGCCTTGCGCGCATGATTTAGGCCAAACCGTTTCACGTATTGACTTGAAATTTTTTCTGGTGTTAAACCTAAACAAGACCCATAAATTGAACCTCTAGTTTCCAAATTGAACAACTGCAAGTGGTTTTTTTTAACTTCTAAAAGATCAAATTTTGTATACTTTTAAATATTTTTTGTGAAATGTAAAATAACAATAGTTAGAAACCAGATGTGTTAAACCTAGAGGTTCAATCTATAAAGCCAAGTGTCTAGTTTCAGGGGAAACAAACGGATTTGGAAAAAGTTGTCGGATAGCTTCAAAACCTTGCGCGCAGTGAATATATGTCTTTTTGCAAGGTATTTTTGATATGCCTTTAGAGCCTTGATAAAGTGGCCCAAAATAAATTATTTTTTTTACAAAATGTTCTTAAAAGTGTGATCTTTCCAATGGAAAACCCCACATTCCTTCAAAAAAATCAGGAAAGAAAAGATTTTTTTTTTAATTTAACCAAAATTTTAGTGTTAATGGCGAGCCTCCCCCCTTAATAGTGACTATCTTGCTTGAATTTGAAGATCGTATATTGATTGGAAGTGTACTTTCAGAACGCGTACATGTCCACCGTACTCCGACTTTTACCTTAGCGGTTTCAAAGTAAGCACCACAAAAACTACTAGGAGTGCTCCCTGCTCAATACCACCGCCGTATTTAGAACCAGCACGGTCTGTTTACCAGAAGAACGAGTTTCGGTGGCGAAAAAGCGAGGGGGGTGAGTGTGCGAGTGGAAGTTGTGTGTGAAATAGGTGGGTTGTAACAATTGGTGTAATTTCCGTATGCCCCTCTCGCTCCTCGTCTATTGGGTTTTGAAAGACATCCTACACGTGAAAAGATGTCTCTTGACGTCGAACTAGTGTGCCAAACTTATGGCACATTTCTGTGGCGATAGGCATTTGCAGTGAGCCAGAAACACCTGTTTGTAATTTCCGTCAAGCGTAATTTCCGTCATTTTTTCAGTAAATTCCGTCATATTTTATAGGGGGAGAAAACGAAAGTCAACTTGTAGCTTGCCCACGCTCAAAGTGTCTTCCTGGGGTTCAATTGATGCCATCTAGGCAAAATTCCGGCCGAACAAGCAAGATTAATAACGTGACTTTCTAAGGTGGCTAAAACGGCCCCTACGCATGGAATCACCCATGGAGCTTGCTCGAGAGCAGCCTGCTCTCACAGCTGAGGACATTGTCGCCCACCCTGTCACTCTGTCTCGAAACGTAGAGCTTCGAGCGGACAAATCCAGATTAGAAGTTTTGCCTGAGGTGATTGAGAGCATTGACAGGGGAGAGTGTAGCGCTACAACTGACATGTACTATCGTTCTCAAAAGTTTTGTCCTGAGGTGTGGCGATACCCCTTGCTACAAGGTCGTGGAGAGGTGCTGCCCTCTACCAGGCAGCGGCCGCACTCAGCTGCAGAAGTTTTAGAGCTTCACATTCAGCAACGAAAGGCACTCATATAGCAATATAGCAAAGTTCGAAAATGATAAAGAAAACCGTTAAACTTCATATTTTATCGAAGCGGACAGGCAAGATTGCACACATCAGACGATGCGAAGAGATAAAGGCCGGATAAGGTTAGTCGGCCCAGCTCCGCTCCCAAGCCAAGGCATTTCTCATACCACGCGGCACTTTTCAAAACAAGAGCGATTCCGCATTCTTTTCTTGTGGTTTTGGTAAGTAAGCTACTTCTGATCAGCAGCAAGTTTCGTAGGGGCCGCAACGTGTTCTACCAATTAAAAAACCAGTTTAGATACATGCTGTTGCACCCAGTTAGGAGTCGTAGGACTAGTTTATCGACCAGTGGGCCTCCTGCGTAACATCTTAACTGGTTTTGGCAACAACGCACCAACAGATCTGCTGCTAGCTTCATTCAGCACTGACAAAACCGGTTTAGATACACGTTGTTGGATCCAGTCAAGCGTTGTTGGACTTGTTTGGCCACCAGCAAGCCTCCTGCGTCATATCTAAACCGGTTTTGGCAACAACGCATTAACAGATCTGCGGCGAGCTCCAAGCGAATGCAACTGTTCTCAGCACTCACAAAACCAGTTTAGATACACGCTGCTGGACCCGATCAGGCGCTGTTGGACTTGTCTGTCCGCCAGCAAGGCTCTTGCGTTATATCTAAACTGGTTTTGGCTACTGCGCTTTCACAATTCTGCTGACAGCTACTAGTGGCACGCGGCTTGTTGCACCTCGAACAAAACCAGTTTAGAGACACGCTTTTGCACCCAGTCTGGCGTTGTTGGACTTGTTTGGCCACCAGCAAGCCTCCTGCGTCATATCTAAACCGGTTTTGGCAACAACGCATTAACAGATCTGCAGCGAGCTCCAAGCGAATGCAGCTGTTCTCAGCACTCACAAAACCAGTTTAGATACACGCTGTTGGACCCGATCAGGCGCTGTTGGACTTGTCTGTCCGCCAGCAAGGCTCTTGCGTTATATCTAAACTGGTTTTAGCAACAACGCTGTAATAGTTCTGCAGCAAGTTTTGAGTGGGACGCGGCTTGTTGCACCTCGAACAAAACCAGTTTAGAGACACGCTTTTGCACCCAGTCTGGCGTTGTTGGACTTGTTTGGCCACCAGCAAGCCTCCTGCGTCATATCTAAACCGGTTTTGGCAACAACGCATTAACAGATCTGCGGCGAGCTCCAAGCGAATGCAACTGTTCTCAGCACTCACAAAACCAGTTTAGATACACGCTGCTGGACCCGATCAGGCGCTGTTGGACTTGTCTGTCCGCCAGCAAGGCTCTTGCGTTATATCTAAACTGGTTTTGGCTACTGCGCTTTCACAATTCTGCTGACAGCTACTAGTGGCACGCGGCTTGTTGCACCTCGAACAAAACCAGTTTAGAGACACGCTTTTGCACCCAGTCTGGCGTTGTTGGACTTGTTTGGCCACCAGCAAGCCTCCTGCGTCATATCTAAACCGGTTTTGGCAACAACGCATTAACAGATCTGCGGCGAGCTCCAAGCGAATGCAGCTGTTCTCAGCACTCACAAAACCAGTTTAGATACACGCTGCTGGACCCGATCAGGCGCTGTTGGACTTGTCTGTCCGCCAGCAAGGCTCTTGCGTTATATCTAAACTGGTTTTGGCTACTGCGCTTTCACAATTCTGCTGACAGCTACTAGTGGCACGCGGCTTGTTGCACCTCGAACAAAACCAGTTTAGAGACACGCTTTTGCACCCAGTCTGGCGTTGTTGGACTTGTTTGGCCACCAGCAAGCCTCCTGCGTCATATCTAAACCGGTTTTGGCAACAACGCATTAACAGATCTGCAGCGAGCTCCAAGCGAATGCAGCTGTTCTCAGCACTCACAAAACCAGTTTAGATACACGCTGTTGGACCCGATCAGGCGCTGTTGGACTTGTCTGTCCGCCAGCAAGGCTCTTGCGTTATATCTAAACTGGTTTTAGCAACAACGCTGTAATAGTTCTGCAGCAAGTTTTGAGTGGGACGCGGCTTGTTGCACCTCGAACAAAACCAGTTTAGAGACACGCTTTTGCACCCAGTCTGGCGTTGTTGGACTTGTTGGGCCACCAGCAAGCCTCCTGCGTCATATCTAAACCGGTTTTGGCAACAGCGCTGAAATTGTTTTGCAGCAAGTTTTGAGTGGGACGCGACTTGTGTCATCACTTGAAATGAGTTAAGATACACCGTGTTGCACCCAGTCAGGCGTCATTGGATCTTTTGGATTTTCTTTCATTCACAATAAAGGCAACTTGGCTTCACAAAATCGCAATTATATTCACAACATTCTGAGACAAGCATTTAACATGAGAGGGGATGTGGAAGAGCTAATCTACTTTAATTTAATTGCGTCTAGCATGTCTAAAGCTTCCTTAGAATCCGACACTAATATGCCACCAAGAGTGTAGAAAGCTATCTTTAATCCGTTCTTGTCGGATTTAGAAAGAAATTTTTCAACTTCTTCTAATTGCTCCTTCAATAAGATGATCCGATTGTGCCTGATTTGGTCGGCCATAGCGAGGCGAATGTAGTCAGGAATCTTGCAGTGCTTGACGCACCGTTCAGTCACAATGTGCTGCTTGGGGTTCTTTCCCTCCATAATTATCCCACAAAGGGGGCAGTTGAACGTCCTTGACCCTTTAGAGGGTTGGAAGTCACCCTAAAAGTAGAAGAAAAAACAAGCTTTTAATGTCCCGCATTAGAGTTTACTTTATATTTCTGAAAATTTGACATTTCCGAATACTGATTTTAGAAACACTTTAAGGTTGCACTCTGCTGTATCTTAAATGGTTTCCCACTTACTTTGAACGACTCCGGTATGTCAAACGTGCCGCTTACAAGTTCCTTTGTTGCTGGGTCTAGGATGACGTGTGTCGGAGTAGAGCCCCAGATCAGACCCCCAACAAATGTGAAGAGCACTTTGAAGATTTCTTGCGCTTTGGGCTCCTCCATCAGACCAAGAAGACGGTCGAACGTGGCAGGAGTGACAGGTCGTTTTCCTGACACACACAAACGCTGCCATGACGCCGCCTTCTGGCACTGTCCCCGGTGTTCCTTGCTGCTCCGGATAACATTGAGATCGGTATCAAACAATACCTCGCCCAGATTACAACTCTCCTGTTCATAAAGAAATTAAATTAAAAAAAAAACTTGAAATTTAACGCTTAGTTACAAAATACGCGGTGTTTAATTACTTACCATGATCATTTTTCGTTGCAGTGTGGGCTTCTCCAACATAACGTGCACAAACTTAAACTGTTTCTCTGTCACGATAGGATACAGTTGGGTGAGCGCTGACTTTATTCTCTCCTGGAAAGAGAAAACGTGAATTAGTACGAATATTTCTCACCCTGGGTCGTTCAACAGCATTGTGCACTCTCTGTCTCTGTCTCACTCTCACACTCTTTCGATCTCTCTCTCTCTCTCTCTCTCTCTCTCTCCTCTCTCTCTCTCTCTCTCCCTCCACTCGTGTAAATCTTGTCAGAATGGTGTCTGAAAACCTGATCAAAATTCGCGCACCTCTGAAAGCTGATAAAATGTTCTGAAATTCTGCTGAATACAGGCCATCAAAATCAGCACAAGTTTTCAGAATTTTATCTTTCAGAGGTGCGCGAATTTTGAGAAAATTCTGAGAAAATTTGCACGAGTCTCTCTCTCTCTCTCTCCCCCCCCCCCCTAGTCCCAATCTACTAGTATATAAGACGAAAGCCATGCACCCTACGACACTGGCCCGCGAAACAGTCTGTGAGGCTGACTATTAAACCTTCACTGAGAATGAAACAGTTACCACCATCGCCCATTCATTGGGTAACGCACGCACCGTTGCCCAAATTTGGGTGAAGAGCCCGCGGTGACCAAATTTTGGGCAGTCATAAAATCGTCACTCAAATTTGGGTAACGTCTCAAATTTGGGTAACGTCGTCGGCGACGCCGTAAGGGCCCCGATGACGCTCTTTCGGGGGCCGGGTGATTCCGTGCGTAGGGGGCCATTTCATGTCACCGGGGCCTTGAGCCTGAACTGAGGGTGATTTGGTAGCTCTGGCAATTCAAATTTGTTTTATCAAACGAAGACCACGTCCTCATGTGGATAAGTCAATCTAACTTTTGTGTTTATAGGTTTCGTAAGCTACTAAAGTGTCGTTTTGTAAGTTCCGTCATGGTCACCAACACCTATAAGACAACATTGCCATGCTGTAGCATATGACTTAGCCACATCAAAAGAAACCTGGCTAATTCACTCTCTTCCCTGACTTATTCTTCGCAAAATTACGGAAGGTGACCTTTGTATCATCACTTGTTAAACCCGAAACAGCCTATGGGAAAATGTCCACCGTGTGACCATGTGACCTATGCTGCTTTCACAACTGACGGTCTACTGGGGTTCCTTTTCGTTTTAGAACCTCGCGACCACTTGGGATCGAAAGAACATAAAAAACGCTTCCAGAAGCCCGTGCCCGCGGGACATTGGGCGGTCAAACGACGCTTCCAGGCCGTCAGAATTGTTAAAAACGGTAAGGGTGTAAAAATAGATGTAAATTCCGTTTCGGGCCGTAGCTCCTCCATCTGAGGGAGAAAGTTCCCACAACCTTCGCTGAAAAACGCTATTTTGGATGCTCAAAATGACACCGTCAACAGTTTCTACCTATCTTGTAACCCAGCGGGTCAGGAGACGAAACACTTCGCTTTGTAAATTCCGTAATCTGTAAATTCCGTCATTATTTCTGTAAATTCCGCCGTATTTCATAGGGAGTGAAAATAAAAGTCAACTTGTAGCGCTGCCACGCTCAGAGGGGTACTGTGGGGTACTATGTATGCCATCTACACCAAATTTGGCCCCTAAAGTTGAACTTTAAAAAAGAACATTTGGTACATCCAAAATGACCCTCTACGCACGGAATCACCCGGCCACCACGATGACCCAATGTGGCTTTGAGGCCCCCGGTCATCGTGGTGGCCCCGGAAGGACGTCACGGCGTCGTCGACGGACGGCGTTACCCAAATTTGGGCGACCAAGCGCCTGTTACCAAATTACGGGTGATGAATTTTTCGTCACCAAAATTTGGGCAGCGAAGTTCCATCACGCATTTAAAGGGTGATGGTGGTGCCCAATTCATTCTCAGTGGTTGCTGAAAGTTCCCTGCGACATTATCTTTAAAATTACCAGCGAATCGATTGGCTGCTTGCAAGCTGAGACCGTCTGGGTCTCTGCATCCTGAAAAAGGAGAAAGATGCGAAATGCTTAGCGGGAAAGAAGCGAGGTAAAGAAGATTTCGCAAGTGTTTAAGATTATTTATGATATATAACTCTTACCTTAGTGTTATGCTTCGTCATTGTCTTGACGTGGTTCTCGGCATCAACCCTGGCTTGGACCTCAGCCTGAACCTTGGCCCGGACCTCGGCCTCAACCTCGGCGTGGACCTCGGCCGCAACCTTGGCCCTGACCTCGGCCCGAACCTGAGCCTCAACCGTGGCCCGGACCTCGGCCTCAACCTGGGCTCTGACCTCGGTCTCAACCTCGGCCTTAACCTGGGCTCGGACCTCAGCCGCAACCTCGGCCCTGACCTCGGCTTCAGCCTGGGCCCGGACCTCGGTCTCAACCTTGGCCCTGACCTCAGCCTCAACTTCGGCGCGGACCTCGGCCTGAACCTCTGCCCGAACTTCGGCCACAACCTTGGCCCTGACCTCGGCCTCAACCTTAGTGCGGAACTCGGCGTCGACTCCGGCCTCAGCCCTCTCCTCAACCTTCGCCTCGGCCTGACCCTTGGTCTTGACCTTGGGCGTAGCCTTGGGCGTGGCCTTGGGCGTGGCCTTGGGCGTGGCCTTGGGCGTGGCCTTGGGCGTGGCCTTGGGCGTGGCCTTGGGCGTGGCCTTGGGCGTGGCCTTGGGCGTAGCCTTGGGCGTGGCCTTGGGCGTGGCCTTGGGCGTGGCCTTGGGCGTAGCCTTGGGCGTAGCCTTGGGCGTGGCCTTGGGCGTGGCCCTGGCCTTCTCCCTGGGCTCTGCCATGGTGTTGGGCTTAGTCGCCGTAGTGTTGCTGACCTGCAGAAACAAAGATTTCAATTGTAAAAAAAGTGGACCTTTTGGACCTTTACAAAATGAATCACAGAACACTTACAGAACTTTCAGACTCCGTCCACTTGCGCTTTCGGCTGGACGAGGGATTCATGACAAACCAACGGTTCTGCAAAAAAAAAACAATAACAAAATTAATCAAAAACAATGTAAAAGAGGAGAGAGAGGAAGCAAATCATCACACGAATGGCTCTGACGACACATTGAAAGAAGTTTGAAATGAAGCCACTTCCGCGCGTCGCCTGCTTTAGAAAACCCACACCCCAGCAGGAAACGCGTTTCCTCGGGTCGCACCGATATTCCCAGAGCGTGACGTCACGTTGCAACGAGCGTGACATTTTGTCACGTCTGTTGCAACGTGACTTCACGCTCCTAGAACGAGTGCAGCCGCAGCGGGGCTGATATTGTTTTGATTTGGTCTCGGACCCGCCAATCCGGTTTGGACGGTTAAAGAAGCTCCAAAGAAAAAGAACAACTCTTATTCATCACTACACTGGTGAAACCAAGGCATTTAAATTATGCCCTTTAAGGGCGTAATTGATTTACGCCCTTAAAGGCCAAAATCGTTTATGCATTTGAGAAGTGCATTAAAATTTTGCTTGAAATTCCTATACCATTTACGCCCTTTCCAAGACGATTTATGCCCTTGGGAAGGGCGTAAAAGAGTATTTCTGCCCTAAAGAGCGTTATTTTCATGCCTTCGTTTTACCAGTGTAGGCGAACCAAAACAAAACGGGTTGGTGCCAGATCTAAGGAGACAACACTGTTATTCCACGCGATACAGACCGCAATTTTTGCGCAGTACGAATTCCATCGCACTTTTCTGTAATAATAATCATTGCAAAAAGGAGTAATGAGCTACAGTATCGCAGAAGTTTGCAATGATCAGCTGGCTTGCGGCTTCGGGCAGGGCGGGGAGGAAGAGGAGAGAGCGGGGCCGCGCGCAGAAGGCCATAATACACGTGAAGGCAGCCAAAATTCAAGTTGCGTTTCGCTCTCCAGACTCCCCAAGTGGGACTCAAACCGAACGTGGATTGCTAGTTCAGAGAGCAATCCATTGGCGTGGTCACACGTTTGGTTCTAGTTCTTTTCAGCTACTCTAGAGCTCAAAGCGCGTCTAGAGTTTCCGCCACCTCCACTGGTCTTCTGGTCCACTGAGCCGCGGCAGGGTGGCAAACAGGAAGGCAGTCGGGCACAGCCGGTGAACGCGCGAATTCCGACTCCGTAATTTCGGACATTTCCGGTTACGACTACGATCGTTACCCGGAATGGTTTACGACCGTAACTGGGTTAGGACCATTCCGATTGTGAAGTACGAAGTGTCACGAAGACATCAAGTTAGTCTTCTGTGGGACTCCTTTAGGGAGCGAGCCGAGCACTTTCGGCACAATGTAAACTTTGCGCGCTACACCCAATTTTGACTTAAGAATTTTCTCATAAGTTACCGTTTACAAGTTATGGAGTGTTTCTGAAAATCCGCTGGAGACCTAAACGCATGGGGCATGCTTTTTGAAGTCCGGCCTCGGACCCGGAACAGGTCCTATCGTAACCGGAGCGAGTCCGGTCGTAACCGGAACGAGTCTGATCGTAACCGGGAAGAGTCCGATTGTAGCCGGAACGCGACTGATCGTAACCAGAATGTGACCGACCGCAACCGTAATTTTAGGACCGGTTTCTCATCGTAACCGGGAAATTTGAGGTGATTTACGATCGTAACCGGAGATTTTCTCCAGGACGGTAACCGGGATTTTCGTCTGGGTAGGTTCACTGTAATTTAACTGTAGCCGCTTTGCAAGACTTCCAGAGTGTGCCTTCGTGTCACGTCGCCCTTCAAAGTCACGCGGCACCGAGCTCCCCCACTCTACTACCCCTCATCCAGCCAGCCGCCGGCGTAGCCGACGCGGCAAGGCCAAGCCGAGCCGAGCCGTCAGAGCCGCATTCGGGTGGAGCCGAGCGGAGCACGCGGAGAAACGTGAGTGATAGACAGACGCACGACCAGACGCTTTTTGGAGCGCCCGAACCCTGCATGGGCTTCGCTATCATTTAGCCAATAAATTACCGTAAGAGTGAGCCTTACCTGCGATCCAATTGCACGAACTGTGGCGAACGCTCGATGAACAAAACAACCTTGCACCGTATCAACAGACCTCGACGCGGCGGAACGCTTGCTTCTGACAGACTGGCCCGACTCGACTCACTCGTCCAGCTCGCGTTGCTGCCCCCACCTCCACACATCAGACACCGCTGCCGCTTGCCCGGCGGTGCCGCTCGCCCGCCGCTGTATGCGAAGCGGAGGGAAGGAGGGGAGGGGAGGCGGGGACGCACGCTGACGTCTACTCGAGCGCGCGCACTTCAAACTAACTAGAAGCAATGTTCGGAAAAGTAGGAGATACGCAGGCCTTGCCCCGGGGATAGGCCCGGGAAGGGTTGATGCCTCCACTGCCCTGCTCTCTTGTCGACAACTGACTGATCCTGCGAGTCGTTTTTTTTTTTTTTGCTGTTTCTCTCGCTCTCTAGAGACAGAGCGATGTAAACGACTCCCGGAGTCAGTCTGCTGGCCTATTGCTACTCGCTGCCGCCGACGGATTATTCGGACCGCACATCCGTATTCGAGATTTGGCTCTCTCGAAGCTTTCTTTCTCAACGGAAACCAGCAGAAGTTTCCACCGCAATTCCAACCCTGAACCTCAGCGTTCGACAGTCACTTCGGGTCGAACCGGCCGCTCGGGCCCCGCTCGGCTCGCCTTCGCTGTCAGGCCGGCGACGGACTGCCTGACGGAGCTGCCAGTGCCGAGCTGGGACGTGGACTGACGGAGACGTGTGCGTGAGGGTGAGGTGGCTGGAGCGCAATGGTGAGTGTAAACAAGCTGAGCCAGGGGCATAACCGTACGAGGTGAAGCCCAGTTGGAGTGGAGGCTAACTTCTTGTCAGCTGGGCCAAACGTGAACGGCCATTTGATTCATTCTCGCTGCAGGTAGCAGTAATCTGTGCGTGTGTGTGATGGGGCATAACACTCGGAGTAACGAATACTTTGGCACGAAAATGACTAGATACGGGGTGTTTTCAAGATAAAGGCGGTACAAAAGGACAGCTCCGCAGGTGCAATCTCCTGAAACTGCTCACGTAGTCATTCCTGATCTCGATGCTGTTAGAACCCGCCAGCCGGTGCCTGTCCACTAGCGTTTGTTTTGCTGAGCCTGGTCAGAGCGGGCGCCAGGCGGCAGAAAAGCGCCACTAGTGACGCATGGCCTTAGCTCACATGCTCTCACTTTGCCATGGGAATGATAGCTGCAATGGGAATTAACTGTGTTGTAACGGAAACCCGTTCAGTTGCCATCCTGCGTGTTTTGAACCGAGTTTTGTTTTGAGGTGCACTCCCTCCCCCGCTTTGTCATTAACAATTTATCTGTAGCACTGCAGGTATCAAAATCCATTTAGATACCATCCTGGAGGCTGGCTTGTGGCCATACGAATCCAGCGACGGCTGACTGGGTCGAACTGCATGTATCTAAACAAGTTTTGCAGGTGCCAGTCCACAGCAAAAAATCAGTGTATGATACGGATCATGCTACGGCGTTCCGTATACTTCCTGAAATGGTGATACGGACATCTGCCGTACCAATCCTCACATAAGAGCCTGTGCTTTGTTAAGCGTGGTACGGAAATTTAACGGATAATGTACCAGAGACCGGAGGTTGCCGTTTCGGTTTTCCGTTTGTGAATTAGTCCAAAATGCTGCACGGACAGTGAGGAACGGACGCTCCGTAACGCAATGTTCTCTGACGAAACGCATGAAACGGTCACTCCGAAAGGATACGGACTGGCCGTTACACGTTATCCGTTATACTGATTTTTTGCAGTGTAGAAGTCGCCTCCCAACTTTTACCGGCTACAGATCTTTTTTGCGTAGTTACCAAACCCAGTTTAGCAACCATCGTGGAGGCTGGTTTATAGCACCACGAGTCCACCGATGCCTGGTTTGGTTCAACTGCACGTATCCAAACAAGTTTTCCAGGTCCCAGAATAAGTCGCCTCGCAATTTTTACGGGCTAAAGATGTGTTGTTGCGTAGTTACCAAAACCAGTTTAGTTATCATCCTGGAGGCTGGTTTATGGCACCACGAGTCCAGCGATGCCTGCTCGTGCTCAGCTGCGTGTTTTTAAACAGGTTTTGTTACGGTTTGTAGATTTGTCTTTCCCTATCTTACCAGCTGGAGAACTGGGGAACTGTAGTTACTTCACCTCGTTTAGTTTCCAGCCTGGACGCGAGTCAGTGGCTGTCAGTTGGCTTTCCCCACCAGCTGGAGAACTGGGGAATGTACTTTACCTCGTTTAGTTTCCATCCTTCTGTGTGTTTAGTGTCGACACGAGTCCACCCACGCCTGACTGATTGCCATTGCATGCTTTTAAACGAGTTTTGTGACGTGTGGGTCCTTTCACGTCTCCATCCGAACCCGCCACAGATCTGCAGGGCTGTAGTAAAGGGAACCTAAAAGATCCAATAAAAGGGTCAGTTGTAAAACCGGGATTATGCTTTGCCGCCCTGTTATGCATACCATACACTTCTGTGAATTTTTCCGAGGCTACCCTGTTCTTGGGCCTCACTGGGCGCTAGCGTCCGTTAGCGCTCTGGTGCTGCGCTGCGTGACCGAGCAGCGTCGCCTGCCCGCCGGCAGGCGTCGATTCAGAGACGATCCGAGTGTAGCACTTTTTGCTCGCTTTTGCCAATTTTTTGGAATTAAGAGCTCCGAAGGAAGGGAGAGGGGCAAGGCACCCCGGCTATCAGTGCGTTGCAGCGCTTGCATTTGCGCGGAAATATTGGCGTCGACACTGTTAAAATATTGTCAGTCCCAAGCATTCAATCTAATTTTCACTTTTCCTATTATTTTAAGTACTATTAAAAAAAGCCATAAACAATTGAAGGTAGTGATGCCAGCAAACTAAAGCCTCCCTTTTAATATGTTTGCATAGTGATTAAATTTTTCACTTTGCGTCCCATTATAATTTTAAATATGAATGTTACTTTGTTAACAAGTTGTGGACTCGTTTTATACAATCAAAAATTATTCGTACCCCGGCATTTTGAGCCTACTGCTTTACTCATGCCCTCCTCAATCCTGCGTTCTAGGCCAACAATCACCATTCTTCGGAAGGAGAGAGGGGACTCATGGTTGGCCTTGTTTCCACGGGCCAAGCAAGTGGAATAGTAGCTGCAAACCCGTTAGTGCACTACTCCAGGAGAACAGTCCAAAGGTGGGACCATCGGTTCCAGGAGGAGGGATATCAAGGCCTCAGGACAAGGCCTCGTACTGGACGGCCCCGCACTGTAACTGATGAAGACGTCACACTTCTTAGGGCGTCAATTCTGGCCATGCCCTTCCGCACTCTACAAGAGGTGGTCTTGGAGTTAACCCCTCATCTAGTTCCACACATGAAAACAGTCTACAGAAGGTAAAATACTTTTCCATGTGTTTTCCATTTCCACCGTAGCCAGATTTTTCAAGATTTCAACTGATGTTACGCCCAAAATTTGCTTGTCTTTTTCCTTTTGAGAGAAGTTTTGAAATTTCCGGAGATATCGGGCACTTGAGTTGACGCAGGATTTCTTGAGTGTTTGCTCCCTTGACTAGAGCACAGACCCGTTGACTGACAGTCACCCTCGACGTGCCGCGGTGACGTGCATGAGTTGCCATGCGGGGTCTTGTTAATACAACAGAGGTGGAGGCGAGTGATGGTGCGGTATGAATAAAAATAATGTGATTTGCTTTTCTTTTTATTTAAAGGGTCAAAGAGTCAAGGCTTCGAGCGGCTGTTGCTGCTAGAAAGCCGGAGCTGACAGAGGAGCATAGGCAGATGCGCCTGGACTTTGCAGTAGAGCACATTGGGCGAACGCTGCCGGAGTGGCGGGCCACAGTAGTGTCGGATGAAAAGTCGTTCCGCTCGTGCCAAAGCCGGGACCGCCTGGTCTGGAGGGAGCGCGGCACAAGGTGAGTCCTCGGAGATCCTCGATCACTCTTAACTTACGGACTTGTTAGCTCAGCATCCAACCCTCTTCTTGACTTCAGATACGAGGAGCAGAACATTCTCGCCAGGACGGAGAGCGGGCGGGTCACGGCCATGTTCTACGGGGCGTGTTCGGCGGCTCACGGCGGTCTCGTTTTTCAATCATGCCCACCGCGCATGAACAACGAAGACTACCGGTAAGCAATTCATCCCAACTCAGAAATGCTGTAAAAGTAATCTGAGAACTAAGAACATATTAAGTTAGCCTCATACTTAAGTCTCTATGATCGGTAACGG
>NW_023144630.1:11524807-11541041 GCF_012932325.1 Thrips palmi | reverse complement strand
TACTGTAGGGCCCCTACGGAAAATTCTGTAGAGCCTACGGAAATATTATAAGGGGGTTACGGAGAATCCTGGCAAAAAATTAACAGAATTTCCGTACCTTTTTGCCACAGTGCCTGCCGAAGGCAGGCTAGCGCCGCAGGCCAAGGTGGGTACGCCAGGCGCGGATTGGAGGAACAGGCCGCGAGACATCGCGAAGCCTGTTACGACAAGACGCGGTCTGGCGTAAACCTACCTTGTTTTTTAGAGTGTATGTCAGGGACCAGGTCAGTCAACTCCTACCTAGAAGGCTGGGGCTGCTGGAAACATGATATGAGGAAAAGACTGTCCCAAGTTACCCCGTTACAAGGTAGGTTTACGCCAGACCGCGTCTTGTCGTAACAGGCTTCGCGATGTCTCGCGGCCTGTTCCTCCAATCCGCGGCTGGCGTACCTACCTTGGCCTGCGGCGCTAGCCTGCCTTCGGCAGGCATTGGCTTGTCCATCGTCGGTGACTTCTTACTTGTTGCGTACTGGGGGACCCTCCCTCATTGGCTGAGCGATAGCGAAGCCTGTTACTCCAGTGCGGTTGTAAAGTTTTTTCTGTCTGTCTGTCTGTGTTTGTGTGTGTACACTACTCCTCCTTCCTGAACGGCTCGGCCGATCTGGTTGAGATTTTGCAGGCTTATCAGGTATGTTCTTGGCTCGGCACACGCGAAATTTCACTATCCTAGCTCACGTGGTTCAGCTTTTATAGCCGAAAAACACCTAAAAACCGGCGAAAAATAGAGTCTTCTGCTGGCAGATCACTTCTGTCTTGAAGGAAGGGGGGTCTGGGGGGCTCTGCCCCCCAGTATGCAACAAGTAAGAAGTAACCGACGATTGACAAGCCATTGCCTGCCGAAGGCAGGCTAGCGCCGCAGGCCAAGGTAGGTACGCCAGGCGCGGATTGGAGGAACAGGCCGCGAGATATCGCGAAGCCTGTTACGACAAGACGCGGTCTTGCGTTAACCTACCTTGTCTAAGCAGTCTTCAATGGTTGTCGGACTTTGTATGCACCTATTGACTGCCACAGTAGCCAATGCAATACAAGCTATCTATTTGGGCAGTAAAAGAAGCTTAATTATATGGTCAAAAACTGTTAGATAGACCTTTCAAAAAAGTGTAACTCGATGGTTACTATACTTGATGGAAGCTTTTGCTAGCATAGATCTTAGCAGTAGAGGGTGTGAGTTAAATTTTTAATATGGGCGCCAGGCAAGTCATTGCCGCTTCACCAAGAGGTGGTCGTGCTATCAGTACCAGTGCTTATGAAGGGCAGGAGAAATTATTAGGTTCAGGTTTTGACAAACATACTTTTATTTAACAACTAACTGGGCCCAGCTGAATGAATAGAAAAGTCAAGATTAGCAACAAATAAATTACTACTACAATAACTTAAATATGCCCTGCATTAGCAGGGCGCACCAGCCCCAACCATCGCTGGCCAAAGTGGCGGACAACCAACTAATCGAGTGAGCCAAAAATATAAACCACTTATTTATCCAACTAATATTATTTAATAGATTCATAGATGTAGTGACTTAAACAGCATAAAATATAGCTGAATTATACCCACATCAAAATTAAAGCAAAAGGTAAATAATATTAAGAAGCCACTCAACTAACTTGGGGCGGACAGGCTAAATTCAAAAGTATTATAAAAATGACTCACTAGATTTCCGCCCCCTATTTTTGCAAAGATCTAAATACCAAAAAGCACAATATTTACAACAATATAAAAGCAAGAAGCACCGTAGAAGAAGACGCCCTACCCCTATTTTTGGCACGCCCTTCTATTCAAAAAATAGGGGGAGGGCCTATGCATTTGCCTTTGTGTCTGTGTGTTGTTGTTGTTGGCGTCTGTGTACAAGGAAGGAGTTGAGCTAGAGTAACCAGATTTGGAGGGTACTTCAGGAGTACCTTCCAAACAAATAATCCGGTGGTGCAAATCCCGTCCGGGTCGCACTAGGGCTGCTGCAGGTGCATCATGGTTTACATGAGCGGGAGGGGGATTTCCGCCATTATTGGTGCTAGCAGGGCACATAGGGGTATTTTTGGAATCGGGGCGACGAGACAAGATGAATGGACCTGGTCCCGACCCCATCGGCCGCTTTTACAAGTTGGCCAGATCAGGATCTTCAAAAAAGGGGGTCGACCGACTAAAAAAATTTATTGCAGATTTCGATTGGTCTCAGCAAGACCTTTTCAACGAGGGGTCGGAAAGGGGATCCAGGAGCCCGACTTCGTCTATTAGTCACATCAGGATCTTGAAAAAAGGGGGTCGACCGACTGAAAATTTTTTCTTAAGTTTTGGATAGGTCTTGGCAAGACCTCTTCAACGAGGGGTCGGAAGGGGGATCCAGGAGCCCGCCTTCATGAGGTATGGGAAAAGGTGCGACGGACTCGTTTTGCGCTCCTGCTGTGCCTCTATTGCAAGGAGTTGCCGTAGCATGGCAAATATGGGTATTTTCGGAATGAGGGCGAAGAGACAAATGAAATGGGCATATTCTAAGGACAGTTGGAGTAAAAAGTGTAAGGACTATTGCATATTGTGAATAGAAGGGCGGGCCTAAGTCACGATGGTACATCGATAACTTTGCTTTACCCGCTCACGGTGTGTGTGATGCGAGCGGGCCGAAGGCCCGGGCCTTCGACTGGCCAAGTTAGGTCTGATGCGAAGGCCGAAGGCCCGAGGAAAGGCCGCCGGCAGGCCAAGCTGGGGCGGGCCCTAGCTTGTTGGGCCTTGCTTTAGAACACCTTTGTCACAGAGTGCGGTTAGCCGGCTTAGTTTGGGAGCGGTATTGCAGCAAAGTTTGTCAAAACGGTAACAAATGTGTAGAAATCGTCGTTTAGGCTAACTTTAGGCAGGCACTGCATCGAATCTAAGGCGGCTAATCGTTCTCCCTCAATGGGTGGGTACTCTTTGGGCCTTCCTTTAAAAAAACTTTGTTACGGAGTGCGATTAGCCGGCTTAGTTTGGGAGCGGTATTGCAGCAAAGTTTGTCGAAGCCGGTGGAGGCAGGATTGCCAAGCCAGTCTGTCCGGGGCCACCTCGTCCACGGCGAGGTGCTGGTGTTGGCGCGCCGGCCGCCGCCGGGCTGCCCGAGCACCGCTTCTTGCAGCACCCACGATGACTGCGTGCTCTGGAGGGCGGTGGAAGCAGGGGCACCAAGCCGGTGTGTCCGCGACCACCTTGTCGTCGGCAAAGTGCGGGTGCCCTGGACGGCGCGGAGCTGAGTGAGCGGCCTCTGTCTCCCTCATCCACCTTGCTCTTTGGGAAAGAGTATTTCCACCTGCAAGCGTAACAAAAATGGTTGTGGGTTTGGGGTGCAGAGTAGAGGAAGAGAGAGGGAGGAGGGGTTGAGATGCAATGTTTTAAAATCTTGGACGTGAGGTTGGAAAAAAGAGTGGTTATCTACGAAACTTAATTCCGACACTATGGCGTTGAAATGAAATGGTTGATAGTACTTATTAGCTGCACACATTGCTTTCTAACATCTATGACTCCCTATCCTAAACCTTTTTGGTAAATTTAAGACTACCTGCAAGGCTGCTAACTGCATTGACTCTTGTGGAGGGGAAGGAACCTTCCGGTGTAACGTCTCTGGAAAGAAGAGGGATCTCTTGGAGCAGCGGGCAGTGAGGAACAACAGCATTATCTGCAAACAGAGAATTTACTTTGTATAATGATTGATAATCAAACGGTTGACACCACACTCTAACCCTATTGCTAACTATAACTTTTGTAGCCCTCTGACATTTAGGACATAACACAAGCTGCAGGTACATAAACAAATTTTTCAGTAACGATCGACAGTTGTTATGTGCCCTGTGTAACAACTTTGTCAGCTGGTTACAAGGTAGGTTTACGCCAGACCGCGTCTTGTCGTAACACGCTTCGCGATGTCTCGCTGCCTGTTCCTCAAATCCGCGCCTGGCGTACCTACCTTGGCCTGCGGCGCAAGCCTGCCTTCGGCAGGCATTGGCTTGTCCATTGTCGGTAATTTTTTAACTTGTTGCATGGTGGGGGGCTCCGCCCCCTAGACCCCCTACATTCTAGATAGAGATGCTTCATCTACAGATAACACGATCTTGACCCTTGTAACTTATTAACTTGTCGAGGCTGAGGGGCTCCGCCCCCCAGACCCCCCTTTCTCCAAGACAGGAGTGATCTACCTGCAGAAAACTCGATTTTTCGCCGTTTTTTGGGTGTTTTTCGACTATAAAAACTGAACCAGTTGAGCTAGGATAGTGGCATTTTGCGTGTGCCGAGCCAAGGACACACCCAAAAAGTGTGCAAAATCTCACCGAGATCGGCCGATCCGTTCAGGAGGAGTAGTGCACACAGACACACAGACAGACATGAAAAACTTTTCAACCCCACTGGAGTAACAGGCTTCGCTATCGCTCAGCCAATGAAAAAATTGATTTGATACCTTACTCTACAAATCAAAGAGTGTACATAGTATGCTCTAACTGGAGCATGCCTGCAAGCACGCTCTAGCTAGCGCATGCCTGCCAAGCATGCACTAACTAGTGCATACATGCCATGTACACGCTTCCTGATGCAGAAAACTCCCTATCCCTTGTGCAGTAAATGTATGCTTCAGTTAGCGTGTACATGGCATGTATGCACTAGTTAGTGCATGCTTGGCAGGCATGCGCTAGTTAAAGCGTGCTTGCAGGCATGCTCCAGTAAGAGCGTACCATGTACACTCTTTGATTTGTAGAGTATGTGCTATGATGTGAGGCCTGTAAATATAAAGTTAGCACAAGGATGGGAGTGCAGGTAATCGACACTGCGATGAAGGGCGCCCAGACCACACTAAGCAGAGGTTAAAATGCTGCAACAAGTACGAAACTGATGGCAGACGAATACCGCTATGGACTAAAATTAACATTCACCGATGATACTTAGTGAGGCGTGGGGTCGCAAAGGGGTTTACTCGTTTCTCTCACACATGCCCGCAATAACGGAGGAATTATAAACATGACCGAGATTCGCACTTGGGTCATTCTATGCCAACTCTACAAATCAAAGAGTGTACATAGTATGCTCTAACTGGAGCATGCCTGCAAGCACGCTCTAGCTAGCGCATGCCTGCCAAGCATGCACTAGCTAGTGCATACATGCCATGTACACGCTTCCTGATGCAGAAAACTCCCTATCCCTTGTGCAGTAAATGTATGCTTCAGTTAGCGTGTACATGGCATGTATGCACTAGTTAGTGCATGCTTGGCAGGCATGCGCTAGTTAGAGCGTGCTTGCAGGCATGCTCCAGTAAGAGCGTACCATGTACACTCTTTGATTTGTAGAGAAGTCAACCAGAGCCAAAGCCAGGATGTCACCGAGGGCAGATAAAGCCCACTCATAGGAATTAATCCGCAGGTCGATGCGTCGCAAAACAAGGAAATTGTGGCCCAAAGACACAAAAGGAGCCCCAATTTTGGCAACCTCTCATAGTGACGGCCTTGTTCACAGCATCCACAACACGGCCTCCAGCATCCACATACAAGTCCACCCTGTTTAGTGGTGCCTGCGTGGCTTTCTTCACCGTCAGATTGGTGCAATGATCCATACAATTGGACCGTTCTTGCTTGCCAAGACGCACAGCACACACAATGTCGGCACCTTCGTCAGTGACGTAATGCATCTCGGACTCAGGGTTGATATCCAGATTAACTTTCTCCGTCGTTACCGTTTCACTGATAACCTCTGCAGTGACCGACTCGGCATTGCAGTGTGGTAGGCAAAGCAGGTTATCGGCCAATTCCCATTCGTCGTCTATGTATGACACAGTGTGAGCATAGTATATTCTTTGGCGCTACTCGTCAGTCCATCCATCCAATGTTGCAGAGCACAAGCCATCATGAACCATTGGTTTGATTTTTTCGACCAAGTTTGCCCTACTTTCATCAGCAGAATCCTTCAACTTCTCGGTCACAGTCTTGGCACATGGAAGTACGTCGTCGGCAGTCAGACCAAGCAGCTTGCTATTTCTTCCCACAGTCAACACAAAATTTACAAAATCCTTGAAGGAGTCAGACTCACATAACGTGAAAGTTGCAAACGTTTAGCCTGCGATATCGGCCAGAAGTTTGGCCATCTGGGCTTTAACGTCTCTGGTATGGAGATTTGCTGGAGCTGGCCCTCTAGGCTTGCAGTTATGTTCGGCCAAATATTTGCGACTTCCATTGTTAACATTAGAAATTTTGAGAAGGCCGCAATCAGGATTCAGGCATTGTACAAATTTAGTCTTGATTTTATGATCATTCTTGTGAACGATCCGGCCAAACTTCTCCCACGCCGCACTCGAACCTGTACTCGTACCAGCCTCGTTCACTTCAATGCAAACCCATTCACCATTAAGAAGCTTCTGCCTGCATTCCTCTTTGCTGGCTTCTATTTCCTTTGAAGTAGGTTTTGGCCCCGCAGCTGCAAATGATTTCTTGCGGTAAGACAACTAAAAGCGACTTTGTAGTGACGTAACTCATTCCAAGAAGTAGAAAAAGGAAAACGTTCCGACGGACGGGTGGCAAAACAGCGAACCAAGTGAGAAAAAAAGAAGAAAATGGAGAAACGAACGGATGCAGGCTCCCATGGACATACGAAGGACGCCACAGTGGCGCGAAACGCCAAAAAATGCGACATCGCGCGATTTAAAATAATTTTCCGATCTGTCTGCTTTTTTCACTGCATATGGTCATTTTATGATGTTCTCTAGCAAAAGAAATGATTTCCAAGTAATAGCTGGGCATATAGAGCTAAAAATCGCGAAAAACATGAAAATATTGTACCAAAATCTGCCATTTTTTACACGTTTTTTGCCTGTGAAAGCGACATTTTTTCAAACGGGCAACTTTTCTCAACAGATTCTGAAAGCCAAGGACAAGGCCTACAACTTTTGTTATGGTCGCAACGCTGTAGCGAGGTCGGCCATTCGACTTTTCTGGCCTCAAAGGTTTTTCTTTCGTAAATTTAATTGGTAAATTATTCCTATTTTGACAAAATTTGTTATTTTTGTGGCCCTGCGGTCCGTTTTACGTCCAAACCAGTATCAATTCATCCAATCAAGTTTATATGAACTGGAAATAGATGTAACGAGGCAACACAGACCTCAGGGGCACAAAAATAACAAAATTTGTCAAAATAGGAATAATTTTCCAATTAAATTTACGAAAGAAAAACCTTTGAGGCCAGAAAAGTCGAATGGCCGACCTCGCTACAGCGTTGCGACCATAACAAAAGTTGTAGGCCTTGTCCTTGGCTTTCAGAATCTGTTGAAAAAAGTTGCCCGTTTGAAAAAATGTCGCTTTCACAGGCAAAAAACGTGTAAAAAATGGCAGATTTTGGTACAATATTTTCATGTTTTTCGCGATTTTTAGCTTTATATGCCCAGCTATTACTTGGAAATCATTTCTTTTGCTAGAGAACATCATAAAATGACCATATGCAGTGAAAAAAGCAGACAGATCGGAAAATTATTTTAAGTCGCGCGATGTCGCATTTTTTGGCGTTTCGCGCCACTGTGGGACGTACGTCGATCTTAGACAGGAGGACGTAGACGTGGGCCGTGGCTGAGGCAGCGATTTCGCAGTGTAGCGTGACGTTCGTCGCTCTCTCTCGCACACGAGTGTGAGAGAGACTGAGCACAGCGACGCATGCGGCCGCGCCCCGCCACCGCGAACGCGGGCCGCCACGCCACGCCTGGAGCTGTGTAAATGTATGGGAATAAAACAGCAGATGATTCGAGAAATAATTCAAGTATTTAACACTGTCAAAATTGAAACTTCGAAAATTTTGAACACTTTTAACCTTCAAGGCCCCCGCCTTCGAGTCCTAAGGGAAATTTTGACGTGTGCTTCGGGCCAAATCGACCATTTGGGTCAATAGAAGACGTGTGCGAAGTGGCTTGCTTGTAACCCAATTTGCAACGTTCTATGGGGTTTTTCTGTTTCATTACCCCCACTATACCAATAAAGCCACGCTACCACCAGAACCGACTCATTCTTTCTGAGAGTCAGGAATATCACACTGGTGGCAGCGGTGGGATATGGTACGCGTCAGGCAGATGGCTGATTTGATCCGGGGCGTACCTCTTCATTATCCAGGATTGTACCTTGGCCTTGGCCTCCTGGAAGTCACGCTCAAATTTTCCGGGGGGCGGATTGGCGATGTCTGCCGACAAAAGCTGTGCAATCCCGGGCAGCAGGGGGTACACGTTGAGTATGGGTGATAATGACCACCCATCAGGCCTGGAGTTCGTCAGAAGAGTGACGGCAGCATCATAAGGACACAATGTGCCAGGTTCTTGGGGGGGCCTGGTTTGGGTGGAGGTTGTTAGGCATCACCCACCAAGCAGTTGTCTGCTCCTGGTGCATGGCCATTGGTAGAGCAGCCCCCAGCAGCACCCTCACCATCCAAGGCTTCATCGTGTACTTGAAAGCCTCCATAATCACAGGCCCTGTGATGCATTTGGGGGATGGTTTGGCGTCACCCCACAGGGGCAAAGGATCAATGGGCCCGGCTTCAGGAGAGTAGTCAGGAGAGATGGCTTCATAGTTTGGAGAAGCGGGGGATGGCATCTCAATCCTGGAATCATCCTCAAGTGGGCGTTTCTCCAGCTTGGCCGCTGGAGGTGCAAGGTGGGGCATCTTGAGGTACACAGGTGGAGGGGCCGAGCTCTCGGACTTGGACCTAGGAGAGCGTGGGCGCTGATGCTCGCCTATGCCTCTTTTCGGACTGGACTTGGATGTGGAGGCTTTGGCTTCGTCTGCAGATCCACGGCGCCCAGAAATGAGGCCAGGCAACAGCTGCTCGCCGGTCTTCAAAGCTGCAGCACGCGTAGTGCGCACGACAGCGGCGTTGATGGGTGTGCCGCGCCCAAAGGATCTCCTGCGGATGGGCAGGCTTGATGCGTTGGCAGCAGCGACACGTTGAGCATTGGCAGCACTTGCAGCTGCTATGGCGGCCTTGTTAGCAGCCACGTAGTCCACTTTTGTAGGGCGGGGTGCCCTGAGCCCCCTCAACAGCAAAAACTACTTAAATTCTTGTTTTTAAACGGGTCTGTTACCATGAGAGAAGGGCGCCCTGGAGTCCCAGCTTTTTCGGGCCGGGACGCCGCCTGGCCGAGGTTTGCACCACTTTGCGGCTAAACGGCTCATCGCACAACATTTCTGACTAGCTCAGAAGATTCAGGAAGGTCTTTTACGTGCCCCGGCGTCGTTACATTTTGATTTGGTCAACCGGGGACCGAACGCGGCGAGCCTGAAGGGCGGCAGTGTGGCGCGGCCGAGGGTCCGCAGCGGCTGGCTGCCTGATGGCTGGCCGCCGGCTACCCCCCACCCTATCGCTTGGTGAATATCTTGTGCCTTTTAAAACGAAATAACGGTGAAAACGACACGTTGTCTTCGTCTAAGCGTGTAATATCACACCTAACACAATTTTGAACCAAGAAATCGGTGTCTACTGGCCTGTAGCGGTAGGGTGGGGGTAGCCGGCGGCCAGCCATCAATTTATTTGTTGCTAATCTTGACTTTTCTATTCATTCAGCTGGGCCCAGTTAGTTGTTAAATAAAAGTATGTTTGTCAAAACCTGAACCTAATAATTTCTCCTGCCCTTCATAAGCACTGGTACTGATAGCACGAACACCTCTTGGTGAAGCGGCAATGACTTGCCTGGCGCCCATATTAAAAATTTAACTCACACCCTCTACTGCTAAGATGTATGCTAGCAAAAGCTTCCATCAAGTATAGTAACCATCGAGTTACACTTTTTTGAAAGGTCTATCTAACAGCTTTTGACCATATAATTAAGCTTCTTTTACTGCCCAAATAGATACCTTGTATTGCATTGGCTACTGTGGCAGTCAATAGGTGCATACAAGGTCCGACAACCATTGAAGACTGCTTAGACAAGGTAGGTTAACGCAAGACCGCGTCTTGTCGTAACACGCTTCGCGATATCTCGCGGCCTGTTCCTCCAATCCGCGCCTGGCGTACCTACCTTGGCCTGCGGCGCTAGCCTGCCTTCGGCAGGCAATGGCTTGTCAATCGTCGGTTACTTCTTACTTGTTGCATACTGGGGGGCAGAGCCCCCCAGACCCCCCTTCCTTCAAGACAGAAGTGATCTGCCAGCAGAAGACTCTATTTTTCGCCGGTTTTTAGGTGTTTTTCGGCTATAAAAGCTGAACCACGTGAGCTAGGATAGTGAAATTTCGCGTGTGCCGAGCCAAGAACATACCTGATAAGCCTGCAAAATCTCAACCAGATCGGCCGAGCCGTTCAGGAGGAGTAAGGGAGTATGGGGCGATTTGTAACAGATTTCGGAATTCTCTACACAAAATTAGGAAAATTCTGCATATCGGTGTCAAACTTGTGCCAGTTAAGCAGTCTGGCCCTTCATCTAGACTGTGCAGCTCCATTGGATCAATCTGGAGTCCGTAATCTTTGAAATCTAAGACGTTTTCTAAACCCCTGCATGCTGTTAGGGGTCGTGCAAATACCACGTGACCCAAAATAGGCCACTTTTGGACCCCCTCCCCCCCCCTCTGTGAGCTGGATCACCTAACCTTCCCATGTATTTAAGATAGGGTGTGACTTTTGGCGGACCCCCTCCCCCCCTAAATGGGTCACGTGGTATGTGCACGACCCCTTACGAATCGCCCCAGCATGGGGTGATTTGTATCAGCCATGGTGCTTTTCATAACATCCTACACATTAAATGAAACGTCGTCGGGAATGTTATCCCCTCCACCAGTTGTTCTTCGGGTGTCCTGCAGACGTCTAAAAATCTACGTTACAAGCTGCCGTTGACCGCCTCAGCATTAACTGACCGGCTATGTCAATCCTAACCTCACTTTTTTCAATTTTAGAGGAAAGTATAGAATAACTCGCTTTAAAATGCATTTCGAGCTGTGTAAATGTATTGAAATAAAACAGCAGATGATTCGAGAAAAAATTCAAGCATTTAACAGCAAAAACTACTAAAATTCTTGTTTTTATACGGGTCTGTTACGTATCACCCCAAATGCCTGTTACGCAAGAAATCCGTCCCTAACTATCACTGGACAAAGTAAAAGCAACTTATGCCACGTGTTAACATTGTAAACACTGGGAGAAATAATGAAGATTGTGGCTGTTAAATCTAATGCCACTCTCCACCGTTCATCGAAAGAAGGTGTTTACCGTAACCTGGCATACAGTAGACACCGTGCCTGAAGGAACGGCGTTCACTGTATCCTGGGAACCCGCATCCGCTGTACCCTGGAAACTGTTCAGACACGGCATTCAGTATAACTGTAAAATAAAGGCGAAATTCCAAAATCACGATAGAAACGATTTGATGGCGGAAATGAATTCATCTTGTCTAGGCGAACAAAAAATGATAAGCATATTATGGTCTCAGACTGATAATTCAGCGGGAATCGTGATCAGAAGTCTATAAAAGTAGGATTTTGGACTCCAAAACATCGGACTCAGCAAATTACGGTCTAAAATCCTACTTTTTTAGACTTTTGATGCCGATATCTGTTGAATTTCGAGTTTGAGCCCACGACATGCCTATCATTTTTTGTTTGTCTTGTTGAGATGAATTCACTTTCGTCATCGAAACGTTCTTATCGGGATTTTTGAATTTCGCCTTTATCTTACAGTTTTACTGAATGCCGTGTCTGATGTCTGAACAGTGTCCAAGGTACAGCGGATGCGGGTTCCCAGGATACAGTGAACGCCGTTCCTTCAGGCACAGTGTCTACTGTATCCCAGGGTACGGTAAACACCTTCTTTTGGCAAACAATGGAGAGTGGCATTAGGTTTAACAGCCCCAATCTTCATTATTTCTCCCAGTGTGACTTCGTGCCGCTGCAGGGGCGTGAATAAAGTGACACGCTAAAAAACGGCATGACAGAAAAGTCGCGCCAAAAATCGGTGTCACTCAAAAATTCACGCCAATTTTCGTTGTGAATTTCTTGTCATGCCTCATGCTGGTTTTTGGCATGACTTGTCTCTTTAAACGCGTTGTCATTCACGCCAAATGACGGCGTGACTCACAATGTCATGCCGTATGCCGTCATGCCGTGACTCCGCACTGTAAAAAAATCATGGATAAATTTACACGTGCACTGCACTGATAAATTTTACGCAATGGCCTGAGAAAATTTTTTCTCACGTAATGGAGGCGCAGAGCTAAACTAAATATGTGGCTGGAAAATTTATCCTCTGACAGTGTGGGTAAATTTATGAGCCACAAAAGTAAATTTACTCTTTGGGAAGATAAACTGATTTCACTTGCCACGACAGTAAAATTACCCTCGCAAGTCAGAATAAATTTCTACACCTGGAGTGGCCGACCGTCTTTCCCGCGCCACAGGGGCAAATTTCCTCGCGCCTCTGCTCGCACAGTGTAATAAAAGATCGAAAAGTGGGAAAAAAATATTTTATAGTTCTAACTGACTTAACTTAATGCAGAAAGACGCATTCTGGTAGGAAAAGTGCCACAGGACCATCCAAGCGTCACAGAGACGCCATTTTTGAGAAAAAAAGTGGTAAAAATGCCGTATTTTTAGTTCTTGACACCCATGGCTTCTGCTGTTTAGCGTATCCGCAACTTTTCTCGACGCCAACTAGTTAAGGGGTACTAGGACAAAACTTGATTACATTTGGAGCGTTGAACTAAGTGGGGAACTCGAGATATTTCGCCTCAAAGTTAACAAATATTTGAAAAATCTACCAAAAATGTCATTTACTGACACTTTTAAAGGCTTAACTTCGGCTCTATGGTGAATCCGCAACTTTTCTCGACGCCAACTAGTTAAGGGGTACTAGGACAAGACTTGAGAACATTTGGAGCATTGAGCTAGGTGGGAAACTCGAGATATTTCGCCTCAAAGTTTACAAATGGCCCAAATATCTACCAAAAATGCCATTTTCTGACCGTTTTGAAAGCTTGGCTTCGGCTCTATGGTGAATCCGCAACTTTTCTCGACGCCAACCAGTAAAGGGGTACTAGGACGACACTTGATAACGTTTGGAGCATTGAGTTAGGTGGGGAACTCGAGGTATCTCGCCTCAAAGTTTAAAATGTCAGAAAAATCTTCCAAAACTGCCATTTTTTTACTTTTTCGAACCCTGGCTTCGGCTCTATGGTGAATCCGCAACCTTTCTCGACGCCAACTAGTTAAGGGGTACTAGGACAAGACTTGGGAACATTTGGAGCATTAGCTAGGTGGGAAACTCGAGATATTTCGCCTCAAAGTTTACAAAAGGCCCAAATATCTACCAAAAAAGCCATTTTTTGACCGTTTTGAAAGCTTGGCTTCGGCTCTATGGTGAATCCGCAACTTTTCTCGACGCCAACCAGTAAAGGGGTACTAGGACGACACTTGATAACGTTTGGAGCATTGAGTTAGGTGGGGAACTCGAGGTATCTCGCCTCAAAGTTTACAAATGTCAGAAAAATCTTCCAAAACTGCCATTTTTTTACTTTTTCGAAACCCTGGCTTCGGCTCTATGGTGAATCCGCAACCTTTCTCGACGCCAACTAGTTAAGGGGTACTAGGACAAGACTTGGGAACATTTGGAGCATTGAGCTAGGTGGGAAACTCGAGATATTTCGCCTCAAAGTTTACAAATGGCCCAAATATCTACCAAAAATGCCATTTTCTGACCGTTTTGAAAGCTTGGCTTCGGCTCTATGGTGAATCCGCAACTTTTCTCGACGCCAACCAGTAAAGGGGTACTAGGACGACACTTGATAACGTTTGGAGCATTGAGTTAGGTGGGGAACTCGAGGTATCTCGCCTCAAAGTTTACAAATGTCAGAAAAATCTACCAAAAATGCCGTTTTCGAACATTTTTAAAGCCCTGGTGAATCCGCATTTTTTCTCGACGCCAAGTAGTTGAGGGGTACTAGAACAACAGTTGAGATCATTTGGAGCATTGATCTAGGTGGGGAACTCGAGATATTTCGCCTCAAAGTTTCAAAATTTTCTAAAACCTACCAAAAATGCCATTTTCTGACCTTTTTGAAGCCCTGGCTTCGGCTCTATGGCGAATCCGCAACTTTTGTCGACGCTAACTAGTTAAGGGGTACTAGGACAAGACTTGGCAACATTTGGAGCATTGAGCTAGGTGGGGAACTCGAGATATTTCGCCTCAAAGTTTACAAATGTCCCAAAAATCTACCAAAAATGCCATTTTCTGACCGTTTTGAAAGCTTGGCTTCGGCTCTATGGCGAATCCGCAACTTTTCTCGACGCCAACCAGTAAAGGGGTACTAGGACGACACTTGATAACGTTTGGAGCATTGAGTTAGGTGGGGAACTCGAGGTATTTCGCCTAAAAGTTTACAAATGTCAGAAAAATCTACCAAAAATGCCGTTTTCGAACATTTTCGAAGCCCTGACTTGGGCTCAATCCGCAACTTTTCTCGACGCCAAGTAGTTGAGGGGTACTAGAACAACAGTTGAGATCATTTGGAGCATTGATCTAGGTGGGGAACTCGAGATATTTCGCCTCAAAGTTTCAAAATTTTCTAAAACCTACCAAAAATGCCATTTTCTGACCTTTTTGAAGCCCTGGCTTCGGCTCTATGGCGAATCCGCAACTTTTGTCGACGCTAACTAGTTAAGGGGTACTAGGACAAACTTGGGAAAAATTTGGAGCATTGAGTAGGTGGGGAACTCGAGG
Source organism: Thrips palmi (assembly GCF_012932325.1). Lineage (NCBI taxonomy): Eukaryota > Metazoa > Arthropoda > Insecta > Thysanoptera > Thripidae > Thrips > Thrips palmi. Next base: position 11,526,335 of record NW_023144630.1, on the reverse strand, counting down.
TATTTCGCCTAAAGTTTACAAATGTCCAAAAAACTACCAAAAATGCCTTTTCGAAAATTTTGAAAACCCTGGCTTGGGGTCAAAGGGAATCCGCAACTTTTCTCGACGCCAAAGTAAAGGGGTACTAGGAAAAACATTGAAACTTTGGAGCATTGATTAGGTGGGGAACTCGAGGTATTTCGCCTAAAGTTTCAAATTTCAAAAACCCACCAAAAATGCCTTTTCGAAAATTTTTTGAAGCCCGGCTTGGGGTCAAAGGGAATCCGCAACTTTTTCGACGCCAATAGTTAAAGGGGGACTAGAAAAAATTGGAACATTTGGAGCATTGACTAGGTGGGGAACTCGAGATATTTCGCCTCAAAGTTTACAAATTTTCAAAACCCACCAAAAATGCCATTTTCTGACCTTTTGAAAACCCCCGGGTTCGGCTCTATGGCGAATCCGCAACTTTTTCGACGCAACCAGTTAAGGGGTACTAGGGCAAACTTGGGAAAAATTTGGAGCATTGAGTTTGGTGGGGAACTCGAGGTATTTCGCCTCAAAGTTTACAAATGTCCCAAAAAAACTACCAAAAATGCCTTTTCGAACCTTTTAAAGCCTTGGTTATCGCCCCAACTTTTCTCGACGCCACAGTAAAGGGGGTACTAGGACAAAATTGAAACGTTTGGAAACATTGAGTTTGGTGGGGAACTCGAGTATTTCGCCTCAAAGTTTCAAAATTTTTTAAAAACTACCAAAAATGCCTTTTCGAAATTTTTAAAACCCCTTGGTTTGGGGAAACCGCAACTTTTCTCGACGCCAATAGTTAAGGGTACTAGGAAAAAATTGGACTTTTAAACATTGAACTAGGTGGGGAACTCGAGATATTTTGCCTCAAAATTTCAAATTTCAAAACCTTTCCAAAAATGCCATTTTCTGGCCTTTTTGAAGCCCTGGCTTCGGCTCAAAGGGAATCCGCAATTTTCTCGACGCCAATAGTTGGGGTACTAGGACAAACTTGAGAACATTGGGGCATTGAATTTTGGTGGGGACTCAGGGTATTTTGCCTCAAGTTTAAAAAGTTTTAAAACCTTTCCAAAAATGCCATTTTCTGGCCTTTTGGGAAACCCTGGCTTCGGCCCAAAGGGAATCCGCAATTTTTTCGACGCCAATAGTTAAGGGTACTAGAAAACACTTGAGTTTATTTGGGGCATTGTTAGGTGGGGAACTCGGATTTTTGCCTCAAATTTAAAAAGTTCCCAAAAAAATTTTTACCTTTTAACGGGGTATGGCAATTTTGAATTTTTTGGAATATTTCCCCTTTTAAATTTAATTTGAGGGGGCTGGGGGTTTTTTCATCATTTTTAAAAAAAACCCTTTGGCAAATTTTTTTTTAAATTTCAATTTTTAGGTGCGAGGGACCTTTCAATTAACCTTTTTTAATCCCTCCCAATTTTTTCCCTTTTTTAAAAATTGGGGTAATTTTTGAAGGGGAAAACAAAAGAGAAAAATGGTAAAGAAGTATGGAAAATTAACTCATTTAGGCGGG
>NW_023144630.1:11496201-11524307 GCF_012932325.1 Thrips palmi | reverse complement strand
CAATCACGTTAAAATTGCTTGTTGGCTGCAGAAACTTTTTCAATAAAAAGTTATGACAAGAAATGATCCAGGAAGCGGAAAAAGGGAATAACTTGACTTATCCCCAAATTGAGTTTTTATTTTATTATTGTGCCTTAGAATAGTTCCCATCATTACACCAAATTATTTGACTGAATTTCAAGCAGTTTAGGAGAAAATCCACATGGAAAAAGGGTATAACTAATTTAAACCCCTTTTACGGTCTAAATTTCTTTGGAAAAATGGAGATAACTAAACGGAAGTCCACATGAGTCCGTTGAAAAATTTGGCAAAAGGATATACTCAACTTGTATTTTTATGAATCTAGTGTAAAAGAATCAACTCAATTTAAACCCCCCCTTAAATTTTAAATTTAAATTTTGGGAAAAAAGAGCTAAGCCCAAAAAAATACACCAGAGTAACATACACTTTATGCAGACTATTTTCCACTTGACTTGTCCCCAAATTCCTCTTTGTTTGGGAAAATATAAGGTAAACTGACTCTGTTTTCCTTTTTAAAGGGAAAAGTGATAATTTGCGAAATCCTCTACGGAGTGCCTTACACTTTCGATTTTTTTCCAAAAATTTTACTAATGCTTTTTGAAATTATTAACATCTGCAACATTCATTTGTTTTTTTTTTAGTTTTCCTTCTCATTTTTGGTTTCTCCTGGAAAATGGCCAAAATTGAGTTTTCCCCTTCTTCCGCTTCCTGGATCAAATAATAATGACACGAGTTTCTACAAAATGCTCTTTTAACGCCAAAATGGGTGGTTGTTGCGAATGCAATAACTGAATTATTGATCTACAGGGTGAGACAAAGTACTCCCCACGCCACTGGCAAATAAAACTGCAGCGGAGCTTTTATGTTTGAAATGTAGCATAGATTACTGTAAATACTCCCGTGCATTTTACATTGTGTGTGTGAATTGGCAAAGTAACACTAGAACGGGTGGTGCCCGCAAACTGAGGGTAATACACGCTGCAGTTTTATCAGCACCTTGTTAATCATTTTCCGATACTTTCACTACAAATTTTTGCGATAAAACCGAGTTTACGATTCCCACCCTGCAGAATTCAGTTATTGCGTTCGTAACAACCACCCATTTTTGCGTAAAAAAAGCATTTCGTAGAAACTTATGTATTTGTATCATTATTTCTTGCTGTAACTTTTTAGAGAAAAAGTTGCCGCAGCCAACAAGCACTTATGACGTGATTGAAAGTTTTTCACAGCTCTTTATTGGACCACAGTACACTGTTAAAAATAATCGTAAATTTACGACAGCAATTATGTCGTTTTTAAACGACATATTTTGTTACGACTCAAGTCGTAAATATACAACTTGAGTCGTAAATTTACGACATATTTGTCGCTAATTTTGATAGCGAGACGTTCCGTTTTGAAACGAACTAAGTCGTAAATTTACAACTTAATCGTAAGTTTACGAACGATCGTAATTTATCTATGGAATATGTCGTGCAGTTATGACTTCAGTCGTACATTTGCGAATCTTGTCGGAAATTTGTGTAATTAATCGTAAATGAACGACACAAATCGTAAATAAGCGAGCAAAATTGCAACTTTTCATCAACTGTTCGGGGATTTCAGATTTCAAAATATGTAATCGCGATTACGACATTGTCGTAGAGAAATGATTTTTTAGTCGTTCAGTTACGACGAAGTAGTTTCAGAACGACTTCTGTCGCTATGAAAATTAGCGACGTTTTTGTCGCTAATTTACGCCAAAATTTCTGACAGTGTAGTAGGATACATCTGCTAAACCGGTCTGCCTTTTAACGGTGGTCCAGGCAGCGGAGTTTAAAAAAAAAATAAAAAATATATCGGTTGTTCTGCTGCCCCCTCCACGACGTCACTTTTCGAGACGGAAACGCCATTGGAGATTTGATAGCCAGGAAAACCCGGAGCGGACACTACTTGTGCTAGGCGTGAGTCTTGTTTTGAAAAAAGAAATTCTTGTTGCAGGTGGCTCACGTATTCTGTAGTAATATTTATAACGGCTCTTTCCTCAAGGTTATCATCATCATCTAGTACTCCACAGGCATCTAGTTCGTCCTCTCAGGCTGGTATGTTTCTCTAGAGACCATTGTATACGTTGCAAGAGAAAACACTTCGCACGTAAATACTTTTGCCGAAGTTGTTCATTTAGTCAAAAACACTTCTTTGACTGAATGAACAACTTCGCCATACGTCCCACCCGTATCCTTTTTTTGCTAGTATGACACTTGACACTTGGTCTGAGTGGGATGAAACTCTGCACTGTAAACTAGGGGTACGCGCCGTTCAGTCTGGGCGCGTAGTGTGGCTGAGCGATGCGAATTGACATTTTTTGTGCATTTTGGGGACTTTGCTTGATTGACAAGTGTCCATCTTAGGGGCTCATTTTCAGTGAACTTTAGACCAGGGGTACAAATGGAAGTGTTTTTTCGTCATCAAAACCCCCAAAAAACTGCTGGAATCAATGTCAAACTCGATTTAAAAATTTTGGCCCAAAAATTTGGTCAAAATTCGGTTAAATATGAGTCTGGGAAAAGTTTGAAGGTCATTTTTGAGCTCAGCACACCAAAAACTGCAGGAAATAATGTAAAACTCAACATGAAAATTTTGGTCCAAAATGATCTAATTTGCGATGAGAATATAAGTCTGGAGTCGAAATGAAAGTGATTTTCTTTTATCAGCACCCAAAAACTGCTGGAATCAATGTCAAACCGTTTTAAAAATTTTTTGGGGCCCAAAAAATTGGTCAAAATTAGGGTAAGTGTGAGTCGGGGAAAAAATTTTGGAAGTCATTTTCGAGTTCAGCACACAAAAAACTGCAGGAAAAAATATAAAATTTGACTTGAAATTTTTGGCCCAAAATGATCTAATATGGGATGAAAATATGGTCTGGTGTTAAAATGGGAGTTATTTTCGTTATCAGCACTCAAAAAACTGCAAGAATCACTGTACAATTCATTTCAAAAAATTTAACCAAAAATCGGGGGTTAGGGGACAATTAAGATGTCAATATTGAGGTCAGCGCACTGAAAACTACAGGGAAATACATAAATCTCAACTTGGAAATTTTTTCCCCCAAAATTGCGTAGCTCTAGATGAAAATGTAGGATTGGCATTGAAATAAATGTATTTTTTTGTGACCAGTACACTGCAAACTACATACAATACTTAAAACTCAATTTCTGTATATTGTTCCTATTTGTCTTCATGAAGCACCCTCTGTCGTCCCCAAATTCCCTGATGCCACACCAAAGCGAATCCCTCAGTCGAGTAAAATTCAATTGCCAACATTGAATCGCTTAATTGGCTACTCGTATGCTTGGGTCACTATTCGATAACTCTTTTTTCCCTTTAAATAATGAACTCACAATTGTATAAATTATATTTATGAAACATTTTGTTATTCTTTCATTGTGAACCAGTGAATAAAACAATATTGGTTGGGAAAATGTTATCACAGTAAATATTAAAGAGTCAGTTTAGGGTAGGCTGATCTAAACCAGTTAACGGGGACAAATTATTGTCAAATCCAGTGATTCGTCACATAGAGTCCAATGCCAAGGCTACCCAAGGCTTAATGAACCGACATAATTTATCTTACTCATGTAAACATTACTGAGTAGTACCAGTTACATTAACTTCGGTGAAGTTAAAGGAATCGTCTCACTAAATCCAATCACCAATTCACTCACCGCTCAAAACCTGAGTCGTCTCTTTGAAACCAACATCAATTCAAACTCCATTAGGATTAAATATACACAACCATATATTGATTCTATTAAAAAACTCATGTTAGTACTTTTGGACTCTTGTCAGCTTGCAGCATTGCAATAGAATGAATTTCTCGAGTCCAAACTAAGTATGCCTGCCAATTTCAACACAAGTTATTTATGCATTTCCCTAATTTCCTCTAGTTTGAAAATTTTAAAAAAAGGATGACACTAGAATGAAATAAGAAGATGCACACAATACAAAAAGGGAAAATAAAAACATCCTTTTTACAAAGCTTTGTCAAAGTGCACTGACCTGAAGATGATTCCCCTCTGACAGGGGAGGGGGGGAGGGGAACGAAACACGTAAATCATTTTCGAATCCCCTTTTTCCCTATTTCGCTGTGTTGGTGTTCCAAAATGGTTTTAATCATTCAGAATGTTGAAAAACTAAGGCCGATCTCATTTCTAAACCCTTCTGCTCTTTATTTCGTTTTTTTTGCTTATTTGCTTAAGTCCCGTATTTGAGAGCCGCGGACCCCCCAGGGATGAGAAATTGGTAAGCGCTGCCGCGCTGCCAACCTAACCACGCTAATGACCTGATTCAAAATATGTTTTGAATATTTCAAACGATACTAAACAACGATTTGAAACAAACTCGTGTTGGGGGGTACTAAGGCGACGTTAAATACGAAATCTTGAAACTATAGCCACTGTAGTTGCTGAGAATCGTTGGTGAGTACAAACAGACTCACAGACAGACAGACGCACGACCAGTCACTTTTCAGCGCGCCCAAACACGGCAAGGGCTTCGCTAACGCTCAGCCAAAAAATTAGTTCGTAAATTTACAAACAATTTATGGGTAATTTCGTTGCACAAATTATTTGTAAATTTACAACGATTTTTTGTTTCTTAACGATTTATGAATTATTTTTCACGCAGTAGTTTGTAAAATCACAAACTTTTTACACGCTCCAAATTACGTGGACCGCTTTTGTTCTGCCTTGTCACGCTGATTAAATGGAGATAAACTTATTTTAGCGTTTTTGTTTTGTTTTATGAAACATCTTGTAAAATGATGAAGGCATCACCATATCTCGTAATTTTACAAGTGATTTGTGCAACGGAATTACCAATGCATTTGTTGTAATTTTAGTAAACTTTTCATATTTTTGTGACCTTGCTGTAGTATTATCGTCACGTTTGAGATGTATTTCGTTCGTACCATTTCATCGGGCGGTGTTCACAAACAAATTTCATAAAATTAAGAAGATTTCTGTGATGAATAATTCATAAAACGGCCTCTACAAATAAATTTCATAAAATAACGAAATGTTATTGTTACTTTACAGGGAGTTTGTAAAAAAATTTCGTAAATTCACAATAATTTTTAACAGTGTGCGATGCAGCGGCCGCGAAAATAAGCGAAGTTGATGCTAGACCATTCAATCCGGATCACGGGGTTCTGACCACGTTATGTTCCGCGGAACTCATAGGAGACATAACCCATTCGGCTATGGGTTTTAACCCGGTTGAAACCCCTAAGGAATGGGTCGTGTCCCCATAAGGAATGGGTTGAAAACCATTGAGATCCAACCTTATTTTCAGATTTTAAAAGGTTTTTATTTATCAGATGTTACAAACATGTAAACACTCTTACTACGCTAAGTTTTTCTATTTTGCCCGCGGGCCTAAACTAGGTTTAGAATTTTTATATCCTATATTCAGCTTTTTGGGTTCGCTCAAGGAATGTCAGCTAGGTAGGCAAAAATGTTAAGCAATCAAGTTGGCAAACCCGCTAGCAGGGAGAGGAATGAGCTGGAAGGACGAAGGACTACACTCTAAATATGGGGTGCCCAGCAACTGGGCGCCTTTGTCGCCCGCCCCACTTTTTAGGGTGTTAAATGTCGCCCAGTTTCTGGGCACCTTTGTCGCCCAGTCTCGGGGTGGACAAATCATACAGTAACCGGCCCTCTCCCATGGTATAGCATGCACAGGTGTCTAGTTCCTGGGCGACTGAGGTGCCCAGATTCTGGGCACCTTTGGCACCTTAGTCGCTGCTGAGCCATGGGTGAAGGCAGGTTTCTTAATGGTTTGTCCACCCCGTGACTGGGTGACAAAGGTGCCCAGGAACTGGGCGACATTTGGCACCCTAAAAAGTGGGGCGGGCGACAAAGGCGCCCAGTTTCTGGGCACCCCATATTTAGAGTGTATCTGTAAAACACGGCTCACGCCGTAACGCGCGCACAACCGCGGAGCCGTGCACCAGCCGTGGTGGGGAGAGGTGCCGAACCCGCGAAGGATCTCATAATCTGTCTCCCGCACATCAGCGGGTATTCCCGGGATATTCCCCTCCTAAGGTTAACTCGTAGTTTTACTGCACCTAGGCCAAATGCGACGCAACTATCGTGTTCAGCGTGTAACGTCCATCAAGATTAAGCTAACCTTTCTCGATAGCACACTGAAAATAATATATATCGACGTGACTTCGTGCCGTCAAACTAGGGCTGAATAAGATGTCACGCCGAAAAGTGGCATGACAGAAAAGTCATTTCAGACACCGGCGTGACAGAAGTCAGGCCGATTTTTCGGGCAGACTCAATCATGCCGGTTTCAGGTATGACTTTTCCGATGGAACGCCTTGAAAGCACCAATCCACAAGGTACATTGACGCCAGATATCAGCGTGACTCACCTGTCATGCCGTTTTTCGGCGTAACTTTCTTCTTCATAGAGAGCCGTTTTGAATGGACTTTCCTTAGCTGTCAGCATTTTTAATTGCTTTAAAGATCCTGCAACACACATAGCAACACACACGTACAGATAAAAACGGTTCTTTGTAATGTTGTAAATCATTCGTGTTCAGGATCCACACCTTCTTGGCGGTCGACAACACCGACGCCGGCCTGCGGAGCTCGCTTTTTTATTTGCGGTGAAGGAAGCGGCCTATCAGTGTACGAGCAGGGACAATGTGACGATCCAGTGGTAAGTTATGCTTTCAAACTGCTGCATTGGCAAAGCATGAGGCTTGCACTGCTACATGCAAGCGCTGTACACTCGCAAAAAAAAAAAAAAATTCCAATGCTAATCGCATTGCAAGGTGTTCCCATTTTCACATTTGGCTATTTTGAAATAGCCATGTATTGGACCGTGCCAGCGTCAACTGCTCAATGATAAAGAGAAAATCCAAAAATTTCAAAGTGCGCATGCGCTAAATTCAAACTAACCAGTAGAAAAGAGTTCTGGTCAAACCTGATTCAGTTAACACCATGACCACCTCACTCCATCTCGCGACTTACAGTGCTCATGTTCGCAATACGAAAGTCACCCGCGTTCCGAAATCACCCCTCCCGAGTTCATAAAGTTTGTCAAACCAACCATCGTGCTGTTTTTACGTTGTGAGTACTGTTCCACAGAATTGAGGAAAACATGACAAGACAACCGCAGCCTTTAAAAGCATGCCAAACAATCCAACCTCAGCAACAATGGAGGGGCAGTTTCAATGCGCGCCTACTCGTTTTTTCAGCCTCGCGATTTTCGAAAGGGCGCAGACGGCAAGCAAATCGGTGCCAACCCACGAAAATTAATTTGATGCGTCGTTTCTGCTACGAACTTTTTACTAGTGACAGACTTTAAATATGTTCCAACGTCGGGACACCGTGCAATGCGTTAGCATTAGCATTTTCGAATTTCACGGCGTTTTGATTTCTCTTTATCGGTGACTTTGAATTTTGACGGGTGGTACGATGGGACCATGCCGTTGCCATGGAGATTTTTTTTTCATGTTTTAACCATTTGCTCAGAACACAGACGATTTCTTGTTACTTTGATGAGCCAGGAGGTTTAGTTTTTAGGAGTGGCTCATTTTTTATCTGAACCATTTTTTCATATCATTAACGGTTCTCGTTTTCGATTGTTGCAAATTTATGTTTTTCTAGTTTACGGAAAATTTCCACGATGAATTTTCGAAAAAAAAAAATAGAATTTTCGTTTTCTCCATGGTTGAAATAGTTTAGCGCAATTTATTTGAAAATCGGAGAGGGGGGGAAGGAATCCACGGACCTCGGACAATAGGGGTTCTTGGGAACCCCTAAAAAACGCAGTTTTACGCTTTTTGTGGACCGTATACACTCTCAGCCTTGTTTTGACTTCGTATCTTTTGGCTAATAGATTTTGTGCACTCCTAATGTGTACTATTTTGTCATTGGCTTTGCATGATTGTGTTCATTATATAGGGTATTAGTCCATTAAACCTGACTTTTTGTCATTTGCAATGTACTTCTTAATTTGCACATGATCTAGTGACAATTTCCCTTGTGGAACAGATGAGTTCCGAAATCTGGCTAGGACGGTTCCAGAATCTTCCTTTCGCCTCGGACAGTTCCTTTTTACCTTCGGACTTGGCCGTAGTGAGTCCGAGTCCGGAGCGGGCAGTTCCGGCCTTGGCCGCAGGGTGGCTTTGCGTCTCGGACTGTCCGGCAGAGTCCGATCGGCACCGATCCGGAGTGTCCCTGCCTATGCATTCGCGGAAAGGCCCGCCGGCCGGGCTGGCAAGAGGAGCTCTCTGATTGGTCGTCGAGGAGGGGAGCGTTAATCCTTCGGCAACTCGGAAAGTTTTGGCCGCCTCGGCCGGGACGCCAAACGTCAGTCTCCAGCCGTCCTCCAAGGTGCACGCATCGCGCTTTGCCTGCGGCGCTCTGTCCTCTCGCTCCGCGCGCTGCGCTGAGTGCATGTTGGTTCCATGCGCTGCAGCCGCGCGCTGCGAACGAGGCAGTTTGACGGAAAATGTGGTTCAGTGGGGTGTGTTCGCTGCTGGTCGGAACGCCAGTGACTCCGCGCTTGCTGCAAGCATCTCCCAACACTAACGGGACGGGCCGTGAGAGGGTGAGAGGTGTATTATTTTATTCGCCTCTCCCCGTTCACACTCGTCCCCAAAGTGCCTTCATCGGATATTAGATCGCACTGCTGGTTCAATACTTGTGATACGTGAATTTGGGTTACGTTTTTTTTCCCGTCACGAACTTTATCTGGGAAACCGCTTCCTTTAGAAATACTTCAACCAAGTGTGCACGACGTTGTTAGAATGTCAGTTGTTACAACGTTCGGATTTATTGAGAGTAGCAGGAAATCAGTTTCACCAACAAAGTTTTAGAACACAGGCCTTTCTGTTACTTGTTGTTACAGTAATTTGTGTCCTTCATGTGTAGCTGGTCAGGAAAATTATGTTTTGCTGATCTCAAAACTAACCCAAACCTTGGTTAAAACCATTTTCCCAATACACCCCAGCGCGCTTCAGAGCTTCTGCACAAGGAAGATGAGGTGAGGAGGGGAAGGAGAGGGAGGTGGAAGGGGAGTGCCGGGGGTTTAGGGGGGATGGTGGACGGGGGCAGGCTGTATTCGGGGGAAAAGGGGGGGGGGTGGATCCTGTTCGGACAGTCCGAAATACTACCGCACGATTGTCACGGGCAGTCCGAAATCGCGCGGATTTTCAATATTTCGACCCGATTCTGGAACTGTCCGCTGCAGCTTTCCGGACTGTCCGCCATCCACATTACGGACTGTCCGCTACGGCCGGTTTTCGGACTCAATCTTTTTTACAAGGGTTTATCCTAAAACCTATTAAAATTGTGCACAATTGAAGAGTAAATAGTGTATTTTACGTCCGATCTAAAAACTTCATAAGCAAGGGAAAAAGATTATTTATGGGTCTGAGAGTAAAGTTTTCACGTCCTTCGTGAAGCGTTCAAGGGCTCACGCCAGCCTTTAAAGGCCTGCAGGTTATTCATTAACGCATTATTTATGGTATTAAATTTGTTGATAACCGTATTATTGCGCTCTGACGTCAAACCGTTGACGATAGGAATTTTCAAACGCATGTCAGGACTTAAAAACGTATGAACATGTCGCGGATTCGGCCAAAACTGCCGATAAGATTTGAATTTTCATTGTATTAAAGTTGCTGATTGTGTCCACAGACGTCTGATGATGTCCAAATGACCAGCCTGATCTTCGACTCGCTCATTCAGACGCGCTACGCCCGCACTAAAGTCTCGAGTACGGTGCAGAATGACGCATCTTCTCCTAGACTCTTCAACTTCACATTTGTGATTCCGGAGACAGCTGTGGTCTCGACAGTTTCCCTGTACGTAAGTTCTGATAAATAGCAGCCACTGTGGCAAAAAGCTATTATGAAAAATTATGTTTATTTTTAGTTTCTCCGTAGCCCTCTTATCAATATTGTCCGTAGGACCTTACAGTATTTTCCGTAGGATCTCACATAGTTCTCCGCAGGAGCTTGGCGTGGAATCACCCTCAGGCTGGAAATGGCAAGGTCAATAACCATATGTACGGTACCGAACATTTATTTCATTTTCAGGACCTTAAATGGAGTACAATACTTCTCCCGCCCAATTCAGAAAGAGGGTCAAGTTATTAACACACCGACACCAACGTCCGCAGGAATAAGGTGAGTGCATTTTGGACGGGCGTTTTGCGAAAAGCCAAAATTATGCGAAATTCTTTCTTTTCATGCCCATCGGACACAGTGTTAGAGATGCCACACAGTTTGGGGTTCGGTTGACTCTGGCGGCTCGCTCCAACGTTGTCTTCAGTCTGACCTACGAGGAACTGCTTACCAAACAAATGTCAGAGTATACGCACAAAGTGCACATCTCGCCAGGCCAGGTACGTGCATGCAGGTACCGCGTTTGACTTACGCTGAAACAGGCGCAAATTCGATCTCTCGGTTCCTCGTTAGAACTCCCTGGGATTTGACTGCGTCTTTGTAGACAAAAATAAGATAATCTTGAAGGCTGTGATCTCGTAAGGCCTTACGTCAAGGTTAGGTCAGTTTGAACGTCTCATAAAATATTCATACGAACATGATGTGCACATCATTTCGAAGTTTTCAACCTGACCAAGATGTAGAAGTGTCTTCAATATAAACTGAGAGCAGACGTCAAAGAGAACTGGAACGCATCTCTTCAACAACCTCTATGGTCCATACCAAAAATGTGGACCAAAACTCAAAACAACCTGTGTGAAAACAATCAAAAACAAAATTTTAACTTTTGCTTCACCACCTTATTTCTGTTTGATTTTTTTTTTTCTCAGGCTGTTTTAAGTTTTTGGTCCATATTTTAGGTTTGAACCATGGTGGTTGAAGTGAAGCGTTCCAAATTATCAAAGGCCCGGTCTCACTAAATGTCAAAGAAACCTCCCACGCAAGATGAAATTTTAGCTTTCCTTTATAAAATGGAAAAGTGACTATGTTTCATGTCGTCAAGGAACATGCTACCATCAGAAAGAAGTATTTTCGGTGACAAAAAATGAATGTGCAAACCCAAACCACCACATCAAATGAATATTGTAACTGATGTTCAACCTGAAGTGTTTGTACAACATGTAAAAGGCCTTACGGGGGCAGTGGCGCCATTTACACCTTTTTTGGGGTCAAATTTTGACGATGTTCCTGCATTACAGAGTCCTTTCTGTTCATCCAAGAAAGAACCGCTTACTATCAATGAAAAGAGGGTTCTTTAAGCATGATTTTGAGAAAAAAGTGGTTGAACTAAGTACGGTCAAATTTGTGAAGTGTGTGCAGGGCACGAGACAACACAACATATTTGCCTAATAATATCACAATATCACTGCGCGCAGAGCTACTCATTCCCCGCTAGAAGTTTTCCAACCTAAATTTTTCCACTTGCTGTACATACTTGAGCAGTAAATATGACCCTCAAGCTTTGAGGAATAATATGGGGAAGCATTTTATAACTCAACTTTTGTGAAACACGAAAAACACGTTAAAATTTGTCAATGCAAAGTTTCTCAAAAGGCGTTAAATCACTTCAATCTTCAATCCCGAAACCCAAGGGTCATTTTGGAGGGACCTCAATAGTACTAACGCCTGCTAAATTTTCAAGACGATATCTCAAACCGTTCTCTCAAAATCCTGCGCGCAAGCTCTGAAAATGTAACATTGAGGGGGAAAAAAGGCCTAAAGGATGGAACTCACCTAAGCTCTGTGCAAATAAATTTACATAAATTACTCTGGTGGCTAGACGGTTGTGAATTTTGCAAAAGCTTGTCAGATTCTTTGAGGGTTGTCAAAATATAAAACCAAGATAATACACAAAAAAAAAGATAATTCAAAATAATGGCGCTACTTACTGCTCCCGTAAACCACGCAATAAGCACATATTTCAACGCTTTGCTCGTTTTCTAGGTAGTGCCTCATCTTGAGGTACGCATACGAATCACCGAGCCCACGGAGATCACAGCTTTAGATTTGAAACCTTTCACAAACGACATCACTTCGGGTACGATTGACTCTTGGTGCCATAATACTATTCGTAGAGTCAAGGACTAAAATGGTTGCTGTGATGAGTCATTTTATCACTATTGATACATACGTGCGTTTTCAGCTTCTGCCATTAAAGCGTCCATCCTGAAGTGGTCTGGCGGTGAAGCAGAAGTTCAGTATATACCTACGGTCACTGAACAAATTCAGATGGCAGAACTTTTCCAAGAGAATCCAGAGGCTGGGTTGAATGGCTATCTGGCCATTTCCTACGACGTCCTGAGCCCTGCACCTGCAGGTCAATTGTTCGTAAGTAGCGTTCATATACAATGTAGGTGAACGCCAGACCTTGTCTTATAATCTGCGCCAGTTACATGACCTCCGGTGGTGTGGCCTGCCCTCGGCAGGTTTCTTTGCCACCATACAAGTCAACGTGATCTTAGACGAAACTCGAAATACGGGACACACATCCGACGGGTGCCTCACTGCGTCTAGTCAGTGTACGCCCCTCACTCAAGTCGCTGCCTTATTTCACTTCATAAGTCGGAACAACGTAAAATTTGCCTTATTGGCAGCATTGTTGTGACGCATTTCATGAGATTATCAGTCTTATCAGAGTGGAAATTCAGTCTAGTCACCAATCAGTAATGTCCGAGTGAGGTACCCCTCGCACACATCCCCCTTCTGTATCCGTGCTTGACACTTGTCGCAATTTGCTTGCAGGTGCACAACAACTATTTCGTTCATTTCTTCTCGCCGACTTTGTGGTCAGCAATTCCCAAGCACGCACTGTTCGTTCTCGACGTCAGCGGTTCAATGAGTGGCGTGAAGATTCAGCAGCTGAAGGATGCCCTCGTGTCAATACACTGTTAAAAATGTTATGAATTTTCATTACAAATATGCATTGAAAATTCATGAACGCCATTAAATTTCATAGCGGCCATAAAATTTCATAAATATAATGAAATGTCAGAACACATTCCATGAAACGTTAAAATATCTCCTTGAAAAATCAAGTCTGCAATGAAACGTCAAGAGATTTGATGAAAAGTCAAAACGTGAAACTACAAATTTAGTGTGGTTCTGAAAATTTATAACCAAGATATAAAATTTCATTTCGGTCTTTGACTTGTGATGGGCAGGTTTTGATGGCTCTTACACTGATAAAAATTTTGTCGTAACTTAGCGACACATTTATCGCTAACTTTTTTAGCGACAAGATTTGTTGTGGAATAAATAGCTTGTTAAACCGTAGTCGTATTGGAACTAAGGGATAATTTCACAACGACTAAATTGTAATAACGCACCAACAATAACACATCAACGACAAGTATTGAAAGTCCAAAAGGTATTTTGTAATGTCTGCGACAATATTCATAGAGTACTTTTGTCGCTAAATTTATTTAGCATGGTTTTTTAAACATTAGTAATTTCCCTATGACTTAGAAGAACAAAATAGATGATTATTCATAATTTACTTTAATTGAGCAGATAATTGTAAAAGATGTTGTTTCCACACAAATTGTATCGTAAAGAGTGATAACAAGAATTTTGTCCTTCAACGACAAAATGTCGCTTACTAGACTCAACGACATTTGTTTCGCTTTGGTTCATTATGAAATTCTATGTTTTGGAACGACTAAATTTTCACTCATCTGATTATTTCTGTACAACCATTTTTTAACAGTGCACATTGCCCGGGTGGAAGGAACTTCAGGTTTGACTGAGTTTGAACCTAATCGTGATTCGGAATATTCCTATGCTCCTCCCTGAGTAAATGTAGCGTGATAATATGAGTATAGTAAATCAAACGTCGCACCAAAAAAGAATTTTTATTATAATTTAACGCAAACTGTGGTCAATCCACTGCTCACATGGTGCGGCCTGTCAGCCACCTGGGCTCAAAGTCAGGTTTCAAGAAGCTGCCGCTAGGTGGCGCTCGGAGTGCCGTGTTCGTTCACTTGTAAGTTTTGCCTATTCATTTAAGTAAAATCAATATTTTTTTCAAAAGTTTATCCTTAGTTACCTAAGTGAATATCTACTCTAGACGTATGCTAAAAGTGTTAAACAAAATATTACTCTGAAGTCGAGAAAAACGCAGAACCATGTTGCGACTCGCTGGCGCCTACAGCCGGCCATTGGGTTAGGTCCAGCGAGAGCTTCCTCGTAGTTGTGGTACAAGTTGCAACCAACTCATCTCACTGAGTTACACTCCAGGTTAAGATCTAAGGTGGACTTAACCCGCTTGCAATTTTTAGAGCTGGTGTTGAACTAAGAGTCAAGATACCGGTCGAGATTACATCACCTATTTATGAAATACAATACCACAATTGGAAAGAAAATGTCAAAACTTGCATATGAATTTTCATTAACAATTTAATGAAGTTTCACAACACTTTGCTATGAAATTTCATGGTGATTTCCTGCAATGAAATTTATTTTATTGCAGAAAATCGCCATGAAATTTCATAACAGAAAAGTGATAATAATTACATTAACATGTTATGAAATTTCAATCCGAATTTTTTAACAGTGTATTAAACCACCTAGACGCCAGTGACTCATTCACAGTCGTTGAGTTTTCTTCTAGCTACAAGGTTGACCAAGCGCTATGTTTGTTCTAATGACCGATCTTTGAGAGCAAGTATTTCAAAACGAAACTGCATTACAGATATGGGATTTGGATGGAACTGATACGCTGAACTGTCACACTTACCAAGCCACTTCGGATCGGATTTCAGCAGCACTGTCTAAGGCTAGGGCGATGCAAGCTGGAGGAGGTAAGTAATCGTGAGAAATGTTTCCAGGATCGAGGACACTGCGCTCGTTATTTCTTGCAACTCTTGCCGCGTCCATTAAATCGTATGGAACGTTTCAAAATTTTCCTCCGAAGCAAGCGTCTGTCTTGTGCCTGCCGTACACAGTAAAAAAAGATTCGCTGTTTTGGTCGTTCTATATCCAATCTCACCGAAAACGGGTACCCATACAAACCCGGCGACGGTCCGTCACCAAAACGGTGACCTGCGTCACTAGGTGGTGTTCCGCCAGAGAGGTTAGGATGACCACAACAACTGTTTTTGAGCTGTCTGTGCATATTTGTGCGTGCCCGCCGGCAACGTTACGCTTTTATGAGTCACGCGAATGATTACTGACAGCCCCTGACTTGTTTTGTGTCCTATTTCACATTAATACGACGATTAAAAGTCGCTGGCGGGAGGGTTACTGCAGTGCCGTTCTGGTGAGGTGGCTGCTCCGGAATGGACCGAGCGCCACCGAAACTAGACCGAGCGTCGCCGAAACAAACAGAGGGCCGCCAGAACAGTTTGAGGTTGTCGCTGTTCTTGTAATATTCTCGTTTTGGCGCCCAGACGTCACCGAATCGGCGAATCTTTTTTTACTGTGTAGCTTCGGTGATGAGGTACTGGCCTGTCCATGTCTACAGTCACTTCCTCTGCCTTTGGTTGTGACAATCCATCCTGGACATGGCCTGCAACAAGCAATTAGAGAGTTAATTCCCAATTTGACACAAAAGAAAGAATGGAACGATTTGGCTTGTCTCGAATAGAGTTTTCTTATAGAATGGTTTACATGCTTTCTTCAATGTGATGCAGGCACGAGCCTGAACGCAGCACTCCAGAAGGCTTTGAAGTGTACCAGCCTTCAGAGCAAGTTGGATCCTATATTGGTACAGCGGGTGGAAACTCTATTGCCGAAAAAGACATGCAAAGGTTTTTTGTGCACCTTAGATCTCGGAACCCAGAGGTGGTAGGTAAAATCCGAGGTCATATTTGGAATCCTCATAAAATTTCACTCGGCGTAGGGTATGTTTGGAGCGGGAGGTCAAGGAAATGGTCGGTCATGTTGCAATGAGAAAAAGAAAAAAAAGGAGAAAAAACGCTGTGGGACCATGATCGAAACGTTGCA
The DNA here is from genome assembly GCF_012932325.1 of Thrips palmi. Classification (NCBI taxonomy): domain Eukaryota; kingdom Metazoa; phylum Arthropoda; class Insecta; order Thysanoptera; family Thripidae; genus Thrips; species Thrips palmi. Next base: position 11,508,338 of record NW_023144630.1, on the reverse strand, counting down.
TTGTTTTGTGGTAACACTTAATGCAAGAGAACGGGACCTTGTAGGTAAATTCTGAGGTCATATTCTGAATCCTGAGGAAATTTCCTGTGCATTACGCTGCCTGGGAGTCGTCAACACACCAAAATAACAGAGAACCGTTGCCGTGAAACTAAGAGAGGGTATGCAGCGATTGTATTGCATAAAATTACAAAACAGTCTGCCGTTGACTGCGTGTTCTAAAGGGTACAGGCCCTCCTTCTTTGAAACCTATAGGTGGAATGCACACACGAAAGCACGCTGAATTCATATCTGTACTCAGAATTTGAATTGGCCTTACCGTTGTCTCACATTAAGCATGACCAAATAGCAATTTTCGGGATAAAGCGTAAATTTCTATCCTGGTCCCAGAGCGTTTTTCACCTGTTTTTTTACTTTCTCATGGAAAAATGAGTGACCATTTCCTTTGGCCCTGGCACTAAACATGTCCTACGCCGAGTGAAATTTTATGAGGATTCCAAATATGACCTCGGATTTCACCTCCCACCTCTGGGTTCCGAGATCTAAGCTGCACAAAAAACCTTTGCATGCCGTTTTTGGCAACAGAGTTTCCACCCGCTGATTGGTAGTGCTTACGGATGGACAAGCAACGGATGCATCGTCGTCTACAATCCTGGCCAACGTAAAAGCAGCGAACGTAAACACCAACATCTACAGTCTCGCTTTCGGCCGGGGCGCAGATTTCAATTTCCTTCACAGCTTGGCCCACGGGAATGGAGGTAATGGCAGGGCAGCGTCTCAAACCCATTTGGATTGTTTTCCCTGCACTGAGAAAATTTGAGTCGTCACTTGATGACATTTTCAAGGCTTATTTTCCTTACAACGATGTCTTCAAAATAATTGATGACATTGTTTATTTTCCTTACAACGATGTCTTCAAAATAATTGATGACATTGTTGTCACACCCATGCAATAAGTATAGGAGCTTTGATGAAAATGTCATTAATTTGTGTCGACATTGTCATAATTTCTTCGTGATGAAAATATCATCCACGTTTTTGTCATGAAGTGACAACAAATTTTCACTGTGTGCGCATCAAGGTTCACACTTAACGCTGCAGAGAAAAAGGTTTGAAAGTCGGCTGAGTGCCCTAACATAGTTTTCTGATTTAATCGCATTTTTACAGGCAAAGCTCATATAATCTACGAGGGTAAAGACGCAGCCCAACAATTGGAAGACTTCTACAGCTCTATCTCCACTCCGCTTCTGATGGACGTCTCTTTCAACTACGGCGATATGGTGAGCTTATTGCCAGCCCCGACATAACGTTGAAATTTTGAAATCCTCCACCTAACTTAACGTTTTGAGCTTGACACCGCGATGTGATTTGGAAACCCAAGTCAAACTTTAAAATTTATAAAAAATTATAACGTCACTCTAGTGAAGTTGTCTCATTTCACAGAACGGTCGTATTCTTGAACATCAACTTTTCTTAACACAAGGTGGGTGTACGTATGCCACACTGGCAGACCGTGACTTGCAGCAACAGGCTTCGCTAGGCTGCGCCACTCCCGACATTCCACGCGCGTTTATGCCTACCTTGGCCTGCGGCGCTGGCCTGCTTTCAGCAGGCTTCCTTCAGAGATCCTTAACTTAACTTAACATTTAACAAACACTGCTTTCATAACGTAACATAAGACAATGTTCGCTAAAGGTTAAGGGTACGAACTTTTGGAAAAACTTCCAAAAGTATCTCTACACAAATTCAAAACACAAAAAAATTACTTACCCCTTTTGAAAAGATGTCAGACGTTAAGGTTGATAACTTTAACTGTTACGATAACGTTATGACGCCCTTATGAGGTAAGTTAAGGATCCCTGGCTCCCTTGCCGGACATTGGATTTAAAATTGACGTGACGTAAAATGACAGGTGTGGGTTAGGGTGGTCCAAAAAAAAATGAAGTTGCTCGGATCGTCCAACGCCGCCCGGATTTGGATTCCACATCCAAAAATATGAAACACGTGTTTTTTCCTTTTTCGAAAAAATGATTTTTAGGACCTCCGCAGAGCCCTCAAAGTTTTTAACAGTGCTATCCCGGGTGGAAGGATCTGCAGTTAAAACTATATGACAAAACAGGAGTTTTTCTGTTGTAAAATGTATTGTTTTAAGTGAAAAAAAATTAAAAAATCAAGAAGTTAAAAGTAACTTTTAAGAGAAAAAAAATTGTAGTTAAACTGTAGTCAACTGCAGTAAAACTGCAGTTTAACTATGCAAAAACTACCAGTTATTTGGAACAACTATAGTTTCTCCCTCATTTTCGTGCTAGTTAAACTGCAGTCAAACTGCAGTTCAACCTTAGTTTCGAACAACTTAAAAGCCATTTGAAATAACTAGAAAGAGAGTAGTTGGGGTTCAGTTTCCGAAAAGAGAGTGAAAATTCAAAATAGAGCCTCAGCCCTGATTTCATTTTGCCACCCTAGGTGATTTCAACCTAAGGTGTGAGTGGAGTCACCTCCTCTCGGAGTTGATCGCTCGTAAAATATATACTTCGCATCGAGGACTAATGCACTTGAGGGCACAGCGATCGGAGCCTAACCAAACTACGACCCGTAGCCGTACGCGAGAGGAAAGTTGTACTCAAAGTTATTTCCCTAATATTCCACCTATCGAGGTCAATCCTTTTGTGGTAGAGTCATAGCATCTCAAATATTTGCCCTGCACAGAGTTTGATCCAAAAATATTCCCCTGATCGGCTGCAAGAACACTTTTAACTCGAAGACGTAAATGATGCGACACTAGCGCCACCTAGCGGATGATGCACTAAGTGTCCATTTTCGCGGTAGTCAATATGCTTTGCTCCAACTTCACTCAACGAAAGTGTTATTTAATACAACTAGCATGTAATATTATGTTTATTTTAAAAAGGGTATATGAAGGACTTAACAGAATTACTTTGATTTAGATTTAATAAAAAAAAATCAAAACTAAGAATTTTTCTACATCTTTTAAACTACAAGCAATTTTAGAGTAATCCTATGTAAAGTTGTAGTCCTCTTCATGACAAACTTGCATTTTATGACCAATTTTAATTTTAAACTGTCAGTATAAAAAATGTAAGCGCAAAATATTTTGGACCTTTGCGACAAGTCAGTTTACGTAAACTTGTCGCAGACTTAAGGTTACTTTGTCTCTTTAGGGAGGCTAACTTTAAAAAAGGGGAAACTTGCATAAATTTTTAAACAGCGAACAACTATACCATATAAAGTAAAGCCAACTGTATTAGCTATAAACCATAAACGTTTGCTTTTAACCTGATACTTTTTTTAAAGGGAGACGACAAAAAATTCAACGTAAACCTCAACTGCTTTAAAAGCAATGAAGCAGCCACTGTAATTTTGAGTTCCCCTAGTGGTATGTAACTTTTACTTGATACAACTAGAAGATTGCATAAGAAGTATGGAAACGTACTAGTTTTGAGACATAACTATCAACGTTAGTATGTCGATAAGAGAATATGTTTAAAATATATACTAAGTACGGAAACATACTAGATGAGAGACAGTTTTTGAATATTTATTTTCAGCAGTCGCTTTACTTCCAGAAATGGATATTAAGTAAATTGTAACTGAAACTTAAACTGAACCTCCAACTGAACTTCAAATCAACACTAAAACTACATTGTGAACTGACAGAAAACTACAATTTCAACTGCAAAGTGGAATTGTATTTAGTCTTCAGTTTCTTTTTAAAACTAACTTTAGTTCGGGAACTGCAGTTTTGGTACTGTAGTTGAAACTACAGTTTAACTAAAGATCCTTCCACCCGGGATTAAAAGGAAAAAATCGTAACTTGGTCATTTTTTGACCGATTTTCAAAAACGAAACTGGGATTTGTTCGTTTTTTAATGCTTATTACGAAAAAAAATATGCCCAACCCTCTTTTTGGTTTGCCTAACTTTCAGGGGCAAAAAATGACTAAATTTCGGCCCAAATTGGCAAGAGTTTCAGTTTGTAGGCCGCTACAGCCACTCCAAGTCCAGCCTGTCAGCATGGCGGGGTGCCCCCACCACTAGGCAAGCCCCATGAACAGAATTGGGATGCCGGGTGCAATTTGCCTACCTCCCAGGGGCATCAAACTGTGGATTTTTTTCGAAAATCTATCAATAGTGATGTCTCTTGGGGCTTCTGGACACTCAGATGGGCACCCTTTCACACGGTTCGGTACCCGCACTACGTGATAAGAACAAACAACAGGAATGGACTGTTGAGCACCTCATGCCTACCTCTCAGGACCAGAAAAACGTGAAAATTTAGAAAATTCCTTCATTTTGATGGCTTTTCTTGTGGCCTTGCGTGGTTTGCGGTCCCTCGCGTCAGCAACGTCCATAACGTTCATATCACGAAGTATGGGTACCAAACCGTGTGAAAGGGTGCCCATCTGAGTGCCCAGAGGCCCCAAGAGACATCACTATGGATAGATTTTCGAAAAAATCCAATATTTGATGCCCCTGGGAGATAGGCAAATTGCACTCGGCATCCTAATTCTGTTCATGGGGCTTGCCTTGTGGTGGGGCCACCCCGCCATGCTGACAGGGTGGACTTAGAGTGGCTGTAGCGGCCTACAAACTGAAACTCTTGCCAATTTGGGCCGAAATTTAGTCTTTTTTTGCCCCTAAAAGTTAGGCAAACCAAAAAGAGGGTTGGGCATATTTTTTTCGTAACAAGCATTAAAAAACGAACAAATCCCCGTTTCGTTTTTGAAAATCGGTCAAAAAATGACCAAGTTACGATTTTTTCCTATTAATAGCACTGTTAAAAACTTTGGGGGCTCTGCGGAGGTCCTAAAAATCATTTTTTCGAAAAAGGAAAAAACACGTGTTTCATATTTTTCGTTGTAGAATCCAAATCCGGGCGGCGTTGGACGATCCGAGCAACTTCATTTTTTTTTGGACCACCCTACCTCTGGGTCATCCTCTCTTGATGCCCCTGGTGTACTTTATGAAGCAAGCCTCATGGACTTTGTCTTAGCAGAAGTAGTTTTGTCTTGTTTTTAGTCTGGGTTTCCATAAATCCATATGATTATTTTTTTTTTTATTTTCACATTTCAAGGGGGAATGACTACAAATTTTGGGGTACAGAGTTTTGAATTGCATGAACTTTGTATGAATTTCAATGAACTGCGACCTGCTAGCGACAAACGTTGGTTTTGACTTCAATAAATTTTGAAGAATTATGAAAAGAATTTCTTCAACTATGTGAATTTAGCAAGACTGTAACTTGGTGACAGTGGGTGTTAACGAATTTTGGAGTATGCATTTTTGGAGAGTTATTTCCCCTTGCGTGGCCATATTTTGTTAATGATTCACTGCAAACTTGAAGGCGATAAATTAAGTCACTCTAGAGGTCATAGAAAAAAGATTTTCACCTCAGCGTGGTGAAAGTAAAAATTCTCACCATTCTGACAATCAAAATTCTTGACATGTGTTGATGAGAATGTTTCCCCACGTAATACTGGGAAGTAGAACAATTTAGCCTAAAATTTGGTAAGAATTTTGATTCTTACCACAAAAGAGTGAGAAATATTTTATCCATGTAGCGGAAGAATGGAATATCTACATTTATCTCCACATAGAGTTTATATTTGATTATTGAGTCGCAGGATGGTTTGCATCATTACACCAAACTATTTTACTCGATTCTAAGCAGCAAAGGAGAAAATCAACAGCTCCATTGTTTTTCTGTTGCAGCCAAATCAACATGTCGTCAGAATCTAGACGCTCAAGAGCAGGGCAGGCGGAGCGCCGCCGGGCTAGTGCGAGCGCCAGCACAAGCACCTACTTTTGCTCTTGCCATTGTGAACTTCATGTTGACGCTACGTGGAAGAAGCTTGATGAACATCGAGCGGAGCTAAATACATTGAAGAGGGAATCGGCGGAGATGAAGGAGGTGGAGCGGAAGAGTAAGAAGATGGAGGAAGAAGAAGAAGGGAGGAAGATGGAAGAGGAAGCAAGGAAGAAAGAAGCGGAGAAGGAAGACATTGTGAAAATAGTGGTCGCGACGGTGGCCAAGCTATAGCTATAGCTTGCTATAGCAGAAGCAGCATCGCACTCCCCCTCAGCCCCCCCCCCCCAGAAGAAGATGCCCGATCCCTTTCCCTGATGATGATGCGATCCAATACAACTGTCCGCCAGTCAGGCAGCAGGGGCCGGAGAGGTTAATGGAGGTGGATCAACCCTCTGGCGATGTAAGTATTTGATGTGATCTGCTAACCGTTGGTCCACGCATATCTTACATCCTTCAGCCCACCAAACTGGGGCACAAAGTAGACTTATCACATTAATGGTGGCAAAATTAGTATTGGCTGAGCGATAGCGAAGCCCGTTACGTCAGTGGGGTTAAAAAACTTTTAGTCTGCGTGGGTGCATGTGTGCACTACTCCTGCACGGCTCAGCCCATCTGGCTGAGATTTTGCAGGGTCATTAGGTACGTCCTTGGCTCGCCACACACCAAAATGCAGCTTTCCATCTTAATCCATGTGGTCATTGCAGCCATTAAAATAAATATTTACTAACATATGTTGTCATGTTAAGTTTTACATCATTTCATGTGTTTAGGAAGGTGCTGCGAATAAAAATAGAGTCTATTTCGACCTCTGACCCAGGTGGGAGTCGTAATGGGACAAAAGTTGGCCTGAATTTAAGGGGTGTCAAACTAAAATTCCATAAAGGAAAGCATTAAGGCTAGAACCGAATGATGCTTTAACGTGCGATCAGGTTTCTTCTTGCGGTGATGTATGGCGATAGAGTCTGCCGAAGGCAGGTCAGCGCCGCAGGCCAAGGAAGGAGTAAACGCGGAACTGGCGCAAAATCGCGAAGCCTATGACGACAAGCCACTGCCTTGCGTACACCTACCTTGTTATTATTCTACTTCCAAACATGATGTGATAGGTCTATCGTCGCACTTGTGCCACATTTCAGTCCGAGGTCGAAACAACTGTGAGTCAAGGGCATAAATAATGCCCCGACCAACAGTTGGCAGTGAAAACCTCCTCCATCTTCTTCCCTTTCAACTCCACCTCCCTCTACCCCTTCAGCTACCTCTTTCATCTCTGCCATTCCCTCCTGCATCCCAGTCCCCCCCCCCCTCTTCTTCAGTCCCGCAGTCGGCCTGGCGACAACGCCATGAGCCAGTTGGTGATTTACCTTTGCAGGGAGCCAGCGGCATCAAATGTCAATAGGGTACTTCAGAGGAAATCCAGACCGGAAGTCAATGGCACAACGGGAGAAACATAGGAACGTGCAGCTCCCTCCTGATGGCATCGAGGTCATTCCCTGTGCTCTGCTCTAGACTCAACACAATGCCAACAATGCCAGACACGGGATCGGGAGGGACTCCCAATTGAAATGAAAGTTCTTTTGAAGAACAATTAATTAACAGTTCTCCACAAACAGTCTCCATTTTATGATTTCTTCAAGAAAAGTGAGACTGAAGCTCTTGAAGCATTGGTAGATATAAAAGAAGAAGGAGGAGGAGAGAAGCAAGATCAACCATATGCTCTGTATGTTCCTGGCTACATTCAATACTTGCCCACCTACCAATTGCCATACTACCCTTTGTGGTCTAGGTGTCTAGTAATTGACGTTGCGGGAGCATCAGGCCTTCTCGTCAAGGCATGACACTTTGCCATCTCGTGTCAGCGCGTTCACTGGTGTTTAGCTGTGATCTGTCCAATTGAATCTAGCAACGTGTTCAGCTTCTTTTTAATCCAATTGTTAATCCAATTGCATCGAATTGCGTGAAGTTCAATTGTGTCTTATTCATCTTGATTCAGGAGCAAACAAGTCAAAGGTATGTATTAATGTGTGCCCACAAGTGTTCATGTCGTGTTCTTTGCAGGCATTGCGAACCAGTAGATTCGTTGATTTTGATCAGTGGTCATAAGTGATAACAAGTACACTTCTCATTGAATTATTGGCTGAGCGATAGCGAAGCCTGTTCCTCCAGTGCGGTTGAAAAGTTTTGTCTGTCTGTGTGTGTGTACACTACTCCTCCTGAACGGCTCGGCCGATCTGGCTGAGATTTCGCAGGGTTATTAGGTATGTTCTTGGCTCGGCACACGCGAAATTTCACCATCCTAGCTCAACTGGTTCAGTTTTTATAGCCGAAAAACACCTAAAAAACGGCGAAAAATCGAGTTTTCTGTCGGTAGACCTCTCCTGTCTGGATGAAAGGGGGGGTCTGGGGGCGGAGCTCCCTAGCCACGACAAGTTGAAAAGTTACAAGGGTCAAGATCGTGTAATTTGTAGATGAAGCACCTCTATGTAGAATGAAGGGGGTCTTGGGAGCGGAGCCCCCCAGCATGCAACAGTTCAGAAGTAACTGATGATGGAGAAGCATTGTCTGCCGAAGGCAGCCTAGCGCCGCAGGCCAAGGTAGGTACGCCAGGCGCGGATTGGAGAAACAGGCAGCGACACATCGCGAAGCCTATTACGACAAGACGCGGTCTGGCGTAAACCTACCTTGTCTTATTAATGATTGACACTGCGAAAGTTGATTTAGTGCAAGTTTGATTGCTTGCTTGGCGTGGCGGTTATCGCTACAGAATTGTATTAGAAAGCTTTCATGCGCGACGCGTGTCGCCGACGCTTGGTTGTCAGTTCGGATGTATAGTTTCGGAGCCGTGTATCTTTTGCTAATGCTGTTACAATGTAGTATGTTCGAAGTTTTCTCTTGATGTTTGTCGGTTAAGCAGCGTTCTTGATTAGCTATTCCGCACCTATATTTGTTTTCATGGTACTCAGTCAGCATGTTTGAACATGCAATATGAATCTCTGTTGTTTGTGTTTCGAAACTCTGTCAGTCAGTTAAACAAGGTAGGTTTACGCCAGACCGCGTCTTGTCGTAACAGGCTTCGCGATGTCTCGCGGCCTGTTCGTCCAATCCGCGCCTGGCGTACCTACCTTGGCCTGCGGCGCTAGCCTGCCTTCGGCAGGCAATGCTTGCCTGCACAAACAGTTACTTCTGATTTGTTGCATGTTGGGGGGCTCCGCCCCCCAGACCCCCCTTCACTCTATAAAGAGTTGCTTCATCTACAAATTACACGACCTTGACCCTTGTAACTTTTCAACTTGTCAGGTTGGGGGCTCCGCCCCCCAGACCCCCCTTTCGTCAAGACAGGAGAGATCTACCTGCAGGAAACTCGATTTTTCGCCATTTTTTAGGTGTTTTTCGGCTATAAAAACCGAACCAGTTGAGCTAGGAAAATGCAATTTTGCGTGTGCCGAGCCAAGAACATACCTAATGAGCCTGCAAAATCTCAGCCAGATCGGGCGAGCCGTTCAGGAGGAGTAGTGTACACACACGGACAGACAGACAGACAGAAAAAGTTTTTCACCCCCACTGGACGCACAGGCTTCGCTATCGCTCAGCCAATCAACAATTGATATCACAGCTACAGTAGCACATATTGCTGACGAATAGATTTTGATGATTTGAATAAGTTGTTTGGCCTTGTACCTTATTTATTATTTGGTATCTGTATTTGCAGTTATGGCTTCTTCTACTTTCCATTTGGCATGGAAAGAAGGTCTGAAGCCGAGGAAACCTACTGTTTTGCTCCGAGGGAAGGAGTATAAGATTGACAAGCTTATTAAGGATCTGTCATTGTTCAAAGATTAATACGGCAATAATGTGTATAAGTTGATTGCCTTTTATACTGACTTCAAAATTAAGTTTTATACATATCTGCCAAAACAATACGACAATAAGGATGATGCCTATGTTGATAGGCTTAATACTGAAATACAAGAAGGAAATAACATCAGAATAATTTTTTATGGATGTATTGGAAGTTCCAATGAACTCTGCATCCACGAACATGATGAACGTAAGTGTTTTGACAAGATCTGGTTTTATTTGCCATCCATTTGTTGTATCTGTTAATTAATTTTTTGTTGTTTGTTTCAGCTCTTGATCAGAAAAGTTGGAACTCATTCGTTTAATTGAATAGTCGGAACGAGGATGGGGCACTGGCGGGAAAAGAAGTGGCAGTGATGTCGGCACCGGTGGTGATGAAGATGACAGTGTTATGAAGAAATCTAAATTGGAATGAATGTTGGATTGTTGGCTGAGCGATAGCGAAGCCTGTTACTCCATTGGGGTTGAAAAGTTTTTCCTGTCTGTCTGTCTGTCTGTCCGTCTGTCTGTATGTGTGTCCGCACTACTCCTCCTGAACGGCTCGGCCGATCTCGGTGAGATTTTGCACACTTTTTGGGCATGTCCTTGGCTCGGCACACGCGAAATTTCACTATTCTAGCTCAACTGGTTCAGTTTTTATAGCCGAAAAACACCTAAAAAACGGCGAAAAATCGAGTTTTCTGCAGGCAGATCACTTCTGTCTTGAAGAAGGGGGGTCTGGGGGCGGAGCCCCCCAGCCCGACAAGTTAAAAAGTTACAAGGGATCTAGAATGAAGGGGGGTCTGGGGGGCGGAGCCCCCAGCCGCATCAAATTAGAAGTAACCGACGATGGACAAGCCATTGCCTGCCGAAAGGGAGGCTAGCGCCGCAGGCCAAGGTAGGTACGCCAGGCGCGGATTGGAGGAACAGGCAGCGAGACATCGCGAAGCCTGTTACGACAAGACGCGGTCTGGCGTAAACCTACCTTGTAGTTATGTTTTGGTTTAAAGTATGAGTTTTGCCAAAATTAGATTCATTTTTTAGGCACGAAGTAGCCTTATAGTATCCCCCAGGATTCAGCCTCGCTGGGATTTGATCGCGTGGCCCCTTATGCAAGTCGAAACCTCTCTGTACGATTTTGATGAGATTTTGCAGACTGGTAGAATTCTGAGACGTGATTTCAATTCTGGAATATGGTTGAAATCTTAGCGATAAATTTTGAGAAAATTGCCGTCAAAATCACTGTTTCCATAGCAAAGCTCGACTCGTCAACGAAAAGGGAAGAGAGAGGTGGGAGCCGAGCCAAACCCAACCAATAGCATGGCTCCTTTTCGCTTGTGTACAGGTTACCCCAAAACGGTCGCTGCTTTGAAAAAGGACGTTCGAATAAAAAAATTTCCGCGACCGTGATAGAACAGATGTAAAATAGCACAAGAGGGGTTTTTTTGGGCCAGTCTTTTCATTGGGACTGCCTGATGAAAATTTTTTAAAGGGAAAGTCTTTTCTATGCGCGGAACATTGTTTGATGTTTCTTTTTATTTAGTTTGCACGATGACCCCATCGCTCCACCTCGCGACTTTCAGTGCTCATGTTCCTCGAACAAGACTCACCTGCGATTCGAAACCATCCCTACTGAGTTTTTAAAAATTTGTCAAACCAACCGTCGTGGTGTTTTACGTTGTCAATGAGAATATTACACATAAATTTAAGAAAACATGACTAGAGAACCCCCTTTTTAAACAAGCCAAACAATTCAACGTCAGCAACAATGGCGGGGGAGTTTTAATGCGCGACTACTCGCGTTTTTGGCTTCGCTATTTTCGCAAGGGCGCAGTTGCCCAGAAGATTGTTGCCAACCGCGAAATTAATTTACTGCCCCCCTTTTCCCCCACGAAAAATTTTTAAAAATGATTGACTTCAAAGATGTTCCCGTGTGGAATACATTAGCATTGGAATTTTTTGAATTTACGGCATTTTTATTTGATTTCTTTTTGTTGCCAAGTTTAAATTTTGACGGGTGGCACATCGACCACATTTGGGACCCCTTTCCATTGTACCTAAACCACCCCCCATCCCCTTTTTCACAACTTTTTCCTTTCTCCACACTCCTATACAATAACTATATTGACTTCGGACTCTAGGGTTTTTGAAATCGATTTTTTTTTTTTTTTGTCACGTAAGTGACATACTGTTTTGTTAAAATTTTGGGGGGTATCATTGGATTGAATAAACAATGAGAATTATGTGTTTTGTTAAACCCTTTTTTCCTAATTAGATTGTGTTACTAAAATTCATAACTTAAAAAAAAATTTTTGACTGATTGCACTAAATTCAAAAATTTGGGAGATAATTTTATGAAAAAATGTTTTGGAAATGGGTTTACATCTTCTCAATTTTCAAGCCGTCACACTGACACTTAAAGAATCGGGAAATAATAGCGGGCGAAGCCCTCGAATCGGCCCGATTTAGCCTAGTTATTTGAG
>NW_023144630.1:11459153-11495701 GCF_012932325.1 Thrips palmi | reverse complement strand
CATGACCGCAGTCTAGTATTAGTTTGAGATATTTTGTTTAAGATGGAACACGTGACAGAGGCTCGGGCAACTTCTGCGAAACGTAAATGATGGCCCCGCCATAGCCGGAAGCCACTACACGGCCATGGTCAGCGCGGCTGACCGTCAGTGGTGCAACTTCAATGATTGGGCAGGAAGTGCCAATGGAGTTCAATATTGTCTAACCGTGCCTTCATGATAGCAGTCTGTTATTCATTTGGGATATTTCAATTTAGGTGGAATCGGTACAGGCAAGAGTACTTTGCTTGGAAATCTAGCGACCCACGGCAGATTACGAATAGTTCAGGAACCAGTGGAACAATAGCAAGCCCAAGAGAGATACAACTTTCTAGAAACTATCGGCAGCGACACTTGGGCTTTTCCATTTCAAGTCCTCGCCATGACTACAATCGGGGATGCTTATCCTAATTGGCTGAGCGATAGCGAAGCCCGTTACTCCAGTGGGGTTGAAAAGTTTTGTATGTCTGTCTGTCTGTCTGGTTGTCTGTCTGTCTGCGCGGTGTGTGTGTGTGTGTGTGCACTACTCCTCCTGAACGGCTCGGCCGATCTGGCTGAGATTTTGCAGGGTCATTAGGTATGTCCTTGGCTCGCCACACACCAAAATGCAGCTTTCTATCTCAATCCATTCGGTCATATCAGCCAAAAAACACTTCAAAACGACAGAAAAAAGACAACTTTTTTGGTACTTTCAACTTTTTGTCAAGTTTCATATCGATTCATATGTTTTTGAGGCTGCTGATGACGAAAATAGAACCCGTTCGGGCCACCGATCGAAAGATAAATCCCATTGGTGTAGATTTTGATGACCAAATACTATTTTTTGAGGGGATCACGCCCATCTCTCCGGCCAGCCAAGGGAAGCAGCCTGCCGGAGGCAGGTTAGCGCCGCAGGCCAAGGTAGGTGAATACACCAGGCGTGGATAGTCGAAGCTGGCGCAACATCGCGAAGCCTGTTACGACCAGACACGGTCTGGCGTACACCTACCTTGTAATTCGCTGAACGATAGCGAAACCCGTTGCTCGGGTGGGGCCGAAAAGTTTTTTCAACTTGACCGTGTGCGTGTCTGTGTGTCTTCACTACTCCTCCTAAGCGGCTCGGCCGATTCGGCTGAGATTTTGCAAGGCTAATATATTGGATATGGCCTTGGCTCACCACAGACCAAAATTCAGCTTACTATCTCAATTTCCCCATTTATAGCAAGTTAAAAACACCTCCAAAACGGCAGAAATGGTTAAGATTTACATGGGCGGGAGGAGGATATTGGCTGTAATGGTGTTAGCACTGCATGTAGGGGTATGTTTAGAATCGGGGCCACCAGACAAATGTAATGGACCTGGTTCCGACAATATCAGCCGCTTCTTGGTCACAACAGGATCTTGGAAAAAGGGGGCCGACCGACTAAAACATGTCATTGCGGCTTCCGTTTAGTCTCGTCAAGACTTTTTCAATGAGGGGTCGGAAAGATGGCCTAGGTGCCCGACTCAGGATCTTGGGAGAAGGGGGTCGACCGACTGAAAATTTTTTATGTAGTAAGCGACTTAACCTCCACCACAAAGTGCTCTACTCATTGCTTTCACTGAAATATCTTGGAAGTTTGCCGAAGGCAAGCATGAAGCGCCGCAGGCCACTGTTAAAAAAATGCTGTAAATTAACAAGACTTATGCTGTTTAGTTTGATAGCAACACGTCTTGTTTTAATACAAGCATGTTGCAGCCCTCGGTGCTGTTTTCTGACAGTCCGATTGTAATGAAACTATACTTCTTTGGAATCTTCGATGTGTTCGCAATATACCCTTGTTACCTGACAACAATATATGTTCGAAGATGGCACAAAGTCTGTTTCTAAACATGAAACCTGTTCAACAACAGAACTGTTTTTAATCACGATTACATCATTGTTACTTGACGAGGAGGAAGTTGTTACAAAACAAAACTGTTGTCTATGAATAGATTTCCCGTTCAGACACAAAACAAAACTGTTGTTTTTGTACGAGATTGTGTTGTAATATTACAGAGAATTTTTAACAGTGCAAGGTAGGCAAAAACATCAGGCGTGGATTGTCGTAACTGGCGTAGCATCGCAGAACCTGTTACGAAAAGACAAGGTCTGGCGTACACCTGCTTTGTTGTAGTATTCAATGTATTTACGCTTAGCGCCCTCCAAATGTTTGGACATGTGCACTTGGATCAAAACAATCTCTGAAAGGAACATCCTGTTTTTCTCATATCACCATTCTACCTCTCACAAAAATTCTAAAAACGCCTAGAACACTTGTACTACTTACATACAACACCACAAATTGCATACGCTCATATGCACTGGGAGAAAAAAATGAAGATTGTGGCTGTTGAACCTAATGCCTCTTCACTGTTCGTCGAAAGAAGGTACCGTGGGATACAGAAGACACTGTGGCTCGAGGAACGGCGTCCACTGTTCCCTGGGGGCCCGCATCCACTGTACCTTGGGAACTGTTCAGACTCGGCGTTCGGTGTAACTGTAAATTAAAGGCAAAATTTCAAAATCGCGAAAGGAACGATTTGATAACGCAAATGAATTCATCTCAACAAGACTAACAAAAAAAGATAAGTGTGTTATAGTCTCGGACTCGAAATTCAGCGGAAATCGTGGTCAGAGGTCCAAAAAGGTAAATCATACTTATTTAGACTTCTTAGGCCGATTGCTGTTGAATGTCGAGAGCCCATAAAATGCTGCTTAACATTTTTTGGTAGTCTTGTTTAGACGAATTCATTTCCGTTATCGAATCGTTCCTGTCGCCATTTAGAAATTAGTCTATATTTTACAGTTACACCGAAGGCAGAGTCTGGACAGTTCCCACGGTCCAGTGGCTGCGGGCTCCAAGGGTACAGTGAACGTTGTTCCTTGAGCCACAGTGTCTACTGTATCCCACGGTACGGCAATCACCTTCTTTCGAAGAACAGTGAAATGAAGAGTGGCATTAATGCCACAATCTTCAATATTTCTCCCAGTGTGCAAAAACATGGACGCTCACAGAAAAGAAGCATTCCATTGCATAACTCCGACCAACTCCACAACACCCTGGACCGCAGGCTGGAACCAAGGTCACGGTCATAGGATGAGATAATGACCCCAAAACCACTATCACGACCTTGGATACACCACACCAGCTTGACCAGTAGATGCAATCTCACAAGCTAATCGGAATCAAAATGATCTTTTAAGGGTACCTACGCTGAATAAGAAATCGTTAAAAATCCAACAACACCGAACAAACCTAGCAAGTGGTCGGGAGTTAAAAACTTATAAATACATTGTTGGCTGAGCGATGGCGAAGCCCGTTACTACTCCAGTGGGGTTAAAAAACTTTTTCTGTCTGCGCGTGTGCGTGCGGGTGTGAGTGCAACACTCCTCCTGAACGGCTCGGCCGATTCCGCTCAGATTTTGCAGGGTCATCAGGTAAGGGAAGGTGGGGTACCATGTGACACGGCCACCGTGTGACTTTGGCTTTTTCTCCCAAACGGCTTGCTATCCAACAGCGGTAAGAAGACTCAAAGGAAGGTATCATGAAGGAGAATCGACGTGCAATAGGTCGTGACTCTCCTTCGAAAAGGACGGGAATGGTAACGATCAGAATTGGAAACCGTCTTAAAATATCTCATTGGAAACTTTTTCTATTTCCCGCCGCGTCCGCTTTTTACCTTTAAAATACATTTTAAGGACATATGCTCTGCAAGATGTTCTTCTTTGATGTTTTAAGCGCAAAATAAGCTTTGGCTCGATTCTCTACGGCATAAACTTTGAGCGTTATTGCTGTTTCCCCTGAAACTGTTGATCTGGGCACCATGTGACACCACTGTCATTCGCTATGGGATTCCACGATTCACTCAGTTGAATGTGTTCAGTCTATGACATTTGTACACTAGTAACTAAAACCTTTATTGCTCGGGAACCAAAGATCATAAATTGATAAACTCAACGGAAATAAAAAGCTGGAAGACTTCTTCGCTCATTCTCTGCGTGTAGGTACGCTGAATAGGATTTAAACCCTGACAAAAGGCCACTGTCACATGGTAAACTATGGCTGTCACATAGTGTACTACGTGGGGTACGAAGTGACACTTTGACTTTGCCCATTCAACTCGCGATAACTCAGCAACCAAAACAGATAAATTAGAAATCTCAACAGAAATTATAAGGTGAAGAATCATTTTGTTCACATGTCTACTTATGGATGTAATGTGATTGGTATTATTGGGTTGACGGGCATTTAACAAAAACCGTCACATGGTACTCCACCTTCCCTTACGTTCTTGGCTCGCCACACACCAAAATTCAGCTTTCGATCTCAATAAATGTGGTCAGCGCAGACAAAAAAAAAACGTAAAAACGGCAAAGAAGTAACTTTGTACTATCATATGTAGTCACGCACTGTGGCAAAAAGCTACGGAAAATTCTGTTAACGGCTTGTGGTAATACTCCGCAGCCCCCTTATCAATTTTCTCCGTAGGACCTAACAATGATCTCCGTAGGACTATAGAGTCTTCCAGGTCCTACGGAGAATACTCTGAAAAATTAACAGAATTTTCCGTACCTTTTTGCCACAGTGCGGTCTTACAGCATCACCTCATGTTTTGGAGCGTGCTGAAAATGAAAACAGAGTCGATTTCAACCCCCAACCCAGTCTTTAGACCTAAAAGGACAAAAGTTGGCCAGAATATTAGTAAGAACGTTCCTAGTGTTGATCAACGAGCAATAACTGGCTTATGAAGCAGTTGAGTTGGTGAAGTTGTGATTTGAGAAGAGGTGAAGTAAAGTACAGTGAACTGACGAGTAGTTAGGTGACGTGGTAGTGCAATCATGGGGCTTAAGGCTCGCAAAAACATTCTGCAGCGTAAAAAGGCGGTGCGGGTGAACAAGCCTAAAGCGACGCAGAGCCCTGTGTTCAACCGAGGCCGAAGCTTCAGCAGCCAGAGCCAGCAGGACATTCTAAATGTCTACAATTATTTCCAGGTGGAACACCTCAACGGTGAACACGACGTCTCTGCCTTCAGGTATGTTGTCTAACATTTTGGTGAGTGTGGGCGGAAGAACGAGTGAGTGAGTGACTGAGTGAATGAATGGATGGGTGTGTACAAGAGGGGATCTTGAGACGGCAATAGACCCTTTCAGTCTTCGCCGAGTGAAGAACAAATGTAATCAACAATCCAGAAACCATTAGGAACGTTCTTACTGGTTCCTGGGTTTATTGTTACTTTTGCTCTTTACTCGGCGAAGACTGAAAGGGTCTATACAAATATGTTTGAAATCTTCCGCAACAAGTGCACCACTCTAGCTCCAACTGAAATTTCTGTGAGTTTCCCAGACAGTTTGCCGTAGGCAAGCAGGACGCGTCGCAGGCCAGGGTAGATTGTACCGCAAGGCGTGGATTGTCGTAACTGGCGCAGCATCGCGAAGCCTGTTACGTCAAGACGCGGTCTGGCGTACACCTACTTGGTGCGAACGCATGTTTCGTTCCAGCACAAGACGTCAACCTTCCACACGAACTTAAACTTTGTCTAGGCCTACAGGCGGATCATCCCGAATTTGTTCGGCGTTGTAGAACGTGAAGATGACAACAAGGTAGGTGTACGCCAGACCGTGTCCTGACTTAATAGGCTTCGCGATGCTGCAACAGCAACGGTAATCCGCGCCTGGCGTTTACACCTATGTTGGCCTGCGGCGCTTCCTATGCACAGTGCGGCCAAAAGGCGAAAAGTGCGACATGGCCCTTTCTGCGGTTTTTTCGATTTATGAGGACAAGGGATTATGGTTTATGGTGGAAAAAGTGGTTTCCGATCAAAACCTGGTCATATAGGGGTCAAAAACTGTAAAAAACGCAAAAAAGGCCCCAAAACGCCCCAAATTCCACCATTTTTTACTCGTTTTTTGGCTCTCATAACTACAATTTTGTGAATCCGAAACTTTTCTAAGCAGATTCTGAAAGCTAAGAATGAGACCTACAAGTTTGTCTAAGGGGTCGACACTGTAGCGAGATCGGCTATTCGAGATATTTGGCCTCAAAGATTTTTACATTCCATCACTTCCACTAAAAATGCCAGTTTTTACTCGTTTTTTGGCTTTTCCAAGAGCAATTTTGTGAATCCGAAACTTTTCTTGACAGATTCTGAAAGCTAAGAATGAGAACTACAAATTTGCTTAAGGGGTCCAAACTGTAGCAAGATCGGCTGTTCAAGATATTTGGCCTCAAAGATTTTTATAATTCATCATTTCCACTAAAATGTCAGTTTTAACGAGGATTGTACAAATTACAACGAGGCCTGGGCTGCACTGCACTCGTCATGCTGGTTCTGTTGTGCTTTGTACAACAAGTCTCATACTTTAAAAGAACAATAAATACCGATAAAAAAATTTCCAGGATATTTTGTAGGTTTGTTATGGTTTTTGGCCCGTCCCGTGTATTTTTTGTAAAAGAATGACGGAGGGACGGGCATATAGTATGATGCATGCTGTTGCGTCCGTCCGTCCGAGGACTTTCCGTGGTCCGATCTTGACCAAATTTGGTATGCAGCCTGCTTGGGTGATCCTAAGAACCTCCCGGTGGCAGCAAATTCGATCCGAGCCCCGCGGGCGCTGCTGCAGGGGCATCATGCATGGTCTACATGGGGTCAAGGAGGATTTCGGCAACGGATACAGCTAGCAGGGCATGTAAGGGTATTTTTGGAATCAGGGTGACAAGACAGAACCAACGGTGCCAGTTTCAAGCGAATCGGAGAAGTTTGGATCCTGGTTCAAATCGCAGAAAGGTATATTTTGAACATTCTTTTTATTCGAGTTTTTGCATTCTTTCAGATGTTTTTGAGGGTGCCGATGACGAAAATAACATCTATTTTGACCCCAGACTCAGGTTCAAATCCCGTCAGAGTTAAACATAGGCGATATTCGCACATATCTTAATGCACGGGACGCGTCAAAGTTGTCGATGTATATCGCTACTTTTCCTGTTATTTCTAGCAGTGTGCCCTAAAAACACTCTTAAAACCTTACGAAGTATTTTGAGCATACATACGTACAAAGTAATTTACTTTGTTATATGGAGAAATAGGTTGTAAATTACGAAATATTTTCTTATGTGTGCTCAAATTTGAGCTGTTCTAACTGCTTTGTAAGGCCTGAAATAGTCTGTAAGGTTTTTTTTAAAGTGAAGGTTTTTAACAAATTGTGATCCAGAATTTTTTTCCTTATCTAAAAACTGGTATAAATTTGGGGGAGGAAATTTAGTGGTTCATTCATGCATTTGCTGTCATTGGCCTCAAAGTAGGTAAAGGGAACGATAATTATTTGAAATCAAAGAATGAAAAAATATTTCTTTGGTCAATTCTTTGTCCAATTTCGCACATACTTAATACGTATGTCCTGAGAATAGTTTCTATAGCAGTTCGTGTAGTCACAAAATTTTAGCGTAAGATATTTTGTTTTCTAAATATCTAAACCTACAGATGAAAAATACAAATGAATATGCATAAGGTAAACGGTAAAACAAAATTGACCTTCAAGAAGTTATAAAACTCTCTAACTTCTTTCATTAAAAGCGTCGTAGCATTGTTTTCTGGGATTTTTATACTACTACGGCTTACACAATGATTAAATTAACTTCTTACATGTTTTCCTTCATCAGGCTCATAACTTCTTCTGATAAGCTAGAGTCGTGTACCTTGTGATTTTTGGCACTTTTGTAGGAGCTGATGACAGGATCAGAACTGTACAGCATTCTGTGTAAAATATCGAGATTACTTGCTTCTCGGCTGCATTTTCTGGAGAGATCTCGCCTGTCTGTTCGGAACTCTTTGTTGTTGGACTCTTGAGGCTCCTCAGAAAACATGCCGATTGGCAGTAAGGCTTGCTCAAGAATGATTTGACCGTGGATCAACAGTTTGTGAATGGTTGGACTCATGTAATACCACGAATAATGTTTGATCCACAGGTCAGCTGTAGCAGAGGCATATGCACCATACTTTTCACTGTCAATATTAAGGCCACTATTTAGAGCAGAAGTTATTACTGCTAGTCTGCGGACAAGCTCTGGTTCTATGTCAAGGATATCAGCAGTTTTTTCCCAGTTTTCAAAAAAGCGCCTTGCAGTATTGCCGTCATTTGTATTGCCACAGCCACCTGATTTAGGAAAATCTATGAGCAAGTTGAGCTCTGATTTGAAACGCTGTTGAATCAAGGTTTTTTTGTTTGCAACAAGCTCTTTTTTCAAGGGGTCCGTCGTTCTCCATTCCTGAACTTCAGCCTTATACGCCAATTTCAACAGCCCATCACAACTTCGCATTCTGGCGTGAAGTGGAGAAATGTAGAACTCAAGACTACCTTCCTTTATCTCACGCCGGCGAACTGCCTCTAGATCATTCATATTTGATGGAGTTGCCTTACAAATGAAGCAAGTACTAGAACTTGTACCAGTTAAGTCATTGCACACCTTGCCGTCTACCATTGTGAGCTTAACGGTGTGTGAAATAATGGCTACAGCACCACACGGCAGGTGACATACTGTGTTTTCAAGAGCATTTACTTGGTCCTTAAGATTTCGTTCTGTTTCTTTAGTGAGCTGTGACGTTTCTTTCGAAAACGAGAATCTTATTGGACGGCAGTAACGTGTGGAAGATGACGCTGGATTTTTCCAGAGTACCTTCTGGCTGCTACGTACTCGCAAGCATAATGGGACATAGGCACACATAAAGATATTGCCATCAGTTCCTACATCCCGGTCTGAGTCAAATCCTTGTTTGTATTCAGACTGCCCACTACTGCCATCCATTCCGTACTTTCCTATTAGCTCTAAATCAGACATTTCTTCTGGTGAAGCCACATTGCGGTCCAACAGGCTCATTATCCTGCGCGCAGTGTGGTCCAACAATGACTGAAACTTCACCTCTGCATGACTATCTGAAACAGATATGTCTGTTGGATAGCAATCATTCATAATCAGCTTAATGCAGTTTTTGTACGGTGGAAATATTGAAGACTCGTTGGAGACAGCAAAATTTCTTAGGAGTTGATATTTGTTGACAGAGATGCCCAACTCTACAATTAAGTTCAGAGTTTTCTCTCCGGCTGATTTTGTGTCACTGCCGCCTTTATCCTGGTTATCTTCAGGAACATCAAGTTTCTGTGGATTCTCGATGATATTTTTAATAGCTTTGGCAGTTTCAGTGAATCCCCGCTGTTGGACTACTTTCCCTGCCGCATACAAAAGTTCTTCACTAGGAGTGTGAAGTCGCAAGTTCTCAGTTCTCCTAAGTTTTTGTCTTTCAGAGCATTCATTAAAGGGTTTAAGAGAACTTGACGACGACGAGCTGCCAGGTGTATTTGAAGAATTATGTTCATTGTCATTATTTGAGTCATCAATTTGATGGCTTGATTTATCATCTTGGGGAAATTCCGGTAAGCTAGGAGACTTATCCAGCCAAGTAATATTAAGTTTTGATTTTTCAAAAACATCGTATTTGCCATGAGCTTTTTTTAACCGGGACTCATAATCAGAGCAAAATCTTGATGCACACCGCTTTAATTCAGAGCGCAGATTGTCATTTATAGTACCTTTCAATTGATACTGATCTTCAAGGTATGAAGAAAGGATAGCAGTTTGATTGTGTCTCGGAACACCCTTGATGACTTTACATAAATCTCTCCTAGTGGCATCCATCATGCAGATATGAGGATGACAACAGAACTTAATCAAATGTCCAATGCAAAAATAAAAAGATTTAAAAATAAAATAAAAACATGCAATTTATTGGAAACAAAAGAGAAAATAAAAAAAAAACAATAGAATACTTAGAAGATATCTAAAGTTTTGAGATCAGACCAATCTTAATGTATTACAACTATTTTAGACGAGAAAAACTGCTCGTAAGTTTGAAGTAATTTAGGGGAAAAATTAGGAAAGTTAAAGAAGCTAATACTGAAATGACTGGTGCATTAGACCAGCGCTAGGAAATGACTTAGATGTTCGACCAATTTAGACTTGTCACAACTAGTTTTTACACGTTAAAACTAGTTCTGACGAGTAAAAAGTGGTTGAATTACTCAAAAGATAAATTAAGAAAAACCTGGAAATTCAAGAAATTAGTACAGTACCATTTGGTGGTTTACACCAGTGCCTTAAGAAGAACTTCGGTTTCCGACCAATTTACACTAGTCACATCAAGTTTTCCCACGTAAAAACTAGATCTGAAGAGTAAAAATTGGTTAGAATACGCGGTAAAGGAATTTAGAAAAAAATCTACAAATGTTAAAAAAATGGTACTGTACTATCTGGTGGTTCAGACCAGTGCTACAGACCAACTTCGATTTCCGACCAATTTAAACTTGTCACAACTAGTTTCCACAAGTGCAAACCAGATCTGACGAGTTAAAAGTGGTTGGAATACGCGGTGAAGAAATTTAGAAAAAATACAACAAATGTAAAAAAATGGTACTGTACTATCTGGCGGTTCAGACCAGTGCTACAGACCGACTTCGATTTCCGACCAATTTAAACTTGTCAGAACTAGTTTCTACAATTGCAAACTAGATCTGACGAGTGAAAAGTGGTTGGAATACGCGGTGAACAAATTTGGAAAAAAATACTACAAATGTAAGAAATTGGTACTGTACTATCTGGCGGTCAAGGCCAGTGCTGCAGATAACTTGAGGTACTGTCGGCACCTTGACTGTTTTGTCACCACGCGTGCTCAAAGTCTAAAGGGTCACCGTCCGGTCCTCGAGGACGTCGACGGGCACCTCACAGGGTCCCCGATGACGATGCGAGCATTTTGGATATAGGTTCCGACCATTCGTTGGAAAGGTCTCATCATGACCTACTCGAAACAGGAATAAAAAAAAATTCTTGGTCGACCCCCTTTTTTCAAGATCCAGTTGACCAAACTGGATCTTGAAAAAAGGGGGTCAACCAAGAATTTTTTTTTATTCCTGAATCGAGTAGGTCATGATGAGACCTTTTCAACGAATGGTCGGAACCAGGGTCCAAAAAACTCGCATCAACACGCAGGGGCGCGCAAAACTGACAATTTAGTAGAAATGATGAATTATAAAAATCTTTGAGGCCAAATATCTTGAACAGCCGATCTTGCTACAGTGTGGACCCCTTAAGCAATATTGTAGTTCTCATTCTTAGCTTTCAGAATCTGTCAAGAAAAGTTTCGGATTCACAAAATTGCTCTTGGAAAAGCCAAAAAACGAGTAAAAACTGGCATTTTTAGTGGAAATGATGAAATGTAAAAATCTTTGAGGCCAAATATCTCGAATAGCCGATCTCGCTACAGTGTCGACCCCTTTGACAAACTTGTAGGTCTCATTCTTAGCTTTCAGAATCTGCTTAGAAAAGTTTCGGATTCGCAAAATTGTAGTTATGAGAGCCAAAAAACGAGTAAAAAATGGTGGAATTTGGGGCGTTTTGGGGCCTTTTTTGCTTTTTTTACAGTTTTTGACCCCTATATGACCAGGTTTTGATCGGAAACCACTTTTTCCACCATAAACCATAATCCCTTGTCCTCATAAATCGAAAAAACCGCAGAAAGGGCCATGTCGCACTTTTCGCGTTTTGGCCGCACTGTGCTATGCTTGCCTTCGGCAGGCCGTCACAGGAATACGGTACTCCAAAGAACCTCTGGCCCGGAAGAAGAAGAACCAATACGGTACTTTCGTAGAATCCTGAACCGGAAGCAAGCAGACCAGCAGACGCCAAATTGGCCGGAAACTAACCTCTCTTCGGATCCAAAACTATAGCCGAGCTGTACAAATATTGCTCGCGAAACACATATGCACTGCAGACGCCCATATGAAAAAGAAAGGCTCCCAAAACAGCCCGAGCGGGGGCTCTGTCCGAAAACGGTTCCACCGGACTGGTCCGGCTGACATCCAGAATGTTAGAAATCCGGCAAGGTTTCGGGTGTTGTCCGACGACTAGATTCGGACTCTTTTCGGACTAACCCGAAGCAAGGCCGGCGAGCAGCGCAGGCTGCTCCCCGCCGCCCCCCACCCTTCCCCTCCCTCCCGAAACCCCTCTCCTCCTTCGGAATCCCCCCCTCCCTCTGCAAGTGCAGTGCAGGCAACACTGCAAAGCCGGTGCACTGGGCAAGCCGTTTTGAATGTTGAAAATTGGCAAGCCTGGACCTGAAATACTTCCGAGTTCGCTAGATTTGGGCATTGCTGGCGGCCGAAGCGCTAAGTTTGGGCAAACTGGAAGATTTCAGGTCAGGGCTTGCCAATGTTTAGCATTCAAAACGGCGTGCCACTTTTGTGGCAGGCAAACTTGGCAGCGGATTTGAACTTACGATAGTAATCAAATGGTTGATATGTAGGATGAAAACAATTTCCGATGGAAAGCACTTAGGGGACGAGAGTGAACGGGGAAAGGCGAATTAAATGATACACCTCTCGCCCTCTCACCGCCCGTCCCTTTAGTTTTGGGAGATGCAAACTGAACCACACTCCTTTCCGTCCAACTGGTTCGTTCCCTGCTCAAGGCTCCGCAAGGCTGCAGCGTGCGGAGGCGACATGGCTTCAGCGCGCCGAGCGAGTGGACTCTGACGCAGGCAAACGCGATGCGTGCACCTTGGAGGGCAGCTGGAGACTGACGTTTTGCGTGCCGAGGCGGCCAAAACTTTCCGAGTTGCCGAAGGATTAAGGCTCCCCTCCTGGCCGAGCCAATCAGAAAGCGCCTCCGACCGGCCCGGGCCATCGGGCTTTTCCGCGCCTGCACGGGCAGGGACAGTCCGCCACACTCGGCTCGCTGCCGATCGGTCTGCCGGACAAGTCGCTTTCGGGACTAGGATCTACGGGCTCCGTACGGGGCAGTCCGATGGAAGCATCATCTGATCCGACCAGTGTTGCCAGACGTACCACCTTGGTGGTACATGTACCACTATTTCAAGCCCCGTACCACCACCGAGCGATTCCGTACCACCTTTTCCGGGAAAACACCGGATTAGGTCCGCACGCCGGCAAATGGAACTTTTCGGGCGCCTGGGTCGCGTTGTCGTCGCCCAGAAGTCGAACATGTAATCCTTTGCCTGCGTTCGTGACCTATTCCCAGGAAAGGGGCTTTGGTCTGACAGGTCGGGCGCGGGAAACTGAAAGTGCAGTACCACTTTTGGGCCCCGCCCTGGGGACGCGGGCAACAAAACGGGCCTGCTTGCTTGTACACGAGCCGAAGGGGCCGCGGCTGACTTCTTCAGAATTCTTTATTTCCAGATTCTCAAAATTCCCAATGTTTACGGTCAGCGTAAATTTTTGCCCCCCCCCCCTTTCCGTACCACCATACGGCTCCAATGTACCACCTTTCCCCCACCCCTCGCGTACCACCGAAGAGCCCCGAAGTACCACCTTTTCCCCTTCCCCGTACCACCGAGCGCTGTTCGGCTTCTGGCAACGCTGGATCCGACATCCATCGGGCGGTCCCAGTCCCGACGCGGGCTCGTGGCGGACAGTCCGACCTGGTCTCGGGCGCTCTATGGAACAGTCCGAGGGTGTTCGGACTGATTCGGACCGATTTCGACCAGGTTTCGGAACATTTCGCTTTTATGTGGGAAAGTATCAAACGACTGTTTATGTTCAAGTGTGGCCGATACCTTTGACGAACGTCTCTTTCCCATGTCAAGTTTGGATCTACTTCCGCCAACATGGCGTCTGTGTGCTTCCGGTTCACGGATCTACAAAAGTACCCTATACCCTGGTTCCTAAATCCCGTTGGCCATGCACCCCACTATCCACTACTGTTCTTCCCTATGTTCTTCTACATCTGTAATATAGAGGCGCGCTGTCTGGCGCCAGCTACCGTTCTGTACACGGTCACCTTGATGATAATACAGAAGCTCCCGTCTCCACGAGACCACTGACTACCTTTCCCTTTCAAGTCCCTTACACTGCCGCACTATAACCCCATATTTATTTTTAAGGCTGATAATGTACTTGTACTTCGTAGAAGTAAGTACCTAACCCAATAAAAACATGTAGAATATCATTCTTGTCTCATCATTTGTATTGTTGGCTGAGCGATAGCGAAGCCTGTTACTCCAGTGCGGTTGAAAAGTTTTGTCTGTCTGTCGGTCTGTGTGTGTGTGTGTGCACTACTCCTCCTGAACGGCTCGGCCGATCTGGCTGAGATTTTGCAGGCTTATTAGGTATATTCTTGGCTCGGCACACGCGAAATTTCACTATCCTAGCTCAACTAGTTCAGTTTATATAGCCGAAAAACACCTAAAAAACGGCGAAAAATCGAGTTTTCTGCAGGTAGATCACCTCTGTCTTGAAGAAAGGGGGGCGGAGCCCCCCAGCCTCGACAAGTTAAAAAGTTACAAGGGTCAAGATCGTGTTATCTGTAGATGAAGCAACTCTTTCTAGAATTAAGGGGGGTCTGGGGGCGGAGCCCCCCAGCATGCAACACGTAAGAAGTAACCGACGATGGACAAGCCAATGTCTGCCGAAGGCAGGCTAGCGCCGCAGGCCAAGGTAGGTACGCCAGGCGCGGATTGGAGGAACAGGCCGCGAGATATCGCGAAGCCTGACGACAAGACGCGGTCTGGCGTAAACCTACCTTGTTTAATTTAAGCCTTTAATAAGTCTCATTATAACCAAAGTTTGTAATTCCGTCAAGATGACGAAGCTTTCTCCCAATACAACCTTTTCTTGAATTTAGATGAATGTATGCATAGAGTATGCATTTGAGTATGCTTCCGCCAACCCTTTTTACATCCTTAATTTAAGACCAGTAAACTAAAATTTTGTACAGCTAAACTCAAGCACAATTTATACTACAAGCCACCATACTATGTTTGGGGCTATACCAAGTATTTATTATGTTAAATTCAAGTACTGTATCGTTAATTTAAGTTTAGATTTTTTTCGTCACGTACGTGACACAGAGACCCAGAAGGCTGCCGCAGCGGCCAAAACTCTTGACGCGTTCTGAGCTCCTGAGTCGCTAAACAGGACTCTAACCGAGCGTGTGACCCCACCAATGGATTTCTCGCTCGGAGAGTAATCCATTGGTGGGGTCACACGACCGTCTTGAGTCCAGTGAAGCGACTCTGGAGCTCAAAACGCGTCTAGAGTGTTGGCCGCTGCGCTGGTCTCCTGGTCCACTGTGCGTGAGGTCACATTCGTCGGCTGCTAGTTTTGTCTTCCACGCCTAAGGTAAAAAATCAATTGTGGGTCACGAATCAAATGTGGGTCAACAGGGTAAACAGTCCATAATACGACCCTTCGGGCGAAAATTTCGTCCGTTTTGCGATATCTCGACTCCTTCATACCCAAACGGCCTCCCCAACCGCGAGCATCAAAAAGACGCCGCGCGGGCGGTTGGGAAGGCCGCTTGGGCATGAAGGAGTCGAGATATCGCAAAACGGACGAAATTTTCGCCCGAAGGGTCGTTTTATGGCCTGTTTACCCTAGAGTCAAACTTAGTTTGGTGAAAATCCGAAAAAAAAAAAATTGGCTTTTTGCCTTTATATAGGGTTTTGGGGCACGGCTTTGGTAAGTCTGACGACCTTGGGCTTTCAAATTAAGAGTTTTCTCACCATTTCGGTCATTTTGAGTCAGGGAACCCAGCGGAATTCTCACTTTCGCAAATTAAGAGCTGGTCTAACGCACCGCGGTTTCTGCTCTACCTGGCACAAAAGTTGGTTTTCTTCGACTATAATGAACAGTAGCACATAGGGCTTTGAATGACTGCATATCCATACTTGAACAGGTTCATGCCGCTGTTCGGGACCATATGGCTGTCCAGCGGATGCTGCTTGCCCCTCCTGACGAAGGAAATTGAGAGCCTCCCAGCAAGAGGCGAAGGTGTCGGTCCCACTCGTCGGAGGAGGAGGACCAGTATTCTCTGTTGGAGGATGAGGTACCGCAGGAACACCAGATGAGCTGGCCCGATACCTCAGTTTTTCCCCACAAATGAAAATAAAATCCAAAGATTTGCTTGGGTGGTGGAAGGATAGGGTGCGTTAGAACATTTTAACACTGTCCTATTTCATTACGTGCACACTGAAAATTGTAATAAGCCATTTTTGGCCCGTCCCGTTCATTTTTTGTAAAAAAAATGACGGAGGGACGGGCATATAGTATGATCCCTGCTGTGCGTCCGTCCGTCCGTCCGTCCGTCCGTTCGTCCGAGGACTTCCCGTGGTCCGATCTTGACCAAATTTGGTATGCAGCCTCCTTGGGTGACCCTAAGAACCGCCCGGTGGCAGCAAATCCGATCCGAGCCCCGGGGGCGCTGCTGCAGGTGCATCATGGTCTACATGGGGTCGAGGAGGATCTCGGCAACGGATGCAGCTAGGAGGGCATGTAGGGGTATTTTTGGAATCGGGGCGACGAAAAAAAACAATGGTGCCAGTTTCGAGCGAATCGGAGAAGTTCGGACCCGGGTTCAAATCCCAGCGGGGTATTTTTTGAACATTCTTTTTATTCGAGTTTTTGCATTGTTTCTGATGTTTTTAAGGGTGCTGATGACGAAAATGACATTAATTTTAACCCCAGATTTAGGTTTTAATTCCGTCGGGGTCAAACATAGGTGAAATTCGTACGTTTCTTAATGTACGGGACGGGCCAAAGTTGCCGATGTATATCGCTACTTTTCCTGTTATTTCTGTTTCGAACAGGTAAAAGATTTTCCCATTCTCAGCCGTGTTGTTCGGATGGTACTGGCCACCTCAGCTGCAAGTGCACCTTGCGAAAGAAAGTTCAGTTCTTCAGCCCTCCTCATAACTTCAAGGAAAAATAACCTTCTCTCCACCACTGTAGGGGATATCATGGTGGTGCATGATAAAATTCAAAAACAGAAAAGGCGTACGGAGTAGAATTTTGTCATGAGTAGGTTAGGTTGTAGGTTGTTTCTTGTACAAAAATAAATTTGTTTTTTGTTGAGGTTTTTTTTTTTTTTTGTAAAATACTAAACAGACTACTTTTGATCACAATGAATTGAGTCGTGTTTCGTATTAAATTGGGTATCTCCTCTTCCTGCTTTCCTTTCTTTAAGTTGATCCAATTACAACAACCTTTGCTTGAACCTTCAAATAAATGACACTTCACACGACTGCCGCCCACCTTGCCTTGCCTGAGTCACGGCCGCAAAATTATAGGTTACACGTATACTCCAGGGTAGAGGGGCAGGGGGGGAGCTGATTGCGCAGCGATAACCCGCCCTCGCCCTCAGTGGGCCAGAAGACCGACGCACAGTGCGGCGGAATCAAGTTTTTTTTTTTTTAGGTTTTCTGACCTATGGTGGTTCAAGTACAGTGTCTGGGCTACATGTTCCTGAAAAATTAGCTCCCGACCGCGCGCGGATTCCGAAATATGATGCCTCAAAGTACCAGTTTCGGCGCGACTCGTCACGGCGCGCCGAGAGCGCGTTTGTGATGGCTGTCTTTAAACGTCTCCCATTTGTTGTGAGAGTGATATTTCTTTAAACCCCGGCCAAGACGCAATAGCTCTGGCCTTCCCCTTTCCAACGGTACCCGTGGATTTATCTACAACGTAATAACTCGTGAATATAATCGATTTTTCCTCAGGTCATACCTCGTCGGCCGATTTAACCTATTAGCGGATTTTAAATTGAGCTACAAAACGATTGACAAACATTGACGTGCCGTGCGACATTGGAAATGAAAGCTTGGACTTTCCTCTATGCAGTCGCGAAGAGTTTTCTATCCCATTTCATCCCGTTTTTCGGCAAAACGCGATAATGTTCACCGTTGCAGACGCTCAATGGTGCGCCAGCCGGCCAGCAGGGGCGAGCTCGATCGCTGCGCTGCGATTGAACGCTCGACTCGGTCGGTCAGCTGTTGACCCGCCGCCGTACGTCTCGTCAGGTGGCGTGTTTACAACGAAGATTGGTCGCTGATTTCGTTGTTGTTTCTTCGTGTTGTCAAGGTATGTCGTACCGACTTGCTAATTTATGGGAAGTTGCCAAAATTGTGGGTCCTTTTGGCTCCTAAAAAAATGAAAATAATATCTCGTTCTAGATTTTTTTAAATATTTTTCCTGTATTCTAGGGGTCATTTTAAACGCATTTCCGAAGGAGACCAGGATTTTCTCGCACTTCGATTTCCCCCCTATACTTTACATGGGGGAATGGCACGGAAGTTACCGTGAAACGGGGTAATTTCGGACACTCGGTGTAATTTCGGACAACTCTGCCCGGAAGCATGGCGATGATGCTCGCATCTAACGGCCAGCTTGGAGGCTTGTCCCGTTGCGCGCATCGCATCGGCCACACTTAAAACTATCTGATCAATCACCCGGAGGCCAAATCAGGGGCAAACTTCAGGAGAAAGAGTGGTTTTTGTATTCAACCATTTTTACCTAAATTTGCTTTAGGCGTAAAAACTTTGACTGGCAAGCCGAAACTGTCCATGGCCGGTTCATGAGGTGATTGTTTGTCGATTCGATCATGTTAAGAGCATACTGTGTCAAATTTTCAATCACCTGGGTCAAATAGTATGGTTTCTATGGGCTCAAAACTGAAAAAATGTTACTTTATGTGGTAATTTCGGACATACAAACGTCACGCCAGGGAGAGGGGGTATGTCCTGAACACTTTCAATTTTGCAAGGTTTGAGTGGTGGAAGCTGAAGAGCTCTTCTGAAAGTTGAAGAGAATCCAATAACAACGATAATCCCCAATTGTTACAGCGGTTGCTTTGTAAACTTCGAATTTCATAACAATGGGGCAAAGCTACATCTTTCATACTTAGTTTTATGTGCATGTCCTACCTTAGTGTCAACGACTGTTTTGCGACTAATTTTCTTTCATGTGACATGAGAGTTGCCCTTGGCGAATGGCTGCATAGCTCGCCGGTTCACTACAATTGAAATGCAAAGCTTTCCACTGAGCCCCTGTATCTTCCTAACCGTACATACGACACGACTACTTGCCTTTCATATGCATGTATGTGATCGTATGTAATCGTGTAGAGGAAGATTTAAGATTCACTTTTCGCGTAATAAAGTAAGGCCCGAGTTGCCTATGAAAGCTAATCGGTCAAAAATTTAAAAATAGAAGCGTTCTAAATGGCTCTACTAGTTCCACTCACTATTCCTGAAATCAAACTACATATGAATGCAAATACATGACTTTAAATTATGTATGACCACCCCTACCTTACCTTTACATCTCAACCCTTACGAATTTCTCGTATAATCATATTGGCACTTTAGAAAGAGACAGTGATCGATTTTGGGACCAAAATCAGAACAAAAAGTCGTTTTTTCCAGGGGTGTCCGAAATTACCCCAAAACACGGGGTAATTTCGGACACTGCTTCGGACCCTCCACTGTAAAAACGGTGAGGTGCAGATAATTGAAATAAGCGCCAAAACGAAGCTAAAGGTAAGTATACACTGTTAAAAAAAATTACTGAAAATTCATAATTTTTTGTAAGAAGTCGATTTACTTACATTCAGTCTGAATTTTCATACCAAAACTTTCATACTTCGCGGTCTGAAAGTTTCAGACGACGTTAGTCTGAATTTTCAGATCAACATGTTGTATGAAAAATGATACCAGTCGGTCTATTTTATCAGACTAAGTTGTACGAAGACATTGAACAGTCGCACTAAAAAATGCCACTCTGTAGAGTAGAACAGAAATCGGCGAACTTTTGCCATCGGTTTATCGTAGACGCTCAGCGGATCGTCTCGGCTCAAAAATTAGGTACACGGCAGTAGACTCCTACTTGCAACGGTAGTGAAGAGGCTAGAGGTGACTGCTGAATTGCGAGGGAGAGCGGCCTTAGCCCAACCACGCGCCGACCCGTGGCCATTCGCGAGAGTGAAATTGTATTCTTTGTTATTTAGCTTATACTGCACTTATTAACTTGAATCTTGCTTTGGTGCGCTCATGCCCTTTTAGACAATCACTTGGAATAAGTTTGTAACAAAATATTCGCAATTTCGCCTTCAAGTGGCAATTTTAGCTCCAAAAGATCATCCATGCGACACTAGCGCCACCTAGCGGATAGAGCAATAAGTGTCCATTTCGGAGCTCTGAAACATTCTCTATGCTTTTACGACACTAAACGTAAATATTATTTGAAATACAACAGTAGTATTGATAAAAGTTCTGAGAAAATCGAAAAATGTACAAAGGGGACGGGGTTTTTTCACTCGTTTTCCGATTTCACAAGTATGAATTTAGTTTTCGGACGACAAGGTACAGAACTTGATAGCCATCGCTCTAAATATTCAGACTTGCTAGTCTAAATTCAAATTTCAGACAACAGGTCAAACTTTTCATACAGTTGGTCTTAATATTCGTACCAGTTTATGGATTTACGATTCAGACCACCAAGTAAGACGAAATCAGTCTGAATTTTCATATTTTTTTTAACAGTGTAGATGATAAATTTTAACCCTCAAGTCCATGACATCACCACAACTTTCACAATTTCAAAAAAACCTATCAAAAGTGTCCGAAGTTACCCCGTTTCACGGTACCGAAAATGTGCATGGCACGGAAGTTACATCATCAAACAAACCGCGAAAACGAACCAACCCGTTCACCAAATCGAACAGGTGTCTCGCCTAAAGTTTAAAAGACCTGAAAGCGCAAAATGGCCAGGTGGACCGAAGTCGATAGGTCGAGTAGCAAGCTCGCTATTGATGACACGGAATGTTACATACAAACCTGACACATGCCGGATTTTTACCTTCGATGGTCTAGCCAGCCGGAATGGAGCCCTCCAGCGAAAATCCACCTACCGCGCTGGAAAGAGGAAACCGTGCTGCTGATTCTGAACGCTGAGCCGAACTTTTCCCGCTACAGGTTCGGCGCTGGGGCGCGAAACTAAAGCTGACGATGTTTGAAAACCAGTACACGGTGGACATTTTTTCATCCAATAAAGCAGGAGGTGAGAGTCACAGGAAGAAATTGCTATCCAAGGGTGTCATAAAGGGTTGCCAACGGAACAAAAGGCTGTTCGCGAATTTGCTCTCCGACAAATAGTTCAGGAGATTTTCGCCTTGGAACACGGACTTTTTGGACAATGGGCAGCACGGAAGTTACATTTTGCCCAGTTTTAGCCTGTTTTGACAGGGAAATGCGTGAACTGCATGCTCGGTTAGTGTGTGGGATAGCAGGGGAGATGTAGCCCAGTCAAAGGAATCAAACCGCAGGTCGATACGTCGAAAAATAAGGAAACTGTGGCCCAAAGACACAAAAGGACCCACAATTTTGGCAACTTCCCTTATAGGCCGTCCATTAATTATGTTCCGCACGCGGGGTGGGTACCTGTTAACTGTTCTGCGTAATGCTGTTGTGGGGGCAGGGGGAAGCCAGCGTAACGTTACGAAGTAACGCGGAGAGCACAATTCAGTAGTGCGAACAGTAAATAATGACAAAAAGTGTTCACCTGAGAAATTTTGCGTAACGTTACACTGTGAGTGGGGGTGGGGGTGTCTGGCCCAGCGTAACGCTTCGTAACATTGGGAGACGGGGGGATTGAAATGTGTCCAAATAAGCGTAACGTAATTGATTCAGTTTCTCTATTTGCCAGCAGCCCATTTGCTTTGTCCGTCCGTCCCCCTAGAGATGTGCGAACAGCCGATTTCGAATTTGAACGAACACGAACACTTCCAACTTCCAAAGCCTTCGAACGATCCGAACTGAACAATTTCAAAATTTTCTCGAACGAACCGAACGAACAAGGTTTTTGTTCAGATTCGATCGAACACAAACATTAAAGAAATACTGAACTAGTTTGACAAGTATTTAGTAGATAGATAGATAGATAGATACAAATCACAACTGAATAAATCAATCATTCAAGAAACCGCAGCAAGCTCAAGTTTAATTCCGATGGGGATGGGGTAGGGTGGTCAAAAAAAAAATGAAGTTGCTCGAATCGTCCGACGCCGCCCGGATTTGACTTCTACATCGAAAAATACGAAATACGTGTTTTTTCCTTTTTCGAAAAAATGATTTTTAGGACCTCCGCAGAACCCTCAAAGTTTTTAACAGTGCAATTCATTGGAAAAAATCGTAACTTGGTCATTTTTTGACTGATTTTCAAAAACGAAACGGGGATTTGTGCGTTTTTGAATGCTTATTACGAAAAAAAATATGCCTAACCCTCTTTTTGGTTTGCCTAACTTTCAGGGGCAAAAAATGACTAAAATTCGGCCCAAATTGGCAAGGGTTTCAGTTTGTAGGCCGCTACAGCCACTACAAGTCCACCCTGTCAGCATGGCGGGGTTTCTCTACCACAAGGCAAGCCCCATGAACAAAATCGGGATGCCAGGTGCAATGTGCCTACCTCCCAGGGGCATCAAATTGTGGATTTTTTCGGAAATCTATCAATAGTGATGTCTCTTGGGGCCTCTGGGCACTCAGATGGGCACAATTTCACACAGTTTGGTACCCACACTACGTGATATGAACGTTATGGACGTTGCTGACGTGAGGGACCGCAAACCACGCAAGGCAACAAGAAAAGCCATCAAAATGAAGGAATTTTCTAAATTTTCACGTTTTTCTGGTCCTGAGAGGTAGGCATGAGATGCTCAACAGTCCATTCCTATTGTTTGTTCTTATCACGTAGTGCGGGTACCGATCCATGTGAAAGGGTGCCCATCTGAGTGTCCAGACCCCGCAAGAGACATCACTATTGATAGATTTTCGAAAAAATCCACAATTTGATGCCCCTGGGAGGTAGGCAAAATGCACCCGGCATCCTAATTCTATTCATAGGGCTTGCCTTGTGGTGGGGGCACTCCGCCATGCTGACAGGGTGGACTTGTAGTGGCTGTAGCGGCCTAAAAACTGAAACCCTTGCAAATTTGGGCCGAATTTTAGTCATTTTTTGCCCCTGAAAGTTAGGCAAACCAAAAAGAGGGTTAGGCATATTTTTTTTCGTAATAAGCATTTAAAAACGAACAAATCCCCGTTTCGTTTTTGAAAATCAGTCAAAAAATGACCAAGTTACGATTTTTTCCAATGAATTGCACTGTTAAAACCTTTGAGGGCTCTGCGGAGGTCCTAAAAATCATTTTTTCGAAAAAGGAAAAAACACGTATTTCATATTTTTCGATGTAGAAGTCAAATCCGGGCGGCGTTGGACGATCCGAGCAACTTCATTTTTTTTTGGACCACCCGTAGGGTGGCCCACGCGAAAAAAAAAGTTTCAAAATCGAGAAGCGCCACACGGAATCTTAAAGTTCGGCCCAAAATAAAATTTTTCCGCATTTTTTCGATTTTTTTGGAGCATTTTTAGGGGTCGCGCAACGCGCTCAAAGTTTTTAAAAAAATAATGAATTTTAGTGAATAATATTTTTTGGTGCTGTAATTCGAGTTTTGGTCGTAAAGAGAAAAGCGAAACGCCGAATTGTTCGTATTGATGCCTAGAATAAGTTAAAAAATACTGCATACCGAATATGCACATGGCCTACTTTCCAGGGGCCAAAAACTGCAATAAAATAGGGGGAAAATGCCGTATTTTCATTTTTGTAGGCAGATTTGACAACTTTCCCGTCGTCGGATCGTCTTCTCCTATGCGCCAATCGATTCCTCACACTGAGAGGACCCCTAGAAACACCTTGGACTATGCAAGTAAACGACTGCCTATTTTCTAGGGGCGATCAATTTAAAGAAACGTTCGAACTTTGTGCCTTTTTTCACCTTAAAGGGCCAGTTTGACACCTTTCTGGGCGTCCTATCGTCTTGCTCTGTGCGCCAATCGACTCCCCATGATGCGATAACCCCTATAAACAACTTGGACGATGCGAGTAAACGAGTTCCTATGTTTCAGGGGTGAACAATTTAAAGAAACGTTCGAAATTAGCGTTTTTTTCACCTTTTGGGGTCAGTTTGACACCTTTCTAGGCGTCCTATCGTCTTGTTCTATCCGCCAATCGATTCTTCATGATGAGAGAACCCCTAGAAACACCTTGGACGATGGGAGGAAACGGTTAATACCTGATTGGCGGTGCTCAGATGGCGGTTAAGGCTGCAAATTGTGCGAAACCGGCCCAAACGGCTTAAAAAGAGGTCCCTTTCATGCTTTTCTTGATTTGATGGCACCCGACAGGTAGCCAATCCTCAACCCATTGTATCAAAGTTGTGTTCCAGGGTTCTCTCATCATGGGGAATCGATTGGCGCATAGCACAGGGCGCTAGGACGGCTAGCAAGGTGTCAAACTAACCCCAAAAGGTGAAAAAAAAACCGCTAATTTCGAACGTTTCTTTAAATTGTTCATCCCTGAAACATAGGAACTCGTTTACTCGCATCGTCCAAGTTGTTTATAGGGGTTATCGCATCATGGAGAGTCGATTGGCGCACAGAGCAAGACGATAGGACGCCCAGAAAGGTGTCAAACTGGCCCTTTAAGGTGAAAAAAGGCACAAAGTTCGAACGTTTCTTTAAATTGATCGCCCCTAGAAAATAGGCAGTCGTTTACTTGCATAGTCCAAGGTGTTTCTAGGGGTCCTCTCAGTGTGAGGAATCGATTGGCGCATAGGAGAAGACGATCCGACGGCGGGAAAGTTGTCAAATCTGCCTACAAAAATGAAAATACGGCATTTTCCCCCTATTTTTTCCAGTTTTTGGCCCCTGGAAAGTAGGCCATGTGCATATTCGGTATGCAGTATTTTTTAACTTATTCTAGGCATCAATACGAACAATTCGGCTTTTCGCTTTTCTCTTTACGACCAAAACTCTAATTACAGCACCAAAAAATATTATTCACTAAAATTCATTATTTTTCTGAAAACTTTGAGCGCGTTGCGCGACTTCTAAAAATGCTCCAAAAAAATCGAAAAAATGCGGAAAAATTTTATTTTGGGCCGAACTTTAAGATCCCGTGCGGCGCTCCTCGATTTTGAAACTTTTTTTTTCGCGTGGGCCACCCTATAGTTGGGTTACCTGTTGTCTTTTATTTACTGAGTTAAATGCAAAGAATCCAAAAACGATTTTCTTGGGTATTGATAGAACAAATAAGACAAGAGAATCACAGCACAGAAGATATATTTACATGACTTGAACTGACTTGAACTGACTTGCGTTGCGTCAATTGAAAGACTAAAATAAGGCGCCACGCGCGAGGGTCGCGTGTTCAGGCATGAACATAATCTGTTCATTTTTTCGAACAGTTCGGGGTCGAACACCGCGAGTTCGGGTTCGAGCGAACCGAACAGTCCCGCTGTTCGTTCGAGTTCGCTCGAATGCGAACATGATCGCACATCTCTACGTCCCCCCCTCCCCTAACTTATCGTGTGGATGAATAGTGTGGTTGTCTACAGCACTTCGTTACTATTTTACAGATATCTATGCACCATGTCTATCTTGATGACGCGGCTTGATATTCTGAAATTGTGGCGGGCGAAAAGCCCTCTGTCTCAAATCACTCTCTGTACTATTCCTATGGTAGCTGCGCATGTATGCAAGGCCCTCAACGTCAGTGATGAAGATGAACAAAGTTTGAGAGCGACGAGTTTGTTAGCGACAGTGTAGCCCAGTCTTGTCATTATGTACGAAGAAAGTGGAATGAACGGCCCAAAGCCCTGACTTTTGAAGGTTTTACACAGCATTTTGCAACTTGACTTTCGGAAAATGTACAGTTCACGCTGCCGACGTCTAATCTAACTTTTAAGTTCAAAACAAAAGGAGCGAAGAGAAAAAAATTTTCAGATAGCAGTAACAGGTCCAAACGTCGAAATGTGACAACTTTGAGAAAGTCGGCATCGACGGAGGAATTGCCACTTACAGCCGAAATGAATGCCCGAAAGGAGGGGAAATATGTTACAGCGAAGCTAATTCACGAAATGCTTATGTCACCTACAAGGTCCACCAAAATGCGGCAATCCCTTACTGAGCACACATCATGTACAGTTCAAAGCTACACGGAAGACGAAGCTTTATCTCTGTCTTTAGATTTAGATCTGTCTCAGCAGGGATATCAAAACCTTCGAAACGGGGCAATAGCTCATAACACTAGGGGTACGCGCCGTTTAGTGTGGGCGCGTAGTGTGGCTGAGCGATGCGAATTTGTGCACTTCGGACTTTGCTTAAGAAGACGAAATGTGCAGCTTGTGGGCTCATTTTGA
This sequence comes from Thrips palmi, assembly GCF_012932325.1. Taxonomy (NCBI): domain Eukaryota; kingdom Metazoa; phylum Arthropoda; class Insecta; order Thysanoptera; family Thripidae; genus Thrips; species Thrips palmi. The sequence continues at coordinate 11,469,583 of NW_023144630.1, read as the reverse complement.
GTGAAATGTAGGTCTGGGGTAAAAATGGAAGTGATTTTCGTTGTCAGCACACAATAAACTGTTGGGATCAACGTCAAACTCGATTCCAAAATTTTGGTCCAAAATTGGTCAAAATTCGGTAATGCGTGAGTCTGGGAAAAATTTGGAAGTTATTTTTGAGTCTAGCGCACCAAATACTGCAGGAAACAATATAAAACTCGACCTGAAAATTTTGATCCGGAATGAGTAGAAATGGAACTGGTTTTTATAATCAGCACTCCAAAAACTCCAAGAATCAGTATGAGATTCGATTGAAAAATATTGATATCAAATTGATCAATAATGGGTAAAGAATGGGTCTGGGTTGGTCTTCATGGATCATCCTTTGTCGTCACCAATACCCTGATGCCACACCAATGCGATTCCTTCAGTCGAGTAACATACCATTGTCAGCATTGAATCGCTTAAGGTGCGAGATCGCGGACCGGGGTCCAAGCAACGGCTAAAGGAACTTTGACCGTTGTATTGACCGGAGTCCTCTCATGCGAATACTCCTTGCCATTTTCGTTCAGGCAGTGTAGCACTTTCCCGAGAGATGGCACCACGTAGGGGCCGTCGATATGCACGCCTTTTCGCTTTTGGCTTCCCGACAACTCTTAAAAGATCGGAAATTTTGCGCTGATTCCAGAAATGACCTCGGTTTTTCGATTGGACATAATCTTGATCACCCTACCAGCCGTTTTATGAAAAAACAGCGGTTTTTTCGCAGTGAATTGATTGTGGTACCCCCAAATGGCGATCGGCAGTTCGGGGATGGGGTTTGGCGGCTGGATGGTCTTCCCTGGACCCAAATGCAACAGTTTGACACATGAGGGGGTGTGCGACCGCACCCATGTGGTCCTCAGACCTCAATTTTAGCTATTTTTTCATGAAAAATCGCGAAAAAAATACGTTTTTTTCGCAGATTGCCGACGATTGTGACACCCTACTGACACGGTGACTTGTCTGTTGTTTGTAAAAAGTTGCCCTAGGGCTAAGGGAACACAGCGCAGCGCCTGGATGGAGGCCGGGAAGCGCTGGGGAGGGAGGGGGGTGCGGCGCTCTCACTCAAATTCGCCCAAAACGCCCAAAAACGAACGGCGCGTGGCGCGCTCGTCGCTGGGCCAGGGGGTGAAGGGGTGAGGCACCCTGTGGCTGCCAGCTCGGTCGGCTTTGCTCCGGCTGGCCAGCTGGTGCCGGTGTTACCGGTACATTATCTCCCCCTGGAGCTTTGTACCTACCTACATTACCTACAGCTTTGAACATTATGCCTAGGCATGGTGTAACCCCCGAAATGCCTAGGCACAATCTGATCCCCCCCTCCCCCCTTGCTGGTAGGGGGTGATACAATATGCCTAGGCATGTAGTACGGGAGAGTGAGGCGATTCGTAATGCGTTTATTAATTTAAGTAGAGGGAGCAGAGTAATATCTTAGTATGGCCCCTCTTTCGCTTCAAGTAGAGGGTCCTTGAACAATCGAAGCGGATGTGATCGGTGCTCAGGTATAGTTCTGGAGGGAGTCTGAAATGTAGGGTGCACCGAAAAAATGCAAATCTTAGATTTTGAGTTGCAGGAAGTTTCTGTCTGAGGCCCCCCAGGTATGAATCACCATCGAAGTACCGTTAGGGCCTCGAAGCGTGACCCCTTTACAATGTAACCACGTGGCACAAGTTGCCTTCTTAACTTCATCGAGTGGTGGTTACGTAGGTACTTCTTGCGTAACAGGCATTTGGGGTGATTCGCTACAGACTCGTAGGAAAATAAGAATTTAGGTAGTTCACGCAATGAAATTCTTGAATTATTTCTCGAATCATCTGCTGTCTTATTCCAAGCACATTTACACAGCACAAAATGCTTTTTAAAGCGAGTTATTATAATCCCTCCTCCGAAATTGAAAAAAAAAAAGGTTAGGGTTGACAGCCTATCAGTTAATGCTGAGGCGGGTCAAGGTAACACGACGGTTCACACAAATTTTTTCACATATTGAAGTTTCGCCTAATGTAATTTCGCATATACAGTTTCACACAATTTTTTTCACACAAATTTCTTTTCACCTACAATGCCAGTTAACACAATATTTCGAAGGGTTTCAAGGGACACGAGGCCACTAGCCACCAACGCCACCAGCAATCAAGGCTACTACGTTAAATTGTGTCCACGGCGAGCGAAGTACTCCAAGAAGCGGCCGTCTTCTAGGGATATAGTTCGGTATCGAATCAGGGTTGATTCGATTCGGCGACGGATATCTTTGCTTTGACCCGGAATATTCGGAATTTCGAATAGACGTTGGTTCCTCTTCGAATCGGTTGCTCGGGACCGATTAAAAGACGCGCGCACAGCGCTTAGCATTGTTTTTATATTGGAGCGAGATCAGATTTTTTTTAAAATTCCTGCTCTATATTCTTTCTTCATACAGAAAATGTGTTTTGAAACACACCATTTTGGGGATTTGTTTTTCTTTGTTTCAGTTCAAATTTGATTCGATTCTTAATCTTTAAACTTCTGATCTATTTAATAAGACAACTTATTCGATTCGAAACTTCTTTTTTAGATTCAATTCGAGTTTGATTCGAAATGAAAATCCTTGATTCGCACATCCTTACCGTCTTCCCTGTAGTCTTCGTACTCTAGGGCCGCCATCTGGAGAGTCAATCGGCAAGGAACTGCTAATAAATAGGTTCACACAAAAATTGTGTGAACAATGTGTAAACCGTTGTAAATGTGAAAAGGTACTTTGTGTGAAAAAAATTGTGTGAAACCGTCTATGTGAAATAGCATTAGGCAAAACTTCAGTATGTGAAAAAGTTTGTGTGAACCGTCGTAGAACCGCGGGTCAACGGCAGCTTGTAATGTACATTTTGAAGCGTCTATAGGACACCCGAAGAACAACTGCTAGAGGAGATAACATCCCCGACGATGTTCTATTTAATGTGTAGGATGTTATGAAAAGCCCCATGGCTCTTCACCCTATGCTGGGGCGATTCGTAACAGCATACAGGAGTTGGGAAAGCGTCTTAGATTTCAAAGATTATGGATTCCAGATTGATCCAATGGAGAGGTATAGTTTAAATAAAGGGCCAGACTGCTCACCTGGCACAAGTTTGACACCCATATAGAATATTCTTTATTTGTATAGCGAATGCCGAAATCTGTTACGAATCGCCCTTCTCTCCCCTAGCCTCCCCCTCCAAGGTGGTGGGTACAACATGATGCCTAGGCTCAATGCGGGCGGGCGGGTAACAACATGCCAAGGCACGTTTTTCCCGCGGGGGGCGGGAGGGAGAGGATACACCATAATGTTCAAAGCTGTAGGTAATGTAGGTAGGTACAAAGCTCCAGGGGGAGATAATGTACCGGTAACACCGGCACCAGCTGGCCAGCCGGAGCAAAGCCGACCGAGCTGGCAGCCACAGGGTGCCTCACCCCTTCACCCCCTGGCCCAGCGACGAGCGCGCCACGCGCCGTTCGTTTTTGGGCGTTTTGGGCGAATTTGAGTGAGAGCGCCGCACCCCCCTCCCTCCCCAGCGCTTCCCGGCCTCCATCCAGGCGCTGCGCTGTGTTCCCTTAGCCCTAGGGCAACTTTTTACAAACAACAGACAAGTCACCGTGTCAGTAGGGTGTCACAATCGTCGGCAATCTGCGAAAAAAACGTATTTTTTTCGCGATTTTTCATGAAAAAATAGCTAAAATTGAGGTCTGAGGACCACATGGGTGCGGTCGCACACCCCCTCATGTGTCAAACTGTTGCATTTGGGTCCAGGGAAGACCATCCAGCCGCCAAACCCCATCCCCGAACTGCCGATCGCCATTTGGGGGTACCACAATCAATTCACTGCGAAAAAACCGCTGTTTTTTCATAAAACGGCTGGTAGGGTGATCAAGATTATGTCCAATCGAAAAACCGAGGTCATTTCTGGAATCAGCGCAAAATTTCCGATCTTTTAAGAGTTGTCGGGAAGCCAAAAGCGAAAAAGCGTGCATAACGACGGCCCCTATCACCACAGTCGAGTACTTCCAAAAAATTAAAAGGTCCTTGTTGGGGGTGGAGAGTCCTATCCTCACTGTGCATCATCTTTGTGTCAATGCCGCCTGATTTGGCAGTGTAGTTGCCGGTGCGGGCGAGGCGAGCACCGACACCCTCGTCAAAGTGCACAAAGACAGCTTGACAGGTGTCACTCAGCATGGGCACAGCAACGGGTGAACTTCTGAGATTTCAAATTTCTCAAATCAAACTTGTTTTAGTCGTTTTCCTCGTCTCATCGCGGTGCCAGGGGTATATAAATTTATCTCAATAGTGCAAAATGAACGGGTAGTGTCCGCGGCCTAATCCTGTTGTTGGCCCTTCTGGGGCTGCCCCAGTGGCCGAGCGCGCTGCCGGTCCTCGGCTGCGTCTCCAGCGGGGGGAGGGGAGGGGGCAGACGGAGCGGAGACAATAGATCGGAATGCAGCGAGGTGTCCATCATAAACGTGTCGCACCGACTCGGCCGTCCTGCACGCAGTTCCGATTCTTCCCGCCGCGCCACCCTCCGATGACACGATTAACTATAGGAGACCCCCGATGATCGTAAAAATCCGTAATCTGGGTCACGCCGCAGGTAGTCGCTGTCGGGGACGGTCGGGTCGTCTTCGGCTTGGCTCGGTCTCGTTCGGCTCCGTGCTCGACGGGGACGCGCCTCCCCCGGCGTGGCGGCGCGTAGCTGGCGAGCCTTCGGCGGGTCCTCGAGGCCCGAAGGGACGACGGAAACACCCGACCGTCCTCGACAGCCCCGCCGGAGCGCGCGGCCGGTTTTATGAGGGGGCAATTTAGCTTGTACGCGCTGGTCTGTGCATTGGGATACAGCACCGGGGGTCTCCTATAGTTAGTCGTGTCTCCGATGCCTCAGGATTCGACCACCAAATTCAAAACGTGTGAAAAGGACGGAAAAATGAGTGAAACGGCAAGAACGCCCACGCAAAAACTATGATAGGTACAGCGAGTCCGAAAACGGATCCGTGTAGGGGAAGGGTGTCCGGAGGGCAATTTGAAAGTAATCCGACAATAATTAGTGTCATTGGGGTAGCGTCAAAGAAAAGAGCGAAAGAAGTCGGTTTTGATCACCTCACCAAACGTACAAATATTGATCGCGCGGCCCCCGGCCTGATCAATTGCCCTCCGGACACCTTTCCCCTACACGAATATGCTTTTGGTTTCCAGATCAGTCGCATAGTTGAGCCGTAGGCGTTTTTTTCCGCAAGCGCTGTTTTCACACTTACAACGTTCAATATTTCGGTTCAAAATTTTTTGAAAAGAAAATCCTTTGAATGGGGTGCTTGTATTGTCGTCCTTAATGCATGCACATATTATGAACGAAATCGGTGACCCAAAATTTACGCGATCTAGCACCTTAATTAGCTACTCGTCTGCTTGACTCACTATTCGATACATCGTACATAGTACACTCTTATTAGAGCATACTTCCAAGTACACTCTTATTTACAGCATACTTGCTAGGCACACGCTAAAAAAAAGAGTGTTCCTGGCAAGTACACGCCAAATAAGTGTGTACCTTCCATGTACACGCTAAAATACACTCGATGTCCTATCTAAAAGCGTGGGCCAGTTTAAGTGTACTTGCCAGGTACACTCTTATTTAGCGTGTACATGCAATGTACACTCTATTTTAGTGTGTGCCTAGCAAGTATGCTGTAAATAAGTGTGTACTTGGAAGCATGCTCTAATAAGAGTGTACTATGTACACACTTCAGTTTGCAGAGCGTGTGTGTGAGTGTGTGTGCGCGCGCGCACTACTCCTCCTGAACGGCTCGGCCGATCTGGCTGAGATTTTGCAGGGTCATTAGGTATGTTCTTGACTCACTACACACCAAAATTCAGCTTTCTATCTCAATCCAGTCGGTCATATTACCCCTCAAGACACTTATAAACGGCAAAAAAGACAACTTTTTTGGTACTTTCTTCTTTTTGTCAAGTTTCGTGTCGTTTCCTGTGTTTTGGAGGTTGCTGATGACGAAAAGAGAACCTATTCTGACCGTCGACCTAATGTTCAGTCCCAGTAGTGAAGATTTTGATGACCAAATTCTATATTTTGTGGACATCACGCCCATTTCTACGGTTTGACTAGGAGCTAGCGCCGCAGGCCAAGGTAGGTGTATACGCCAGGCGTGGATTGACGAAACTGGCGCAGCATCGCGAAGCCTGTTACGACAAGACACGGTCTGGCGTACGCCTACCTTGTAAATGGAATTACTTGCGTCTTGGAGACGGCCACCAAAGCTCCCGTCGAAGCTGCGCAGTGCACAAAATGCAAGGATCCCTTTGTATTTAGAGGCAACGGCGTTGGTTTTTCTGCCCTGGGACGCCTTGTCAAGAAGTGCAAAGGTGCAAAACACGTCCTAGAAACTCCACATGCTCCACCTGACGCCAAGTTCACCTTTACACGGGCGTGTGTCCATTTTTGCGCTCAAGATTTGAGACCACCTGAGGCTATAAAAGGCGAAGGCTTCATAAAGCTAATCCAAAATGCTATCGGTCTAGCAGTTGCGCACGCACTGCAAATGCAATACTTAAGTACATTTTTTGATGATACAATTGAGTATCGCCAACAAACGGCATTACGGAAATATATTGCCCTCAGAACGGCGATACACAGAAGTATCGCCAAAATTTGGCGATACTTCTGGGTATCGCCAAAACCGCGGCATTAAACTGACGACTTGTCCCCTTGATTTGTCCAACGTTTAATGCCCGTGGCAATACTCCGAAGTATCGCCAAATTTTGGCGATACTTTTGTGTCTCGCCGTTTTGAAGGCAATACTTTTCCATAAGGCCGTTTATTGGCGATACTCAATTGTATCGCCAAAAGCGGCACCAAAAGTATTGCCTTTGGATTTGCAGTGCGGCCGCACAGACAGCAGAAAATTAGTTCCCCACCCAACTACAGTGAAAACCCACATGGGCCAAGAAGCTGATCAGGCTTGAGAGGATTTGCTCAGGGAACTAGGAGCAAGAGCGAGCGCCTGCAGGGTAGGCAACCCGTCGTAGCTGATCGACTTAGGCCCCCCCTGGGGCCGCCGGGGTTTGTTGAATCTCGTTTTAAACATCATATTCGTGTTCAGCGAGGACGAATTAGTCGGACAGGATACCCTGGCATCGAAGTTTGGCCAATTTTAGCCACATGTTTAAAAGGGTTCAAATATTGAACACTTTTGGCCTTGGGATTGTTCAAACCTAGTTTTCACCATGTCTAACCTACAGCATACCTTTCAGACACAAAACCTGAATTTTTGACGCGTGTGCGGCCCTTTTTTGACGCCAGACACACGATACTCTAAAATATTGGGGTGTTCAAAAGTGTTTAATATCTCGGCTCCACACCAAAATATCGAAATGGTCTTGGGACCAACACTCTAAATTTTCATGCTTTTAGCACGTTTTGCAAGATTGTTATGGCGTACCGCCCCCACTACTCGGCCTGCCAGGCCCGCTTCGCCTGCACCGGCGGCCGGTGGCCATTGAAATTTACCGAAGTGCTACCCCCCATGGGTTTGAGAAGCCCACATGGGCTCGCTGAATTAAGTCCAATAGAGCCCACCCCGATCCCACCTCTGCCTTCCCTGACGCGGCAGGCCAAGCGGCAGGCCCGCCCGACTTGCGTGTGCAAGGGGCTGCCTGCGCTATGTACGCTATGTTGTGTGTGGGCTTTCCCCACGGTAGAAAAACGTAACTTCATTGTCGAAAATATGTCTCTGAGGTATAAAAATACCTTGCATGGTGAAGATTGCCAATAGGAAGAGTCACAATCGCCTTCCGGAGAGAAAGGAATCTGTTCAAGTCATTTTTAGTGAAAATAGTGAAATTGAGCAACTTTGAGAGCCCGTAGCGTCTAAACCCGACGTCCTAGAGCCTCGCGCGACCCGGCATTCGAAAGAGCGCACTTTTTTCTTTCGGAAAAACCACATTGGTAGATTTTTTAGCAGGCAGGTTCCGAGATCCCAAAAAGTCCCAAACCCTCAAAAACAGCCATTTTTGGGGGTTTTTGACCCGTGCCAAAAAGCCAATCGGTGTTGGATCCGGCCCAATTTGTGTTTCGGCAATTCGTTTTCACTAGTTGAACCAAAAAAACCGGGTTGGAGCCAGATCTGAGGGGGTCCCCGGCCAAGTGTTTTTTTTTGTCTAGGGCTGCTCACTTGCTGTTGAGGAAAGTGCCAAAACCCCGGTATCGTTGCATGTGGAAAAGGACCTCTCTCCTTTATCACCCACAGTAGTGCAAACACTTGCAGTTGAGGAAAGTGCCAAAACCCCGGTTATTATTATAAAATTCACAAAAGAAATATAAATACATCAGAATGAACTTACCATTTTACCTCCCTGTTCGTTGCAGGTGGAAAAGGACCTCTCTCCCTTATCACCCACAGTAGTGCAAACACTTGCCAAAATGGAAGATATACTGATGAAGGGGGGATTGGTACTAACCAAAACATTTACCGCCGAAATTGAGGCCGTGGCCAAGAGAGTCGCATCCCGCCTCAACAGGAAGTTTGTAGTTTCTCTTACGCCGGCTAAGGACCTTAGGGCGAAGAAATGTCCGTAAGTATTCTTTAATATTGTGGTAGAATAAATGTGTTATGCATTTTAGCAACCGCAAGGAAAACATTGCTGTTGTCTGTTACAGTGTAATTGTGCTAAAATGCGCGTCTGTGACTCAGAGGGTTTTAGAAAACTCTCTTCAAAAGCGCCAAGAAAAAACTGGCCTGGCGCCGATGGTAGTAGTGTGTGAGTACGGAGGCCACTGCACTAGGGCCACTGCAGAGGCCGACCTGCTCATCACTGGGAAAGTAGTCGTCAAAACCAAGCTGCAGCTGTTGCCGGCCACGGTGTGTGCGGTGGTCTGGGGGTTGTCCAGAATGGGGTTCAAACAGGAGGCTGCAGGGCGCCCAAAGAAGGCCTGCCTTGACGACGTAAGTTCCCTTCCTAACCTGTCCAAAACAAATTTATTACCTGCATCCTACACCTGCGTGTATAGCGTTCACGTTAAATATATTTCAATTGCAGGTGGTGAAACTGACAAAGATTGTTGTCTCAAGGATTGGCAGGGTTGTGCCCCCAAAGAACGCGACAGTGAGGGCTACTGTAAGGGCCCTGTTAAAAACGGAGCCAAAATTATTGAGAGCTCAGCCCGCAAATGCCAAATATCGGCTCACCACAACTCCCGCAAATGCCAAATATCGGCTCACCACAACTCCAACCTTACTTGTGCCCAAAAATAGGAAGAAGGCCAAGGAGGCATTAGCAATAGGGCTTAAAGATGGGGTTCTGGCGGCCCACACCTCCTTGATTTCTTGTAAAGACTCTAAAGACACTGACAGCAAGATGCGGGCCGACAACCCGTCAGCAATGGCAATGTGCCTGGAGGCATTTGTCGCCAAATTCAAAAGCCATTCTGTAAGTAGAACAAGCTTAATTTGACGCTAATTTTTTAGGGATGAAATAAACAACTTGTCCTGTGGCAGGGTGACTAAAAGACTAATTTTTCAATTTTTTCGTGAGTGGATCGGAATTAAAGTGTTGAAAAAAGAAAAAGTGTCTTTTGCCTTGAGGATTTGTGCATTATTTGGGGTAGGCAGTGTTAAAATAATATTTCAACCTCTTTTGACAGCGCCCGACTTCAAGGAATTCAAGGACCGTCCGCCGCATGATAGACACGTGGTCTGTGGCCCGCCACCATGCGCCGCCGGGGGAATACGAGTACCAATGCTGGGAGGCTGCCAAGGCGGCGGTGCGCAGGGCAGAGCTGCGCAGGCTAGCCCCCCTTCGTAGCCAAGTGTGCGTCCCCGGTTATTGGAACTTCAATTTCCAGCGGCGCAGGAGGAGGTTTCGCAGAACATACAACTCCAGAGTGCTTCCAGCACCCACCCTCCTGCCGGATTCTCCGCGGAAGGCAGAGGAGGTGCGAGTTGTTAACGAGCTTCATGCCCTGCTGCGGAAGGATGATGGCCCGAAGGAGGCTCAGTTCACTTCTGAGACACCTTCTGAGGAGCCTGAGGTTGTGATAGACATCCAACCTCAGTACAAATGTCGTGGTAAGTACAATGTTATTTACCTTCATTTTTGTTTTGAATCAGTAATTTGGTGTGTTTGCATTTCTGTACGTGTGGCCGTTAAGGGGTATTGAAATGCACGTTTTTTTGAATTCCATACCGGCACACTCGGAAAAGGGTTCATTCTTACCTAAAACCACCGCAACCCAAATTTGAGACCGACCGAAAAATATTTAGGGGTCGCTACAATGGCTGAAAGTTGTAAATTTGACGTAATTTTTGAAACTATACAACTTTGGAGTATTTGAAGCCCTGCGCAGCCGGTGTTGGTCCTAGCTTGTTGCCCCCGGAGACTTTTTTTTTCCCGGGATCCAGG
>NW_023144630.1:11441054-11458153 GCF_012932325.1 Thrips palmi | reverse complement strand
AACCGTCCAATTTGAGATGGCTGTAGCTGGGCCCAAAATTCGTGGTTTTATTTCTGGTCTTTTGACAGTGTGTTCTACACTGGGAGTACTTCTTCCCTGCCAAATATTAGAAAAAAAACCGCGATAGGACGAAAGTTGCAAGGGTTTGAACATGGCGCTCCGGAAGGCAACCGTCCAATTTGAGATGCCTGTAGCTCGGCCAAATTCGTGGTTTTTTTCTGGTCTTTTGACAGTGTGTTCTACACTGGGAGTACTTTTGCCTCCCAAAATATTAAAATTTAAAAACCGCGATAGGACGAAAGTTGCAAGGGTGCGAATATATTGCGCCGTAAAGGAATCGACCTCCTTTAGCTCGACTCTATAGGGCTTTAAATTGTGCGACTTTTTTGTGTGGTGATGCTGAGGGGATCTCATTTGGTGCTTTGTGTCAGAGATGTAACGGCCAGAGTCCTTTTTTAGGCCGTTTTTAAGGATCACATAGTACATAGTGGGATAGAAAAAGCTGACCCTTTTTTAGCTAAAATTTTTTAGCTAAATTCACGGACGTCTTTTATCCGCCCCCCCCCCCCCCCCCCCCTAATACCTTTTTTACAAGAGGTATTTTCCTCTGTTTTTTTTTACTATATTCTTTGCGTATACATAGTCGAAGCTCCATAGTCCAAGCTCTATAGTCCAAGCTGTATAGTCCAAGCTCCATAGTCCAAACTCTATAGTCCAAGCTCCATAGTCCAAACTCTATAGTCCAAGCTCCATAGTCCAAGCTCCATAGTCCAAGCTCCATAGTCTAAGCTCCATAGTCCATATTCTATAGTCCAAGCTCAATAGTCCAAGCACCATAGTCGTACGCCAAGCTTCATAGGCCATTTAGTTTGAGAATAAGATCGGTCGAGAGTAGGGAAAGATCTGTCACGAGTAGAGTAAGATCTGTCACGAGCCCGGTAGGTTAGGTTAGGATTGGTTGGACCATTTAGTTTGAGAATAAGATCTGTCGAGAGTAGGGTAAGATCTGTCACGAGTAGAGTAAGATCTGTCACGAGCCCGTTAGGTTAGGTTAGGTTGGACCGTTTAGTTTGAGAATAAAATCTGTCGAGAGTAGGGTAAGATCTGTCACGAGTAGAGTAAGATCTGTCACGAGCCCGTTAGGTTAGGTTAGGATTGGTTGGAACATTTAGTTTTAGATTATTAAATAGCCTTCCGTCGATTCAAGGAGAAACCAACCATTGCCGAATCACAATCCTTTGCGCAAAAGCATACTTCCTGGCTATCACCCCCCAAAAAGAAAAGAGGCTCATTTTCAAAATAAACACATCCAAATTTACTACTGATGAAAATGCATTTCCATCTCCAGCAGAATCCAGCTCAGCATCGAGGCCGAAGGCCTTCCCCTGGCTAATTTAAACGCTGCGTGTCTCTAAGACACCAAAAAATTATTGGCACGCAGGATTGTAAAAAGTCTTCCGACCGGCGACTGAGTCCGGCATGGCAGCTTGGTGGATGAGTGGGTCCGTGCTTGCACGGGAATTTTTTGGCCCGGGTTCGAGACTTTGCTTTTTCTTTAAAAAATTTCTGCGTGTCAATAATGAAAAACCGGTGTTTTTGAACGCAGCGTGTTTAAAAAAATTCACAGGGTTATTTACACGCTGCGTGTCTCCAAGACACCAAAAATTATTGGCACGCAGGAAGCCCTTATGTCCTTCCCTTTTGCGCCGTCAGTAGTGGGACGCATCTGTGGACGGGACAAAAGCCTCCTAGACTCTTGTGTTTTGCGAATGAATCTAGGAGGTTTTTGCCGCGTTTGCTACCGTGAAACGGGGTAATTTCGGACACCCGGTGTAATTTCGGACAACTCTACCCGAAGCATTGCGATGATGCTCCCATCTAACGGCCAACTTGGAGGCTTGTCCCGCTGCGCGCATCGCATCGGCCACACTTAAAACCATCTGATCAATCACCCGGAGGTCAAATCAGGGGCAAACTTCAGGAGAAAAGGTGGTTTTTGTATTTAACCATTTATACCTAAATTCGCTTTAAGCGTAAAAACTTTGACTGGCAAGCCGAAACTGTTCATGGCCGGTTCATGAGGTGATTGTTTGTCGATTCGATCATGTTAAGAGCATACTGTGTCAAATTTTCAATCACCTGGATCAAATGGTATGGATTATATGGGCTCAAAACTAAAAAATTGTTACTTTACGGGGTAATTTCGGACATACAAACGTCACCTTAGGGAGAGTGGGTATGTCCTGAACACTTTCTATTTCGTAGGGTTTGAGTGGTGGAAGCTGAAGAGCTCTTCTGAAAGTTGAAGATAATCCAATAACAACGAAAATCCCCAATTGTTACAGCGGTTGCTTTGTAAACTTCGAATTTCATAAAAATGGGACAAAGCTACATCTTTAATACTTAGTTTTATGTGTATATCCTACCTTAGTGCCAACGACTGTCTTGTGATAAATTTTCTTTCATGTGACATGAGAGTTGGACTTGGCGAATGGCTGCATAGCTCGCCGGTTTACTACAATTGAAATGCAAAGCTTTCCACTGAGCCCCTGTATCTTCCTTACCGTACATACGACACGACTACTTGCCTTTCATATGCATGTATGTGATCGTATGTAATCTTGTAGAGGAAGATTTAAGATTCACTTTCGCGTAAAAGAGTATGGCCCGAGTTGCCTATGAAAGCTAATCGGTCAAAGATTAAAAATAGAACGTTTTTTAAAAGGCTTTTACCCGTTCCACCCACTATTCCTGAAATCGAACTACATATGAGTGCAAAAAAATGACTTCAAATTATGTATGAATGACGACCCCTACCTTGCCTTTTCATCTAAACCCCTTTGAATTTCTCAAAAATCAAAATTTGCACAAAGAAAGAGACAGTGATCGATTTTGGGACCAAAATCAGAACGAAAAGTCGTTTTTACCAGGGGTTTTCCGAAATTACCCCAAAACACGGGGGAATTTCGGACACTGCCCTTTGGCCCTCCACTGTAAAAACGGGAGGGGGCAGATATTTGAAATAAGCGCCAAATCGAAGCTTTAAAGGGAGGTAGATGATAAATTTTAACCTCAAGTCCCTGACAGCACCACAACTTTTACAAATTTTAAAAAAAACCCATCAAAGGGGTCCGAAGTTTTCCCCGTTTCACGGTACGCAACGCCACCCAGCGCGACATGAGCGTCCCAAAACACCTTAAGAAACAGATGCGTACCACTACTGACGGCGCAAAAAAGGGGAAAGGGCATAAGGGCTTCCTGCGTGCCAATAATTTTTTGGTGTCTTGGAGACACGCAGCGTGTAAATAACATGTGAATTTATTATAAACACGCAGCGTTTAAACAACACCGGTTTTCATTATTGACACGCAGAATTTTTTTAAGAAAAAGCGAAGTCTCGAACCCGGGCCAAAAAATTCCCGTGCAAGCACGGACCCACTCACCCACCAAGCCGCCATGCCGGACTCAGTCGCCGGTCGGAAGACTTTTTACAATCCTGCGTGCCAATAATTTTTTGGTGCCTTGGAGACACGCAGCGTTTAAATAAAAGCCAAAATATTATTTGCACGCAGGAACATTTTGTCCTACATGGGCACCGTAGGTAGACGTCTGAGGAAAAAAATCCTGCGTGTAAATAATTTTTTTTCTGTTATGTGCACGCTGCGTGTACATAAAGTCAAATTTTTGGCTGAGCGATAGCGAAGCCTGTTACTCCATTGGGGTTGAAAAGTTTTTCCTGTCTGTCTGTCTGTGTGTGTGTGTGTCTGTCCGCACTACTCCTCCTGAACGGCTCGGCCGATCTCGGTGAGATTTTGCACACTTTTTGGGCATGTCCTTGGCTCGGCACACGCTAAATTTCACTATCCTAGCTCAACTGGTTCAGTTTTTATAGCCGAAAAACACCTAAAAAACGGCGAAAAATCGAGTTTTCTGCAGGCAGATCACTTCTGTCTTGAAGAAGGGGGGTCTGGGGGGGCAGAGCCCCCCAGCCCCGACAAGTTAAAAAGTTACAAGGGATCTAGAATGAAGGTTAGAAGTAACCGACGATGGTCAAGCAATTGCCTGCCGAAGGCAGGCTAGCGCCGCAGGCCAAGGTAGGTACGCCAGGCGCGGATTGGAGGAACAGGCAGCGAGACATCGCGAAGCCTGTTACGACAAGACGCGGTCTGGCGTAAACCTACCTTGTATTATTTAAACGCTGCGTGTATATAATATTAGTCATGTATTGTTAGCCTGATGGGATTGAGAAAAGAGGAGCCATTAGTCATTATTATTTGATGGGAACAGTGTTGACAAGTTGCAAAGCACTGTGTGACCTCATGAGTGGACATTCGCCTATTTTCACCACATTAGCTGTGGACTTTCGTAAGTGGTTAAATATAAATCATAACTAGTTTATCGGGATAGTCTGTGGACTTACGCCTGTTTGTCAGAATGGCCTATGGACTTACGCCTGTTTGTCAGAATGGCTAATGGACTTACGCCTCTTTGTCAAAAATCACACCTCATTTTGAAGGGTTTTTCTAACATTGCAGGAGTTACAGAAGAGTTACATACATGAGATTTTTACCAAAAGATGCACACTTTCTCAAAAAATTTGTCACAAAAATTTTAGTGTTGTGTGGGAATTTATAGATCTTAGGAGCTAAAAACAATATGTTTTTTGGCCGTCCTGAAAAATTTGGTTCAGTGGACTTACGCCCCTTTGTCAAAAAACCAGTGTATGGTTAAAGTGCATCAGTGTATTGACTCCCGAACGACGCATAAAACAGCAGTGAAGTTTGAGGTCACCCTGACGATCACTGTGTTTGGGATGATTTCTTGGGTGCAGTTATCGGCACCCCTCGTTTAGGGACAAGCAAGAGGAATTTATGTTCAGCAAGCACTGGAAGCCCTCTTCCCAGGTCTAAAAATCTTGTGTGGTTTACGGGATCCTGTATCATTTTGCAGGATCCCGTCTAGTTTTACGAGATCTCGTATGGTTTTGCGGGATCCCGTAAGAACACTCGAGATCCCGGGAGGGTCGCACAGGATCCCTTAGGACCGTAGGGGATCCGGTAAGGGTCACACAAGATCCCGAGAGGGTCATAAGGGATCTCTTAAGTAGCCGGGATCCCGGGAGGGCTGCACAGGATCCCGAGAGGGTCGTACGGAATCCCGCACTCTGCCGAGATCCCGGAAGAGCCACAAGGGATCCTTTGATGGTCTTGCGGGATCCCTTATGCTGCCGAGATCCCGGGAAGTACGCACGGGATTTCAAATTTCGGTATGCTGTAACTCGGAAAGTTTTTAACATTTTAAGCTCAAATTTTGTATGGGGTATATTGGCTAAAATTCACCAGTGCCATTTGAATTTTATTGAAATCTAACAACTTTTTTCTGCTATCTCGAGAACCGCTGGAGCTATCCAAATTTTGACTGCAGATTTGGATAGATCTCGGTTCCAACCCCCTATATAATTCAATCTTTTGATTCTATCTGCAGAAGAACTTGCTTTTTCACGTCTTTATTTGTACTTTACAGGATCCTTTTAGTGGGTAAAGGATTCCTTTCCGGCATACGAAATCCCGTCCTGGCGTACAGGATCCCGTCCCAGCATACGGGATTTTGAAAATTCTTTAAAGGATCCCGTGTGTCCTCACGGGATCCCGTCCAACTCAGGATCCTGTAAGGCTCGGGATCTCGTATGGTAGTACGGGAATCCCTTAAGGGGGCACACCAGTGAAAATCGTCAAATTTTGGCCTCCTTCTTTATTTTATCTTATTTTTCTGCTATTCATCCCGAGTCGAACGCCGCAAACCCCACCTCAAAATTCCAATTACTTTGGCTTGGGCACATTTTTAAAGTTCCTAAAAAGGTAAATTTTTTTGCATATTTTACCTCAATTGTTAACGATCAGGTGTTTCACTTGAAGTCCAATGACAAAACCCTCGAACCATCGAAAGGCAGTTGGAAAAAGGAATATTTTGGCGCAAACCGAACTCAAATATGTCATAAATTGCGTCCGTAATGAGGAATAATGCGTGTAAACCGTAGTTTCACTTCAAACGTCGTTTTCTCGAAACACTATTTTTGGACCTGGTGCCCACGATTGCGGGCTCAAAAATTGAGATAATTGAGTGCGGTTTGCGGCAAAATGTTCCCTACACTTGCCGCTATCGTGTGAACCTCGGATATGGTCGTATCATGTACAGCGCCTGAGCCACAGACACGGAAACGTGAAAAATATGGTCAAAAAATGAGTTTCTTTTTTTGCTTCTCAAAAAAACATATTTAGGATAGTGTTTCCGACATGTCCGTGGTTCACACGATAGCCACATGTGTCCTGATGAGAAGTTTTGAAACCCGATTTCTAAGGCTCAATCGAGGGCTTCACAAAGTTGGGCAAAGTGGAGCCGTGTCACCGAAAAATGAAAATGGCGCCCAACCCCCCTTTCCGTCGCCGCCCCTTGGCTGCTGTGTACTTTTTAGGTTAAATTGACATATTTTATAGTTCAGGATGAAATTTCAACCCATTACCTTCGTTACTTTCTTCAGAATAACGCTTTTACGAAGCCTCTGCATTTTCACTGGTGTGCCCCCTTAACGAATTTTCAAATCCCGTATGATCGTACGAGATTTTTAGACCTGGGTTCAATAGATAGGGAAAAGGAATCTGGCAAAGAGAATAGTTTTTTTGGCCCACATTCACGAATTTAAGGGGGCAATACACTGAAAATGGCCAAAAACTGACTTGTGCGATTGCTTCCATACGCGTTGTTGAGCGTTGTTCAAACTTTTCATGTTGCAAGACCTTACAAAAAGAAGCATTTTAGGCCCAGAGTGGCGTCGATCGGACGTCAGGGAGCGGAGCAGCGCCCAATCAAATTTTCGTCAAAAGTCGAACTGGCGGGCGTCCCTCAGTCCGCAAAAACGAAGATATCTCGACCCCGTTTGCGCTAAAATGTAGTTAATTAAAGCGGCTATAGCGTGAACTAGGATTATGAACATCGAACAATCAAAAGTACAAAATTTTACGAAAAAACCTGTTTTGATCATTTTTGCAAAATCCTCGAAAAGTGTTTTTGGATGAAATTTTGTACTTTAGGTTGCTCGATGTTAATAATCCTTGTTCACGCTATAGCCGCTTTAATAACCTACATTTTGGTGCAAACAGGTTCGAGATATCTTCATTTTTGCGGGCTGAGGGAGGCCCGCCATGCCAGTTCGACTTTTGACGAAAATTTGATTGGGCGCTGCTCCGTTTCCTGACGTCCGATCGACGCCATTCTGGGCTTAAAATGCTTCTTTTTGTAAGGTCTTGACACTTGAAAAGTTTGAACAACGCTGAACAACGCGTATGGAAGCAATCGCACAAGTCAGTTTTAGGCCATTTTCAGAGTATTGCCCCTTAAGGAAAGGTTGAACCCCTGTTCCTAGCATAGAAGATAAGAACGGGCGGCCGAAGCGATCTCTTTCTGCACTGAAAAAGAAACTCTGTCGGCTGACATGCTCAATCAAATGCAGTGTTGTCTCGGTACTAAATGCTGCAAAGGTGTCTCCAAGCGACCTCCACTAGCCGCATCAATAAGTTCACTAAGAATGAAAAAGTCATGATCAATACCCAATTTACTCGGGTTTATCAATCAATACCCAGGTTTACTTTCTTACCCAAATTTGGGCGCGGAATGTTTCCTCGCCCAATTTTGGATGAGGAACGGTGTATCAGCTTCCTATAGAGCTCCATAGTATTATGACCCAAATTTGGGTGAGGAAACTTTCCTCACCCAAATTTGGACGAAGATAATTACCTCGCCTAAATTTGGGTAGTAAAGAATTCCTCACCCAAAATTTTAGTCATGATCATGACCAGGGGGCGGCAACGGCGTAGGAAGCGCGTGAAGCCATGCGCGAGTGAGGTGCAGGGGTTACTTATTTTCCTTCGAGTGCAAGACCTAGCCCGTTGATTGCAAAACGCTTTGCACAGATCAAAAGAGCACAACATTTAGGGTGCATTAGGCCTAGTAGACTGCCCGAGACTTCCAATTCAACCGAACACAAGGGCGAAATCATTTACATCAACATGGCGCATTCGAGTTTTTTCCTCAATTTTATGATTTTTGTGTTTTACGGTGTTTTTACTGCACCTTAATATAAGGTTAGTGGGAAGTTTTGAGAAGAGCAATTAGACTAATGAACCCTAAATTTCAAGCCCTTTTCATCGGTGCAAAGCGTTTTGAAAAACACAGTCTAGTTTTCATAATCTCGAACAAGTGCGCAACCTCTGCACTGACGGCGCGAGCATCGCTTCACGCTCTCCCTAGGCCGTTGGCATCCCCTGTCATGACTCTTTTATTCTCAGTGAACGGACAAGTATTTGCAGTGCATGACCAAACTTTTCGCCTTGATGACGATAACTGTACCCCTGCCGATAACTTTTTAGTTAACCTTTCTAAACAGTTTCCCATTTAACTCGCTGTTAAATGCCCCACGCTCCACGGGTGGTAAAAAACTTACTTTAAACAAAATCGCAAAAGGAAAGATGGCGCATTCTGGACCGTTCTTTCTGCGATACCAAATCTAAATATGTAGTGTGATTTGACAAAGAAGTCAAAAGGGCGCTACTGGCCTTTAAAAATATTTTTTTAAAACGTTGAAGGCCGGAAGTGCTCTAAGTTTTACTCCTTTTTCAAAACCAAGTACATATTCAGAATCAACAGAAAAAATGCTAGAAAATGCGCCGTCTAACTTTTGAGAATTTGACAAAAGTGTGCTCTCGACTACCCCTAGTGCACAACCCTGAAAGCTGAATTGTCTAACTTCTCCCGTCCGGATGTGAAGTCAGCGCAAAGTCCAAAGTGGCCATCACTGGTACCATGGCCATCACTGGGCAACTTACCCTAACCGTTCGTGGGCCAAAAATACAGAACAGCTCACAGTTGATTTAATTTGCAGCTCGAGCTTTTCGCCGCACAAATCTCCCAGTGCTCCAGGGTACTGTCTTTGGGTGGCTTAATAAAGCTACATCGCGGATCTTTTGTTATGGTAAGTCCGTGTGTAAAACAACTCGCATTCTAAACAATTGGGCGCTTCCATGCCAAACCAATGAACTCCTGGAAATTTATCTCTCCGATTTGGATGAAACTTTTTTGAGGGGTGGAGGTCTTAAGAAAAGATCCCATGTCACACTTTTTTTTAAATCGATGATTTTTAAATACCTTATCTTCAATTTGACTGAAAACGTAATGGTCGGACACATGGCCATATTATGGCATGACAAAAAGGCCAAAAATTGGCGTCACAGGAAATTTACGCCGATAAACGGCGTGACATGTGAGCCACGCTTTCGTTTGGCGCGAATGACAACGCGCTTTATAAGAAAACGTATGCAAAAAAGCGGCATGACAAGAGATTCACACCAAAAAATGGCGTCAAGTTTTGAGTCACGCCGATATTTGGCGTGACTTTTCTGTTATGCCGTTTATTGGCGTGACACTTTATTCACGCCCCTGCAGCGGCACGAAGTCGAGCCGATAGATTTTCAGTGTTGTTCGATGTCTCTTTCCTCACATGACCCTCTCACATAATGTAAGAAAATCCTAAAAGGATTTGGTCGGCCCACCGTAAGTTTTGTTTCTGGATGAGAACAGGTGTATCATTTTGGCCGTTTTTCTTGAGTTCTCGAACCAGCTTACTGTGTTTGCGTCCAAGCTTTATGACATGTAAGCCTTCAAAATTTGATTTTTTTAAAACCTTAACGGTTGGTAGTGCTCTTAGTTTTACACCCTTTTTTAAACAAAGTACCTATTCCGAATCAACACGAAATGTGCCACAAATAGCATAGTCTAACGTTCGCGATTTTAAAAAAAAAGTGTACATGGGTCCACCCGTTATCTCATACACGGAATTACCCTGTCACTACTGTGAAAATTCGATTTTGCTGCAAAACAAACATATAGGACTGTGCGAATGAAGAATTTTCAATTCTTTTCGAATCTTTTCTGTTTATAATTTATCGGATCCAATTAAAACGAATCTGCTCAACAAATGGCAAATTGTATCCAATGTGTTTTCTTTTTCAGATGACGTTGGTGATTACCGATGTAAGCATTCTTTGTGTACAAATGAGTTCTTCGTTCTTAAGCCCTATTTATGATGGTTCAGAGGTACCCGGGTGGTAATTTGTTCTGTACTTGTAAAGTGCAACTTAACTCAGTTTAAGACTGCAGGACAACTATTGAACGTCTCGAGATAAAGTAAAGTAAATCTATTCTTTCTAAGTTTAAAGTATTTGCAAAACAATAGTAGTCAGACTGCAGATGGATCAATGCAGTTTCAGTGCAGTTAAGGGGGCACACCAGTGAAAATCGTCAAATTTTGGCCTTTGTTTTTATTTTATCTTATTTTTCTGCCAATCTTCGTTTAACTTACGTCTATGGTCTGAACCTCGGAAATGGCCATCCCATACATAAGACGTGAGCAGCAGCCATGAAAGCGCGAAAAAATTGGTTAAAAAATTTGTTTCTTTTGTTGCCTTTTGAAAAACTGAACTCAAAATCATTCTTTTTGCATGCCCGTGGTTCAGACCATAGCCACATGAGTCCTGTTGAGAAGTTTTCAAATCCCATCCTCGAGGCTCAATCTAGAGAGGCGGAATCGTGGCAGGAGTGAAGCAAGGTCGCAGAAATATGAAGTGCACTGGCGCTCCATCTTGCTATCGCAACCTCACCCTCCAATACTGATTTTCCATTTTTTACTCGTTCTTTACACCCTCATTTCAAAATTTAGGTTAATGTGAAGAGAACGAGTATTGTGCTCAAAATCGGTTTTTGTTAGCTACATGATTCAACTCGCTATGCACACAAGGAAAACCATATGAAATGTACTCATTTGAAAGATCAAAGCCTCCTCTTTAAGGCGTAAATGAAGTATTTTTCATTTCACTATGAAAGTTTTTGAGCAAATGAAGATTGAAAATGTTTATTAAAACTGGCTGGTGTCTAGTAATGAGAGGTTATAACACTTCGTTTTTTCGTGATTCATATCGAATTGGCATGTGCCATAGCAAAAATCCACCTCACTGTGCTTTGTTTAACACTTTTCATTTGAGGATTATCTCTCTTAGCAAACAAACATTTAAAATATGTGCAGTTTTTCAACCTTCCTTTGGACGGCCTGCCGCTAACATCGGCGACCCGTGGCGCCACCACGCGGATTTCAAACGAACTACTGTAATGGCGGTAGAGTTTGAACGTACTTTCATTTCGAGCTTAACAATTATTTAACCACCTGGCCACTTTTGATAACCACTAGACATCCTTCATTCACAAAAAAATGTGTAAAGAACGAGTCATTTATTTAATATCAATTCGTTGATATTTCGCACCATCCTTTAAACTTTTTTTCTTTACTTCTTGTTTGATATAATTTTAAGCCAAGAATAAAATATTAATCGAATACATAGGTTATTTTTTTTAGAATGGTCGTTTTTCGAAACCTCTGCATTTTCACTGGTGTGCCCCCTTAAACTACAGTAAACTTCACTTAAAGTGTAGTTTTTGTAGTGAAACTACAGTTTGACTGCAGTTTGAATACAGATATTCTGGTAGTATTTTCGAACACTGCAGTTTCGGTTGCAGTTTCGACCCTTATTAAAAGTAGGTTCGCAAGTGTATGCGACAATTATAATGGTATCTGTAGTTGCAAGTACAGTGTTTAAATTTCAATCACAAAATTCAAATTTTTTTAATTATTTTTTTTAAGTTTTTTGGACCTTGTTTCCTCTTCTTCTGCAGAGATATCGATTTTTGATGTTCAAGTTGTTTGACTTGGGCGGTACTCGATCGTCGATCCTCTGGGTTGCGAGTCATGTGTGTTATCCACTACGCTGGCAGACGGGCATGCGAGCTGATGCGTCCGACCTGGACTACACGATAAGGCCTGCTCTCGGGGCACACCGATCGCATGGTGCAGTTAAACAGCAGTTTCATTGCAGTTGTACATTAGATTATTTGTACTCGGTCCCAATCCACATCGTCTTTCTTCGCCATTATCATCCTTGAAGTGCTGTTCACCGTGTGCATGCTTTACCAGCAGCAATTTTTCAAAAAGGAGGTTGGTGAAATAGTCCGGAGGTTACTGGAACCCACCTTGCAAAATGTGATACCGGAGTGCCACTTCGCACAGTTGTTGTACTATCTCCAAGGATCATTTTAAGAGGTGGAGCCCAGGTGGACCCCCTGCAGAGCGGCGGTACACGCGTTTGCCTATTTATATCATTCGAAATAGACCTTATCTGACTGGCTTTTAACTTGGGTTTTGGTACAGGACCACTACTTTGGATGCCCAACGTGATTTTTTCTGGTTGGTGACGTAGCTATACGTCAAACGGGAATTGCCTACCTCCCAGGAGCAAAATACCGTTTTCGCGAATATTAAGTTCTTGACGTCCATTAATCGGTGCATGCAAACTCCTGGGTAATCGATTGAGTACAAAACACATTTCATCACTGCATGCGTTTAGAATGTGGACGTGGAAGAGCCCCGAACGCACATTGAGGGTGCGACATTGGTACACGCAGTCCAATAGCTTACATGCAGATAGAAATATATGATAGGAATATCCACAGGTGTTGCCGTATGTGGGCTACTTGACGTGAGGGCAGCCTCTTTCGCAACAATTCTCTCGTGCACGACACCTCCTTTTTTCATGGAGAGGGGGGGGGGTCAAAATCCCATACGAATTGTGGGATAGTTTCGTTACGTGAGGTGGTGAAACTCCTAGTCAAGCAGTGGGGCAATTAGTGGATTGTTGGACTCGACTCGGGAGATGGCGCGTCGCCCTAGCGCGCCGCGCGCCTACACTGGTTGAACGCGCCGATTTACTTTTAACGAAATTAACGGATAAATTGTGCATTTGTAGTTGGCGCCGCCGAAGCGCCGACATCGCGTCCACTGCTACGACCACGGGCAAATCAAGGGAGAACACTGAGACAAGGTGGTGCCCAGAAACTGACCGACTAAGTCGCCCGCCCCAGTTTTTAGGGCGACTTGGCGACCTTGGGCGCCTTGGGCCAGCATAGATCAGTACGCTCAGTGTTTACATGACCAAGATGCTCTAAAACTAGGCGACTGTGTCGCCCAGAAACTAGTCGACTCAAGTCACCCTATAAACTGGGGCGGGCAACTTAGTCGGTCAGTTTCGGGGCACCACCTATTGCTTCAGTGTAGTGTACCAGGTGCCGAAGATCGGCCACCAGCGACCGGTCTTCGTTGGCGGGCGGGCGGACAGTAAGAGGCCTGCGGCCCTTGCAAAAATTATTTGCTCCGAGACTGCCGAGCGGGGTTCCAGCCCGAAAGAGGTCGTGGGCTAGTCCGACGAAGCTCCAGAATTTTCCCAAATCGGCAACTTTACGGATGTGTCCGAGAACCGAAATGGGGCGGGTTTTCGGACTGTCCGAGTCTGGGTTTCCCGGGAAAAAAATCCGACGGCGGTAACCCAGAGGCTAGCCGTATTCAAACCCCTCGCTTCCCGCCTTCCTCTCTTTCTTTGCACACCAGTGCTGAGTCGGAGCCAACTGAGCTAACCGGACAGATGAGGACTGGGGGCTCCGTGAGCCTCTTCACTGACTCTGCGCTGCGCTCTCCGCTCCGCTCCTTCCTCGGGCGCTGGGAGGCGCGATTTTCAAGATAAAGAGTGGGGTTTTCTCAAGGGGACCTCGAATTCAAAATATTTTACGTCCAACACGTTTTTTATGCAACCTGTATTTAAAGTTTCATGTTTCTCGGGTTGTACGAAACAATTTAAATTAATTGACTGAATGCATTCTTGAAATTTTTAAAACCACTTTTTGTGGTATTTGTTTCGGCAATTCTCAGTAACGACAAAAAATTGCTGATTTCCAATAAATTTTTAATTCAAAATTTCCTTACGAAAGGCGAATGTTTGAGTTTGGGAACTTGCGGAATCACTTCGACACACCTCAACTGTACTCCGCAAAAGGGAAAACTTTTGTCTAAGCCCCAAAAGCAAAGGGGGAAACGGTACAGAGTTCCGAAAACAGTCCGGGGGGGAGATTTTCCCTCGGACGTTTTCCCGGGTTTAGCCCGCTGCCCCGGACTCCCGGCGGACCGCCCCGGGACTTTCCAGGGAGTCCCGGACACATATCGGTCTGGCCCGTCCGAACAGCGGCCCCTTCGGGGGTAACACGGAATCGTCCGAGGGCATTCGGGCGCTTCTGGGGACAGCCCGAGGTGGCGGGGGCTCTTTCGGACGGCTGGCGGCAAGATTTCGGAACAATTCGTTTGTACACGGGGCGGGCGGGCCTGGGCGCTCCCGAACGGTCCGTGGAAATCGTCAGCGATTCCCGGTCCGGTCCACTGTGGCTAAAAGCTACGGAAAATTCTGTAAACAGGTTGTGATAATTCTCCGTACACTGAGGCTAAAAGCTACGGAAAATTCTGTAAACAGCTTGTGGTAATCCTCCGTAGCCCCCTTATCAATATTATCTGTAGGCTCTTACAGCATTTTCCGTAGGACCAAACAGTATTCTCCGTAGGACCTCACAGTGATCTCCGTAGGACTGTACAGTCTTCCAGGTCCTACGGAGAAGACTGTGTGGACTTACAGGGAATACTGTACGGCCCTACGGAGAATATTGTAAGAGCCTACGGAGAATATTGATAAGAGGGCTACGGAGAATCCTGGCAAAAAAATTAACAGAATCTTCAGTACCTTTTTGCCACAGTGTAGGCTCCTTGTCGGTATTCTCTGTAGGCTCTTACAGTGTTCTCCGTAGGGCTATACAGTCTTCCAGGCCCTACGGAGAACACTGTAAGGTCCTACGGAGAATACTGTACGGCCCTTCGGAGAATATTGATATTAGGGCTACGGAGAATCCTGGCAAAAAAAATTAACAGAATTTTCCGTACCTTTTTGCCACAGTGTCCGTGAGCGGCCCACCCGCGAAGGCCCGCCTCCGAAGCTGTCTAGCAGCTCGGTCCAGCGGACCGCAGCAGGTCAGTCGGACGCCCGCCAACTAGAGCGGCTACGCTCCGCCACGCCGCAGCGACAGCTCGTCTCGCCGCCGCCTGGCTTCGACTTCGCTACGCCACCAGCTACGCCACGCCGCCGTCCCGCGTCCGTCCGGCGTCGTCTGCTTGCGTACTGCTGCGGTGGTGCGTGCTGAGTTGCTCCTTGCTCCCACAGCGCCAAAGTGGCAAGGGAAGGCGGTGCGACGTCGCGCGAACGCGCTACCACTGCCACACCGCCCCCCAATAGTCAACCCATCCCGCCTGTCCCCTTTCCCCTCACCTCCGAGACGAGACCCCTCCCTACCCTGATACCGTTGGAGACTTTTGGATCTACTTAATCTCTGCCCTCGCCCTGTCATCGTCCAGTCCTCGCTCAGCCCTGCACTCTTAAAACCTTACGAAGTATTTTGAGCATACGTATAACAAACTAAAATACTTTGTTAATCGAAGAAATAGTTCGTAAATTACAAAGTATTTTCTTTGTAAGCTTACGCACGCTCAAAATACTTTGTTATACAAACTTCTTTTCTTTGTAAGGCCCAAAATAGTTTGTAAGGTTTTCTCAGTGTGTCAACGTTGAGTCGCGAGGCGAGATAGAGGCTATCTTTGACCTTTCCCTTCCCCACCCACCCACTCTGCACGCCCTACCCTCAATAAAGAAACAGTCACTCACAGTTTTTGACTAATATCATATTTTTTTTTTGCCAGCCACACAAAAAAGAGAACAAAATAATAAATACAAAAACATCTACAAACATAAACATTTATTATAATAAACAAACGGATTTTTCCTGAGGAGGCTCAGCAGCGCCTTTTTGGCGAAGACTGTCATTCACCATCAAGGTGTTGTTTACAGAGGAAGACAACATATTAGTAGCTTTCTGTGAGATAAGGGCCTTGGCGCTACTCCAGTTGCGTTCGCTTGCAGCGCTTGCTGCAGGAATGGCCAAAATTTTCAGAGCCAACTTAGCAAGGGTCGGGAAACGCACTGAACCCTGGAAACAACAACGCAAAAAAATATTAGAAAAACATTTCAAATTGCCATCTCTGTTCGACAGAGCGCACCGCACATTAAGGTAAAGTATACAGTTACCGTCAGTTTAAGAGCATCGCTTTCTTTTCGAGGGCCTCTAGGGTAGGTTATGACATTTGGACCCGCGCGACTTGTTCCAGACACCTCAGAAGGATCTTGGCAGCGAAGTGACTGACTAAGATTTCATGAAAAACTTTTTGTGTCGCTCTTATTTAACCTGAGAAAACGGTTACCAAAAACACAGTTATCGGCAGCCAAATTACAGTTATCTGCATCCTATATGACAGTTATCGGCACCCCTTGTTAAAAAGGCAAAACACGGAAACTTCTAACAGTCGTCACAGACACTCTACACCCAGGGAAATCTGTTCTAGAATTGAGACCAGCCCCGGACTTGATTGTTGTACTTGATTTCTGTTCTCAACGTAAGGCTCGATTGGTCTTGATTCTGTCGGCAAATCAAGACCATAATTTCAGTATCAGTACATTGTAGAAAGGTGTTGCGCAGCGTTCCGACATTTTAAAATGTTGAGCACCGCAGGGACATCCTGGTATTCGAACCGGTGCTTCGCGGCCACCGGTCGACTCCTTTAGCCTCTCGGCTACTGGTCATTCCGGACACAGCTGTGCGCGCCACGAGTACACCGTCCTCAAAACGTTTGGGCGCCACTGCCGATAACTGTATAGTTTACCCTAAGTCTCGCCAGGCACAATGACATGTGTGCTGCAGGGCAGAACATTGTATAACGCGCCTGCACTTTCCA
Source organism: Thrips palmi (assembly GCF_012932325.1). Classification (NCBI taxonomy): domain Eukaryota; kingdom Metazoa; phylum Arthropoda; class Insecta; order Thysanoptera; family Thripidae; genus Thrips; species Thrips palmi. Next base: position 11,441,343 of record NW_023144630.1, on the reverse strand, counting down.
CCACGAGAGGAGGTTCACGCCGTCAGGTAGGGCTACCTCTGGCATCTTCAGATACTGCTCCACCTCGTCGGTTTCAACTTGTGTGTCTTGGACCATCAAGAAACCAAAAAGCTGTTCGTCAACACTTTGCTGAGGTTCTGCTGCTGCGGCATCTGTGGTGTGGTCAAGATCTGCATGAGGATTGTCGGCATTGGCCCTCCTTCTTGCTCCCGCTCCTTGATGACCCTCAGACGCTCCCTCACAGAACTGTGCACCTGCACACCATATCAGAGCTTAATCAGTCGTTCAC
>NW_023144630.1:11416738-11440054 GCF_012932325.1 Thrips palmi | reverse complement strand
CGAAAGTGCTGTTTCGGGAGGGGTTTCCTGTTCAACACAAAACAAACTGTTGTTTTTTAACAGCATTACTGTAGGTGATTGTGTTGTAATATTACAGGGGATTTTTAACAGTGTGTGCCGAATTTTCTCAAAGACAATGCGCGTCTTGTAGCAAAAATTTTTTTTGTGCAGTGCGATTTTGATAAGTCACAGCGTGTCTCAGTTGTCTCAAAGACACACAGTGAAGTAAAAAACCTACAGAATTCGAAGTTTTGCCTTTTTGGGGGTTCCGACGAAGGGGGCCCCTATTGCTGGGGACGGCTCAGAATTTTTCTTCTAGGGCCCCCCCCAAATGGCCTTTTCGCTCCCGCCATATTAATCCTTTTCAAAAACGAAAAAAAGTGCAGAAAATCAAAAAAAATTTATCGTGGAAATTTTTTGTAAACGACTAAAACATAAATTTGCAACAATCAAGCACCCTTATCCGTTCACATTTTCCAGAAACGTTACGAAGAAAAAATGTGCCACTCCTCAAAACTAAACCTCCTGCCTCATCAAAGTGACAAGAAATCGTCTTCTTCTGAGAAAGGGTTAAAACATGAAAAAAGTCTCCATGACAACATCTCACTGCCATCGTACCAACTGTCAAAAATTTTAAAATCCCTGATAAAAAGAAATAAAACGCCGTAAAAACGAAAAAAGCCAATGTTTACTCATTGCACAGTGACAAGACATTTAAACATCATTCAAATCTGTCATTAGTAAAAGGTTCGCAGCAGAAAAGACAGAACTCCGCACCTCGGTAAAGTGCGTTGAAACCCTGTTTCGGCAACGCAGTTAAAACAAGGAATACCCCAGTCAAAGGCAGTTGCATCTCAGTCCCCCTGCACTTAGGTAAAGCGCGTTGAAACTCTGTTTCAGTAACGCAGTTAAGACGAGGTGTAGCCCTGTATAAGCCCGTTGCAACTCCGTTCCCCACACCTCAGAAAAGCCCGTTGATACTCTGTTTCGGCAACGCAGTTGCAACGGGGAATAGCCCAGTAAAAGCCTGTTGCAACTCCGTTACTCAACACCTCGGGAAAGTGCGTTGAAACTCTGTTTCGGCAACGCAGTTGCAACGAGGAATAGCCCAGTAAAAGCCTGTTGCAACTCCGTTACCCCGCACCTCAGTAAAGCGCGTTGAAACTATGTTTCGGCAACGCAGTTAAAACGGAGAAAAGGTCGTGGCAACCCCGTGCAACTGCGTTGTAACTGCGTTTAAGTCGACATAACACAGTTTCTACGCACTTACAACGGAGTTGCAACAGAGAAAAGTTCACACTAAATTCTTATGGACTTTTTAAATGCATAATGACGCATAATTTATGCATAGTTATGCATGCGCAGAAACGTCCATAAGGTATGAATAAAAATTTTGCATCATTGTGTACATTTTATGCACTTTCCTGCATAAAATGTACACAGTGATGCATAATTTTATACATAACGTATGGACGTATCTGTGCATGCATAACTATGCATAAAAAAGTCCATAAGAATTTAGTGTGTTTGTAACAGCTTTCGTCTGGGGCAATAAAGGCAGTCGTTTACTCGCATCGTCCAAGTTGTTTCTACAGGTTCTCGCTTCATGGGGAGTCGATTGGCGCACAGAGCAAGACGGTAGGACGCCCAGAAAGGTGTCAAATAGGCCCTAAAAGTTAAAAAAAAGCACAAATTTTGAACGTTTTTTTAAATTGACCGCCCCTGGAAAATAGGCCCTCGTCGGCCCTCGTTCACTCGCATCGTCCAAGGTGCTTCCAGGGGTCCTCAACGTGTGCACACTAAATTCTTATGGACTTTTTAAATGCATAATGACGCATAATTTATGCATAGTTATGCAAGCGCAGAAACGTCCATTAGGTATGAATAAAATTATGCATCATTGTGTACATTTTATGCACCTTCCTGCATAAAATGTACACAGTGATGCATAATTTTATACATAACAGGACGTATCTGTGCATGCACAACTATGCATAAAAAAGTCCATAAGAATTTAGTGTGTGGGGAATGGATTAGCGCATAGGATAAGACAATCTGACGACGAAAAAGTTGTCAAATCGGCCTACAAAGATGAAATACGGCATTTCCCCCCTCCATTTTTGCAATTTTTGACGCCTGGAAAATAGGCAATGCTCAAAGTCGGTATGCAGTATTTCTTAACTTATTATAGGTAACATAACAAACAATTTGGCGTTTCGCTTTCCTCTTTCCGATCAAAACTCGCAATACAGGACCAGTAAGTATAATTCACTGAAACTCATTACTTTGCTTAAAACTTTGAACGCGTTAAGTGACCCCTTACAATGGTCCAAAAAATTGAAAAAATGCGCAAAATTTTTGTTTTTGGCTTAACTTGAAGATTCCGTGCGGCGCTCCTCGATTTTGAAACTTTTTTTTTCCGTGGGCCACCCTTCCCCACGCACGTGTTACATGTAGGTTGTAGAGGAATCCGAAAGCTTCATATCCATGAACACTACTCACCCTCTTGATTCGAGCAATAAAAATGAGTCTTACCAGTCGAGCGCGGTGCAGCGAGCCGCGGTAAGGACGGTGTTAGGGGAGACGAGCGCACCGGCACAGTGGTGGCGCCGGTTGTATGAGGCGTTTCCGTATTTAAACAGCATCTGCGTGAAGGAGTACGGGCCAAAAAACGGGTCAAAAAAGGCATGGACATGGACAAGGAGCGGAAGGTCAGCATGTCGGAGACATATTCTCTCACCACTGGATGCAAAGGCCCCTTTGTTGCTCCGTGGTTGTGGTGGCAAGCATTTTCGGAGGTTAGTTCCGGCTTGACGTTGTAATTTGAGAATGAGTCGTATAGAAAGCAAAACTCAGAGTGGTACACCCTGCACACTGCAAATAAAAAAAGACATTATTTATAGATAAACCGTTGGTTGGCCTTGCATCGGTCAGAAGCGCCGCAATCTTGAAAGAGGTTGACGCAGCACCAAGAACTCACTGCCTCTGGCCACGGTCCCTGGGCCGGTGTTGGGCACGCGCCCCTCGTTGTTGCCCTCCTTGATGCGCACATTTTCCACACATCCGTCGAGTCTCGGAGGCCACACAACGCTTTCGATCCACGGGACGTAAGCTGACACCCTATGGACCGGCACAACCAATAGACATTACAATCATTGAAGTCCATGCCTTGGATTTGAGACCTTTGAAGCTTTGAAAATGAAAGGGTCTTCTCATCAAATACGCTTTTCTTAAGCAGTCCGGTCGTGGTAAGGGCGATTCAGTGCGTAGGGGGTCATTTCAGGTCACTGGGGCCTTGCGCCTGAACTGAGGTTGATTTGGTAGCTTGGGCAATTCAAATGTGTTTTACTAAACGAGGACCATGTCCTCATGTGGATAAGTCTATCTTACTTTTGTTTTTCTAGGTTTTGTAAGCTGCTAAAGTGTCGTTTTGTAAGTTCCGTCATGGTCACCAACACCTTTAAGACAACATAGCCATGCTGTGGTGTATGACTCAACCACATCAAAAGAAAACTGGCTATTTCACTCTCTTCCCTGACTTATTCTTCACAAAATTACGGAATTTGACCTTGAATTTGAGACCTTTGAAGCTTTGTATTTGCATCACTTGTTGAACCCGAAACAGCCTATGGGATAATGTCTACCGTGTGACCATGTGACCTATGCTGCTTTCACAACTGAAGGTCCACTAGGGTTCCTTCTCGTTTTAGGACCTCGCGACTTGGGATCGAAAGAACATCGAAAACGCTTCCAGAAGCTCGGGCCTGCGGGACCTGGGGCGGTCAAACGAAGAAACCAGGCCGTCCGAATTGTTCAAAACGGAAACGGTTAGGGTGTACGAATAGATGTAAATTCCGTTTCGGGCCGTAGCTAGGGAGAAAGTTGCCACGAACCTCGCTGAAAAACGCTATTTTGGATGCTCAAAATGACACTGCCAACAGTTTTTGCCTATCTTGAAACCCAGCGGGTCAGGAGACTAAACACTTCACTTTGTGAATTCCGTAATCTGTCAATTCCGTCATTATTTCTGGATCATTCCATACCAAGTCAACCAGAGCCGAAGCCTTGATGTCACCGATTTGGACCAAAGTTGGTGGATCGCCGTCAATTGGTGTTAAGATCAATGTCCTTAAATGGTTTTGGCCCATTTCCCATACTTCCGGAGATATAGCCACACCTCATTTTTGCCTATTTTGCAAAATGTAAAAACAGTGTTTCACTCAAGTGCCAATATCTTGGCTCCTATGAGACCTAGAGTGGTGATTCTGTTCTCATTCGAAAGGAAATGAAATTTCGCAAAAAATGGCGTCGGTTTGATGTCGATAGATGTAAAAATAGGAAATTTCACTGTAACGAAGAAATAGTGAACTTAACAGTGTAATTCCCACCGAACGCCATCTTCGATTTTTGCAATTTTTGTCCTCAAGGTATATTGAGGTCCCTACTTCATTGTCTCAAAGTATCTCAAGAAGTTCTTGGGTTTTGCGATTTTTGTAGGGGGGAAAGTAAAACAGTGCACCAAATAAATGGTGATTTTGCAATGTGGGACCCGAAGTAAGTGACATCAAAGGCAGCCAACCCTATTTATTGACCGCCTGCTTCGTGTACAGGCAGCGAGCGATATCTGAGGCCACACCCTGATGGGTCGAGCTACTTCACGCTCGACTTCTCGGTTCTTAAACATGACGAATGTGAATTTGGACTATATCATTCGGTTTATCTTGCCTTTATCTATCGATGAGGAGTAGGCAAAAAGTATCCCAAACACACTGGTGAGCGGCGGGCTGTTGCCTGCAACACTGTGGCAAAAAGCTACGGAAAATTCTGTAAACAGCTTGTGGTAATTCTCCGTTGCCCTCTTATCAATATTCTCCGTAGGCTCTTACAGTATTTTCTGTAGGACCGCACAGTATTCTCCGTAGGACCTTACAGTGATCTCCGTAGGACTATAAAGTCTTCCAGGTCCTACGGAGAAGACTGTGCGGACTTCCAGAGAATACTGTGCGGACTTACAGAGAATACTGTGCGGCCCTACGGAGAATACTGTAAGATCCTACGGAGAATGTTGATAAGAGGGCTACGGAGAATCTTGGCAAAAAAATTAACAGAATTTTCCGGAACTTTTTGCCACAGTGAAGGCAACTTCTTTCCACAGCTCCATTGCAAAACGGAAAATATATGGAAAATATGTGTCAATATATGACTCCATATATGTTTCATGCATTGTCAATATAATTGTATCTTGCTCAATATATTGCAAATTATCTTGCGCAATACGTGGTTTATATATGGGGGTATATCTAAGTGCCCGTTAATGTACAATGCAATATATTTCCCCATACACTGAAAATAGAAAGGTCATACTTTTGACCGCTTAAACGGTCTTACCGAAGTGTACGACCGAAAAACGGTCATACTTTATAGTGTATCACGGGTAAAGGCTGATATATTCCCAAGCTAAACAATAGCCAGTCTCGCTGATGTCTGACCTTTTCTTTGGCCATACATTTAAGCATATGACCGTTTTTCGGTCATACTTTTTGTATTACCGAAAATCGGTCAGATGTCTCACCCTTTGAATTTCAGTGTATAATATTATCTTCGTGAAATATATGTTTCAATATCTGACACAGTCCCCGTCGTGGGATAGGGTAGGGTGAGGAGGGCAGACTTTTTAAGTAAATTTTCTTAAAATCTTGGCACTGGATGTTGAAAGGCGGCTATATTTCTCAACATGAATATATATTGTAAAATATATTGACGCCATATATTGAGCAGGGCAAAGGTTCTTTTCTGCGTTTAAGTCTCCAAGAAATTTTGAGAAATCCTGTTGATTAAGTGAACTGGGACAGTTCGGAAATTTTAAACGTCTTTTCTGGGCGTAGCGCGAAAAGTTATTCTAGGCGACCACAGTAGGATCACAATTGGATGTCCTCGCAAGGCGAAGTTTACATTTTTTTTATAATAATAAAGGAAGGCTCTGAGTTGTCGGACTCCATGGTGTATTCTAACTATATATTGCCTACATATAGAGCAATGTATGAAATTTATATGTTTACCACATATTTTTATATCGGAAAAGTATCTTGCTAAATTATCGTTTCCACATATGACGTCAATACATGTTTGGCCATATATTTTGTCCATATACACTGAGATTCCAAACGCTATGAGTATAGCACGTATGGTGCAATGCAGCTGAGATATCGCACCACACGTGCAATACGATAGCCATATTGCACCTTACGTGCAATGCGTCCCGAAAATGCTCTACGCTAATGCATGGGAACAAGAAGGCATTGCACTTCATGTGCAATGCTTTTGCATTGCACCAATTGACGCTATACTCATAGCGTTTGGATTCTCAGTGTAGTGCCCATATATTTTCTATTTTGCAAGGGCTGTTGAGTAACTGCGTAGTATGCAAAAGGTGATGCAGCCAGCCGCACATCTGTGTCATATGTGACAAAAATTTCAAAAATCGAAGATGGCGTTCGGTGGGAATTACCTTGTTAAGGGGGGACCCTGGTGAAAGTTTCAAGTAGGCTTCAAAATAATCCCAGAAAGTTGAAACTTTGCTTAATTATGAGGTTCATTATGGTGAGTTCCCAAAACAAAATTCAATCCAAAATGTTGAACGGTCTCTGAGAAAAGTGGCTTTTTAGTGTTTTTTGGAGCGTTGGGGAAAAATCTTCCTGCGTCTTTCATTGGGACGGAAAGTCTTGAATTTTTTTTTGGGTTATCCTAAAGATGTATAGAAGAGATTTTAGTGACGGAATTTTCAAATTCAACTTCTGTCCTGAGATATGAGTTTTCAAATTTCAACATTTAAAAAAAGTGATTTTTTCCCCTTTTTTCAAACTTTAAGGTGTGTTTAAAAAAAAGTAGGGCTGATATCAAGATTCCGTCACTAAAATTTGTCGACAAGTCATCAATGAATAGAGTCCATGCAAGACGACTCATGTGGGTGCCAACCAGGAACGCAGGAAGTCTTTCTACGACAAAATTTTTTGTCGACTGAGCAAAGCTGTGAAGTTGAGCGTAGAAGCCAACAACAACTCATCTCAATGTTATTTCCTTCCAAATGATAAAGAAACTACCCACTTAGCTTAAAGGTGTTCAACCTGTTGAATTTGAAACCTTCTATGCACATTTTTATCTATGAACTTTGAAAATATTATTTTTTGGAATTTTGGCGATTTTTTCACCAGGGTCCCCCCTTAAGTTCACTATTTCTTCGTTACAGTGAAATTTCCTATTTTTACATCTATCGACACCAAACCGACGCCATTTTTGCGAAATTTAATTTCCTTTTCGAATGAGCACAGAATCACCACTCTAGGTCTCATAGGAGCCAAGCAAAATAGCCAAAAATGAGGTATGGCTTTATCTCCGGAGGTATGGGAAATTGGCCAAAACCATTTCAGGGCATTGATCTTAACCCTTAATGACGGCGATCCACCAACTTTGGTCCAAATCGAAGACATCATGGCTTTGGCTCTGGTTGACTTGGTATGGAATGACCCTTCTGTAAATTCCGCCGTATTTCATAGGGGGTGAAAATAAAAGTCAACTTGTAGCGTTGCCACGCCGGCGCCGACTGACCCAGTGCCGGGTGGCCTTGCTGAGCTGGCGATTCCTGCAGGGGCGGAGCTCGACCAGTTCGTGGCCCGCGAGCAGCGCCTCGATCCAACGCTGGAGCTGATCATCGACCAACTTTTTTGGCCCGCCCTTCTATTCAAAAAATAGGGGGAGGGCCTATGCATTTGCCTTTGTGTCTGTGTGTTGTTGTTGTTGTTGTTGTTGGCGTCTGTGTACAAGGAAGGAGTTGAGCTAGAGTAACCAGATTTGGAGGGTACTTTAGGAGTACCGTCCAAACAAATAATCCGGTGGTGCAAATCCCGTCCGGGTCGCACAAGGGCTGCTGCAGGTGCATCATGGTTTACATGAGCGGGGGGGGGGGATTTCCGCCATTATTGGTGCTAGCAGGGCACATAGGGGTATTTTTGGAATCGGGGCGACGAGACAAGATGAATGGACCTGGTCCCGACCCCATCGGCCGCTTTTACAAGTTGGCCAGATCAGGATCTTCAAAAAAGGGGGTCGACCGACCAAAAAAATTTATTGCAGATTTCGATTGGTCTCAGCAAGACCTTTTCAACGAGGGGTCGGAAAGGGGGTCCAGGAGCCCGACTTCGTCTATTAGTCACATCAGGATCTTGAAAAAAGGGGGTCGACCGACTGAAAATTTTTACTCAAGTTTTGGATAGGTCTTGGCAAGACCTCTTCAACGAGGGGTCGGAAGGGGGGTCCAGGAGCCCGCCTTCATGAGTTATGGGAAAAAGTGCGACGGACTCGTTTTGCGCTCCTGCTGTGCCTCTATTGCAAGGAGTTGCAGTAGCATGGCAAATATGGGTATTTTCGGAATGAGGGCGAAGTGACAAATGAAATGGGCATATTCTAAGGACAGTTGGAGTAAAAAGTGTAAGGACTATTGCATATTGTGAATAGAAGGGCGGGCCTGAGTCACGATGGTACATCGATAACTTTGCTTTACCCGCTCACGGTGTCTGTGATGCGAGCGGGCCGAAGGCCCGGGCCTTCGACTGGCCAAGTTGGGTCTGATGCGAGGGCCGAAGGCCCGAGAAAAGGCCGCCGGCAGGCCAAGTTGGGCCGGCCCCCTGTCGAACCGAGTTGCCGTACCGGCGCAGCGAAGCGGAGCTGGCAGCTCGGTTCGACGGAAGGGCGGGCCCTAGCTTGTTTAATTAGTCTATGTTATAGACCATTCTTTTCTGCGTCGAATGGTGAAAACCGCATTCCGAAATTCAAAAAATTGCAGTTTTAGGAGGTGGTGGGCCGCAAACATGTATAGGGGAAAAGCCAAGTTTCCCCAACTTTGATCGCGTTTTTCTCGGAACATGAAATTGCAAACGGTTGCAGGCCTCTAGGGCGCAGTTTTCGAGCTACAGCGGGGAGATTTAGCATGGAAGCTCCTACGACATGCCGCTTTGGTGGGTAGCAAAATAATTTGCATTGCTCAATTTTTATTATTTTTTCAACGTTCAAAATTGAATAATTTTGACCAAAAAAACTAAACAATACTTTTTGGTATGTAACAAATACAACTTAAAATGATTTTTTTAATGCGATTGAGGTACCCACCATAGCCAGACATCTTAGGAAGGCTGTCACCAAATTTCGTTGTTCTAGGTCAAACCGTTTGTCTACCAGCGCCGCAACAGTGCGAAATGGTCTAACCTTACCTTCTTAAATGTGTTTTCAACGAAAGCGCTGTACTGCCCTGGCAGATTGGCTTTGTGTTGTTTTATATTTTATCTGTTAAATGAACATTTTTTTCTCTTTCGGTTCGGTTTTTCTGACGTTTTTACAAAAGCACTGTGTTTAGAGTGATGTCCCCCCTTAAGACATTTTTCTTTATTTCTACGTACACAAGTCCATTCCTGCAAAGATATGTAGTCTTAGTCAATTTTTAAAATTTACTCAAAATCCTTTAGCTATTTTTATAGTTGTTTTTCTTCAGAAAATCGACGGTTCTTGGGCTAGAAGTTGTCTGATTTCAATGACATTAAGCTCGTTGGAAAGGTAATTAAATTTGCAGTAATTGCAGTAATAATAATTTGGATAAGAGAGGTGCTCCAACACCTAATTAGCAGTTTGAATAGAACATGAAGGTGTATTATCAACTTGTTAATCTAGTGTTGTGTATGAGTATTTTTTAACCATAAAACCTTCCATAAAATTGATTTGTATCTTCAAAGATGGTGTTGGAGCACCTCTTTTATCTAAATTATTTGCATTCCTGGGCATTTGGACCATACAAACCTCATACGAGGCGGATGAGGAGGACAGGATAAAATATCGGCTATTTCAGTGAAATTTTACAGTGTGAAAAATACAGTTTTTGGCCTTATTAAAGTCAAGGAGCGCGAAAACCCACCATTTTATTCTTGGAGTTTGTTCGACCCATAAACACCCTCCTTTGACCAGGGAACGGTCCAAATCGATGACAACGTATTTTCAGTAGAGCAAAATTTCAGTTATTTCTCTAAATTTTGCTAAATTTGAATAACTATGCAAACCTGACATAGTAGCGAGAGGGTCCAAAACCCACTTAAATTCTTCTTTTGACTCATCTGAAAGGAAACGATAGGCAAAAACCATCATCGGACTCCCCAAAAACAAAATCACCACTTTTACGTCAAATTAACATATTTCGAAAACCTAAAAACTAAAATGGCTGTGGAATCCAAACCGCTTGATATTTTTGAAAACCCTTTGGCATGGGTGCTCAGGGGGTCGGTCCCCAATGGGGGACTCCCCATCACCCAAGACCAAAAAAATTTGGAATCTGAGTTGGGTCATTTTAGGGGTTCGATGGTCTCACAAAGAATAGCCCCATTTAGAATGTTGAAATGATAGGGTTAAAAGATGTCATTTGGGTCTCAACAAGACGTGTTTCGGGTACCAAGGGAGACTTGTAACACTTCTCTAAAATTGTTAAATTTGCTAAAATTGAAAAATCGTTATAGAACTGACCAGCTTGGTCCTAACCCGCCGTTCAAACGCTTAATCGTCTTTCCTTACAAGTGCGAAAAAAGTGCTAGGGCAGTTTTGACCTCCGAATGTGCCGAGCCAGCACTGTAAAAAAATTTCTCGTAAAATAACGAAAATTTTTTGGGTAATTTTCTTTGGGAGTTCTGCTTTAGACATAACTTTAAACCAACATAACCGTTTATCCACATAATTGTTGAAAGACATATCCGGCTGCAGAAATAACTGGTGTCAGACATAAAACAGGATTAATTATGGTTGAAAAACTGTAATCACACATAACTTTAAATACCCATAACTTTATTCAGAAATAACTTTTAGATTCTTGCATTAAGCCATATATTTATGAATTTCTTTTAGAAATGGAGAAAGGTAGTAGAAAAACGGAGCTTAGTCAAGAATAGAGCTGCCTTCCGGCAGCTCTCGTTCACTTCGTTCTCCTACCCTAGATGAAACGGGTAGAACATCCCCAGCACCCCTGCCGCGACCACCCCTTCCGCGGCCGCCTCTGGCACGGCTGCCTCGCGGACGTCCATGCGGGCGAGTGCCCCGCACCTGGACGGTTATGTCTCTCGACGGTTATGTCTATCAAATATTATGCCTGTCAAATGTTATGTCTGACAACAGTTATGTGAATGAGCGATTTGGTTATTTCTGTAAGAAGTTATGTCTGTAGCAATTATCATTTTAATTTCAATAGTAAATGCTTTTAAATTTCAGAAATAAACGCGTTATTTCTGTCACCAGTTATGTCGATTTACAGTTATGTGGCTCAAAAGTTATGTCTGTCAGCAGCAACTCTTTTCTTTTACGAACTGTTCGTAATTTTACAAAAATGTCGTTTATATACGACACATGCCGTATATTTTCGAAATGTTTTCGGCCCATTATCAAGGTTTTCAGCTTCAACAAGCGTGCTGTAAAAATTCTTCCAAAATTTTTTTTTTCTTCGTAACAACAACTGTTTCAGTTCAAAAAGTTTACGAAATGTTTTCATTTATAAACGACAACTTCGCAAAAGAAAATTACCCAAAAAAAATTTCGTTGTTTTTGGACAATATTTTGTAAAGCCTCACTGAACTTAACATTTCGTAGTGATATTGTCTGTAAATTCGCCAATTTGGGAAAATTTCCCTCTCTTTACGAAGTGATTTTGTAGAATTACGATACATTTTGTAATGATTTTGTATAATTGCGATACATTTTGTAAATTGACAAAACAATAACCTTTTTTTTATGAAACATATCGTGTAGTAATATTTCGTGAATTCACGATATTTTTGGCCCGTCCCGTTTATTTTTTGTAAAAAAATGACGGAGGGACGGGCATATAGTATGATCCTTGCTGTGCGTCCGTCCGTCCGTTCGTCCGTTCGTCCGTTCGTCCGTCCGAGGACTTCCCGTGGTCCGATCTTGACCAAATTTGGTATTCAGCCTCCTTGGGTGACCCTAAGAACCGCCCGGTGGCAGCAAATCCGATCCGAGCCCCGGGGGCGCTGCTGCAGGTGCATCATGGTCTTCATGGGGTCGAGGAGGATCTCGGCAACGGATGCAGCTAGAAGGGCATGTAGGGGTATTTTTGGAATCGGGGCGACGAGAAAAAAACAATGGTGCCAGTTTCGAGCGAATCGGAGAAGTTCGGACCCGGGTTCAAATCCCAGCGGGGTATATTTTGAACATTCTTTTTATTTGAGTTTTTGAATTGTTTCTGATGTTTTTGAGGGTGCTGATGACGAAAACTTCATTTATTTTAACCCCAGACTCAGGTTTAATTCCCGTCAGGGTCAAACAAAGGCGAAATTTGTACGTTTCTTAATGTACGGGACGGGCCAAAGTTGCCGATGAATATCGCTACTTTTCCTGTTATTTTTCAGTGAGGTAGCAGCTCCGAAAAGATAGTGCAGAAGTGCCTCAAGTTACCCTTGCTGTCTGAAGTTACCCCGGTTTACGGTACGCCAGGCGTGGATTGGAGGAACAGGCAGCGAGACATCGTGAAGCCTGTTCAGAGAAGACGCGGTTTGGCGTAAACCTACCTTGAGGCACGATTGAGATTTAATGAGGTGATTTAGGTTTTGAGTGATGAGTCGAGGGGGTAACGACTTCTGGAATCCGGCTGACAGCAAATTGGTAATCCGTAATCCGGATAACCCGAAATTTTGAGGTAATCCGGGGCAATCCTGCCTAATCCAAAGGTAATCCAGGAATTTTTGTTGTAATCCGGAGGTAATTTGGGGGTGATCCGGGGTAATCCGTAATCCGGCCGACACGAAATTAACCAGTTGTTACCCCCCTCGGATGAGTGAATGGGTCATTGGTCACAGCCAGAGACATTTTCCGCGACGACTGTTGTTGGTCGTTGGGTTAAGCTGGCTGCTATTTCAATTTAAACATAATATCAGGTCTATAATTATGCTTTACTGTATCTTTACTTCAAAGATAAAATATCATATCAAGTCTCATTTACCAAAAAGTATAACCTTTGACCAGCAACAAGTGGCTTTTACATAGGATTTTAGGAGACGACCCAGTGGGTCTCCCTCAGGCTCCCACCTACCTCGTGTAGACGCCCGGGTAGCCCAGCCCACAAATCTGCCCGAACGACACGACCCCAATGATGCGGTGAATGCACGGCAAACCTGCGGGATTCGCTTTCACCTGGAGCGGGCCGCCAGAGTCACCCTATATGGCAGAAAACGAAAGGTTCCAAATGAACGATGACGTTCGGCACATTTAAGTGTGCTTGTGCTTGTGCGGACGCTCTCACCTGGCAGGTATCCCTGTTGTGCCTCCCTCCACCCGCGCACAGCTGAGTGGCGTCCAAGAGGCCGCGTGGCAGCATTTCAGCATGCACCTTCAGGCTGCTTGCCTGGAAGAAAAAATTAATGCAATCGTGATTGAGGATTTCAAGGTAGGTGTACGCTAGACCGTGTCTTGCCGTGACAGGCTTCGCGGTGCACAGCCACACTCTAAATATGGGGTGCCCAGCAACTGGTCGCCTTTGTCGCCCGCCCCACTTTTTAGGGTGCCAAATGTCGCCCAGTTTCTGGGCACCTTTGTCGACCAGTATCGGGGCGGCCCTCTCCCCTGGTAGAGCATCCTCAGGTGTCTAGATCGTGGGCGACTAAGGTGCCTAGATTCTGGGCACCTTCGGCACCTCAGTCGCTGCTGAGCCATGGGTGAAGGCAGGTTTCTTAATGGTTTGTCCACCCGAGACTGGGTGACAAAGGTGCCCAGGAACTGGGCGACGTTTGGCACCCTAAAAAGTGGGGCGGGCGGCAAAGGCGACCAGTTGCTGGGCACCCCATATTTAGTGTGCAGTTCCGCCAATCCACGGCTGGCAAAACACCTTTCTGAAACAAGGTAGGTTTACGCCAGACCACGTCTTGTCGTTACAGGCTTCGCGATGTCTCACTGCTTGTTTCTCCAATCCGCGCCTGGCGCACCTGGTGCATTCCATGACAGAATAACAGGCCTTGAGACAAAGGTTGTCAGAATCGGCCAAAATTTTTCTGGTGACTCTTCCTTACTAGTAGACACTAAAAACAAATTTTTAGATTTTTTGAAAGTTTTTTGTAGTTTTGGTCAACCATTTTAACCAAATTTTTACGACAAAATATAAAAAAGTGCAGATATAAAAAAAGACGTCATCATGGATTTGGCTGAAAAAATTTTTTGTAGCTTCCTCTATTAGTGTACAAGAGCCTGCATTCCCCCATTGAGGGCCCCATACAGGAATGGAGAAAAAAATCAGGAACATTGAAATTTGTTTTTTTTTTTAACTGTTTTGGGCTAAATTAAAACTCTGAGGGTTCCGTCTCTTGTTTGACCTTAACGCTTGGGTCCCACAATTGAAGAAGCAACGATTACTTTCAGAACTCTCATTAGGCAACATCTCAGGCCTCTCCTCTCTTGATTCAGAATTTTTGCAGCTGGCCATGAAATAAACTAATGGAGTATTTACCTCAATCCCTCCAATCAAAGAAAATACAGGATACTCCTATGTAGGTTATAACTTTAAAAATCTTCTTGCGCATACTAGTTTGTCGTATAAGGTTGGCCTTGGCATTTTTCACTTCTTCGATTCATGCCGAGATGCACAACTCAAAATGTAAATTACGTTTTCATTCGCAAGCTTTCTAACCAATCATTTCACTATAATTGATCAAAAATGTTTAAAATAGACAAATTTTAGGGACTTTTCAGCTTAAACAGCTTACAGTTAAAAATATAATAGAGATTTTGAGCTATGCATGCTGGAATGTTTTGAAAAGGAATCGAAGAAGTGAAAAATGTCAAGGTCAACCTTTTACGACAAAAAAGTATGCGCAAGGAGATTTTTAAAGATACAGCCAAAATGGGCTCAAAAAGACTCTTCGACTGGGTTCAGAGCCTGGGATGTGCCTTCAAAAATCAAATTTTAGTCTCCTCGAAGAAAGACACCAAAAACTGCAGGAAACTATGTAAAACTCGATGTAAAAATTTTGGTCCGAAATTGGTAAATATTTGGAAAATTAAAGGTCTGGGATGGAATTAGAAGTCTTTTTCGTGATCAGCACACCAAAAACTACAGGAAACTATGTAAAACTCAATGTAAAAATTTTGGTCCGAAATTGGTAAATATTTGGAAAAGTAAAGGTCTGGGATGAAATCGGAAGTCAATTTTGTGATCAGCACACCAAATACTGCTAGAAGCAATGAAACATCGAGGAAATTTTGGTCCTAAATCATGTAATTCTAGTTGAAAGTATGGGTCTTCAGTTGTTAGTTTTTTTAAGAGTGTTTCCTGTTCATGGTGTCATGCCATGAACCCTGACCCTGTTACTCAGTCGAGTAACTCAGTCGAGTAACTCAGTCGAGTAACATTTAACAGCCAGCATTGAATTGCTTTATACGATTCACAAATGCTTCAATTACCATTCGATATCTCCTTTTTACTGAACTTATGAATACGCAATGTTATTAGAAATACCAAAAAAGCCTTTCTCTCTTTTATTTTAAACTAGTGGATTAAACTATATTGATTTATCTGCATTAATTAAAAAGAGACATATTTACAGGCAGGCTGATAGCAACTACTTTACGGAGAAGACCTTCTGTCAGATCCAATGTATCGTTCCATAGAATCCAATGTCGAGGCCACTTATTGCTAAACGCAAGTTAATCTTATTCAGAATGATTGTCATGAGGGTGTTATTTAATTTTAAAAACAGTTTAGAAAAAGTATTTACCTAACATTCTGAGAAAATTTTAAAAAGAGAGCCAACTAAAACCCTTTGACCAACACAAATTACCAGTTGTCGCACCAAATATATGCTTAATTTAAAAGAATCGGCTCATGAAATCATATGACCAAGTCAGTGAATCGTCTCATTGAATCTGATGTCAATGTCAAACCTTGAAGCGCTACACTCACTCACCATACGGTTATCTTTAGGGTTAGTACCATAGTAAACTCACAGCATTGCAATGAAGCCCTTTCACAGAATCAGTGCCGAGAGTTACCAAAGACTATTAATTTTGGCAAGATTAGTATCTGGTTTGTACTTTGCAGAATGTAGATATATTTTCTAACTGTCATTGAGCAAAGAAAAACAACTAAAAAATATGTGTCTGAGAATAAAAAGGGAAAACACTCAAAAAGGGTTTAAAAAAGCCCAAAATCATTCTTGCAATTATCAAACACACTCCACTTACTAAAACATTTGCCCTGTAGCGGTTAGCGGGGGGGGGGGGGGGGCGGACGGACGGACGAAACGCGTTATAATTGTCATTTTTATTTTTCCGTATTTCACTGAGTTGACACTTCGGAGGGGTTTCAATCATTCTAAAATATCGAAAAACTACGACCGTACACACTTCTAAGCCCTTCTGCTCTTTAGTTTGTTTTATTTGCCAATGTTTTGCCAGGTCCCGTATTTGAGAGTCGCGGCCGCAAGTATGAAAAATTACTACGAGCTGCCAAGCGTTGCCAACCTAACCACGCTAAGAACCTAATTCAAAAAGGATGTTTTGAATATTTCAAACAATAGTAATCGTGAATATAAGATAAACTCCCCCTGGGGGAGATTTAGGAGCCTTCCGGTGCAAAATTTTTGAAACTATTTGTGCGGTAGTTGCTAAAGAAACGTGAGTGAGTTACAGACACACAGACAGACAGACAGACGCACGACCAGTCACTTTTTGGTGCCCCCAAACACGGCATGGGCTCGCTATCGCTCGCCAACAAAATCCACTGAATCTTCAAAAAAGGGACCGACCGACTGAAAATTTTTATTAGCCCTATCGGTAGGTGTGGTCGAGACAGTTCCAAAAGTGTGCCGCAATCGGGACCCCGTCACCGGAAACATCCTCAAAACGATAAAAAATAAGCCTAAATTGAACAAAATGCAACCGTTTTCGAGCAAACCTACTCAATCTTCAAAAAAGGGGACCAAGCGACTAAAATTTTTTATTTGCCCCATCGGTAGGTCTGGTCGAGACATTTCCGAAACTGTGCCGCAATCGGGTACCCACCACCGGCAACATCCTCAAAACGATTAAATAGGCCTAAATTCAACAAAAAACCACTCAATCTTCAAAAAAGGGGACCGACCGACTAAAAAATTTTATTGCCCTATCGGTAGGTCTGGTCGAGACATTTCCGAAACTGTGCCGCAATCGGGCCCCCGTCACCGGCAACATCCTCAAAACGATAAAGCCTAAATTGAACAAAATGCAACCGTTTCCGAGCAAACCTACTTAATCTTCAAAAAAGGAGACTGACCGACTTAAAGTTTTTATTCGCCCCATCGGTAGGTCTGGGTGAGGCATTTCAGAAACTGTGCCGCAATCGGGTCCCCGACACCAGCAATGGGGTAAAAACGATGAAATACATTGCGTCTTAAACCTGGCCGGAAAAGGCTACAGAAATCAGAAATTAAAAACGCAGAAGAGGCCCATTAGTTTGGCCTTCGGTCACATTGACCAGCATGAACACAGATCTTATTTTTGTCAAAGCAGTCTTTAATATCTTCCGGACCTTGTATGCACCCATTGTCTGCCACAGTAGCCAATGCAATACAAGCTATCTATTTTGGCAGCAAAAGTAGATTAAATATATGGTCAAAAGCAGTTAAATAGACCCCCTCAAAAAAGCAGTACATTTACTTTCTTAGAAGTTTGTCTCTGGTCACCACGGACTTACTTAAAATACTTCGGTACGCGCCCCACACATGCGGGGCAGGGATCCTTAACTTAACTCAACATTTAACGAACACTGCTGTCATAACGTAACATAAGACAATGTTCGCTATAGGTTAAGGGTACGGACTTATGAAAGTACTCGCAAAAGTATATCCACACAAATTCGAGACATAAAAAAATAACAAACCCTTTTGAAAAGATGTTAGAAGTTAAGGGTAATAACTAACTCTTATGATAACGTTATGATGCCCTTATGAGGTAAGTTAAGGATCCCTGATGCGGGAGTCTGGGGGCGGTGCCCCCAGCGAGCGGCGCGAGTACAATAGTCTATAGGTAACACCGGGTAACACTGTTAAAAAGGTTATGAATTTTCATTACAATATATGCATTGAAAATTCATGAACGCCATTCAATTTCATAGCGGCCATGAAATTTCATAAATAATAATGAAATGTCAGAACACATTCCATGAATGAGTCTCCCTGATTTTTTCCTCACAGATCTGAGCAAGTATGCGAACAAAATCTTACGAGAACCAAAATTTTAAACGTTTCGACTAAATCTCCAAAAAATGTCCAAAGTCACTTTCTTTTAAGCCAAAATGAAGCTTACTCAATAATCTAAAAGGGTTTTAACACAGAAATTGTAAAATCCTAATCCGTCTACATCAAAAAATTTTTTTTACTAAGTTCTTTTAACATGTACTACGAGCCCCCTTAAACCACCCTGTAATACAAGGAGGTGCCAGTGTCTATAACATTGTATTCGTGTTTTGTTTTTTTTTGCTTTCAGGCAAATTTTTGTATTCTTTTATACTTATGTATTCTCAAGCGTTTTTATCATGTAAAATTCACTGTCAAGGTCAAAAATGTTTTTTTCTTTCAAGACTTTCAGGGGGAAGTGTTAGAACCCTTTGTTTGAATTACGCGCCAATTAGTCTTTTGTCAACCCGTCACTCACTTGTCAACAGTTTGTCACCAGCCAGTCTTTTGTTCTGTATGAGTCATTCCTTTGTCTTGCCCAAACCCTTCAGTACCAATAAACCAGCTTAACAGTGAACACGCGTACTCGGCTCTCGTCATTATCCACATACATCTACATACATTAAATACCGTATACCGTAGAACGGGGTAATTTGAGACATGAAGGAAAATCGAGACAAAGCGCACTTTTTTTTGGTTTCTGTCGTGTTGCTCTCTAGCGGTTGTTCAGAAGACCACTGTGATTTTTTTTCGTGATCTAGGAGGCCGTGGCAGCTCTCAGGAAACGCACGAAGGCTATCAAAGACTCGCCAGGATTATTTAGAACCAAAGGAAATACCTCTTAATTTCCACTTATTTTATAAAGTTAGTAAAAACCTCCCCAGAAACCTCGGTTAGAACTTGGGTTCTCGTCCGAACGAGTTTTCAATCTGTAGGCTATTATGTCAACATAATCAGGACAAAATTTGGTTCCGTTATGTGTACTCTCTGGCTGCCTGTTCCAGATGGAATACAATTTTCTTACCTTGCAGGGAAAATAGAGACAGCTCTTTTGGTTTGAAACATGAGGCCAAACATTCTCCACTGTTATCAATTTCAAGTAATTATGATTTTAACACGTATTGGATTTGCTACCTGATCGGCATTTATGCTCTTCGTTTAGTATTTTCATGTGACAGGCACAACTCATGATTTCTTATACATTTTTCATCTCTCTTTAGTGACACCCATTTTTCTTCCCTCTAGATTTTATCTCTTCTTCATTATAGTCCCCAATCATCTTTAAAATGACTGAAAAGAGCTTTAAGACTCTAAACCCGCCTAATTGAGTTAATTTTCCATACTTCTATACCATTTTTCTCTTTTGTCTCATTTTACCCCACATTGCAGGGAAATATGGGACGGCATTCCGAGGGTTATTGCAAGGTCCCTACTGCACTAGACCGTCCCTTATTTTTTCAAATTGAACCGAGACAAAAGTTCGTGGTGCCAAATTGTTCCATTTGGTGAGAAAACACCTCTGCCAAAGTTTGGCGGTGCTACGATATCGCATGGCCGAGCCTGAGGGGCCTAAGTGCAAATTTCAAAAATCGGCCGATTTCGGAATTTGAAAGTTGTCATCCAAGTAAACACGTCATTTTGATGCCCGTAGGGCGAAAATTTAAAGCGTTTTGCCGTATCTCGAACCGTTATGGCCGAAACAGCGCTCTGAACGCGCTCCGCCACCGCGCGGAAGGCCGATCTGGACCCAAGTACGACGCTTTTGGGCTGCACCGAGCCGCCCCGGAGGGCAGTGGATCGCTGCGTCGCTGTCAGCACCTTCCCAAAACATGTATCTGAACTATCTCTGAAAATTCCAATGTGGTTAGTGGGATTACTCAATAGGAAAATGCTGAAATATGCCCTCAAAGTGTCAAATTTAGCCATTTTAGCATTTTTCGCGTGTTTTGGTGTAAAATTTGGTCTTTACCACGTCTGTATTGAAATCTAACCTACCAATTACTATGCCATTAGTCAAACACATGTTTTGGGAAGGTGCTGACAGCGACGCAGCGATCCACTGCCCCCCGGGGCGGCTCGGTGCAGCCCAAAAGCGTCGTAATTGGGTCCAGATCGGCCTTCCCCGCGGTGGGGAGCGCGTTCAGAGCGCCGTTTCGGCCATAACGGTTCGAGATACGGCAAAACGCTTGAAATTTTCGCCCTAAGGGCATCAAAATGACGTGTTTACTGGGAAGACAACTTTCAAATTCCGAAATCGACCGATTTTTGAAATTTGCACTTAGGCCCCTCAGGCTCGGCCATGCGATATCGTAGCACCACCAAACTTTGGCAGAGGTGTTTTTTCACCAAAAGGAACAATTTGGCACCACGAACTTTTGTCTCGGTTCAATTTGAAAAAATAAGGGACGGTCTACACTGCACCTTATAATCTGAAATTTGGAGGGAGTGTAGCCAAAGGGTCAACGAACAAGTGTGGAACACCTCAGCACCTCAAGTTAAAATAAGAAGGGGGAAATTCACCAAAAAAAACCTCAAAATTTGTCTCATATTACCCCGTTCTACGGTAGAAATCACTAAATCAACAAAATAGAAATCACTAAATCAACAGAACGGCGCCATTTTTTTTTTCAAGAAACTACATTTTACTACACTGCTAATCAAATTCAATGTTCTACGAAATTGTCTTACAAATTAGTCTCAGTTATGTTTCGTTCTGTCACAATCGGTGCAAATTTACTTCGCGGTTGTCAAATCGATGTTTTGAAACGTTTAAATCGTTGAAATACGGTAAATAGAGTGTGTCTGTCACTACTTGCCCCGGGGGCTCTTTTTCGTTCAAAATTTGATATCAAGGAAGTGTAACTATATGTTTGAGCTGGCTCAGCGAAATTAACTTATTATGGATTAAAAGTGCCAGAACGACCGGCAGTGCCATGTACTGGAAGAATGGCGACAAAACAATTTGTAAAAGAGTCATAAAATCTGTGATTTTGGGTGATTATTTTCTTGGTTTTATTCTAGGTGCTAAAATATTTTGTTCAAAATCTCACTCTCACTTGAACATGATTCCACAGCACAAGACCTTTAGATTAGCCACCTCAAGATGTCTGCAATTGCCATAGGGCGGCCAGGGCACCCCTGTGTCACTAGGTGCCCCTGTCACTAGGTGCCCCACCCTCCCTTACGTCAGGCCAGGGGGCGGTAACACCACGAAGCAGGAGTGAGGCGAAGCTCTCGCTCCGTGCAGGGGTTACGGACTTCTTCGAGATTATTAAAACTAGGCCATTGTTTTCAAAACGCTTTGTATCGATAGGGCATCAAATTTAGGATGCATTAGACGCATTGACCTTCCCAAAACTCCCAATTTTATTTAGTACAAAAGAGAAAATCGCGAAAGTGTTAACACAAAGATGGCGCCCCCGAGGTTTTTTCCTTAATTATTAGACTTATTGTAGTTTTCGGTGTTTTCACTTTGATTTTTTGAGGGCTGAATTAGCAGTTAAGGGATTGCCAATGAGTCTAATGCAGCCTTTCGATATGTGCAAAGCGATTTGCAAAAAATGGCCTAGTTTGAATAATCTCGAAGAAGTCCGTGACCCCTGCACGGAACAAAATAGGAGCGAGAGCTTCGCCTCACTGCCGCTTTAGGGTGTTACCGCCCCCTGGTCAGGCGCGGATTGGATGAACAGGCCGCGAGACATCGCGAAAACTGTTACGACAAGACGCGGTCTGGCGTATATCTACCTTGTTATTTATGCGTTATATCTGATGAGAATTATGCTTGATGAGATTATACCTGATTGGACCTAATGCCTGATGCAGACAACTAAAGTAGTAATCCAAACTTAATCTATTTAATCAAAATGTAATTGTACATAATTTTTCGTCAGAAGTCGGAAAAAAGGGGGTGGGGAGCTCTGGGAGGGGAAGCTACACTGCAAACCTAACTGTCTACTTAGTACACACTTACAAATGCGTGCTTGCAAGTTCACACTTACAAACGCATGCTTGGCCAAGTACACACTTACAAATGCATGCTTGCAAGTAACACTTACAAACGCATGCTTGACGCATGGAGTTATACGGCGTCAAGCATGCGTTGTAAGTGTCTATTTGCAAGCATGCTTTTGTAAGTGTGTACTTGGCCAAGCATGCGTTTGTAAGTGTGTACTTGCAAGCACGCATTTGTAAGTGTGTAGTTGGTAGACAGTTAGGTTTGTAGTGTATAGTACCTTCTATACCCTTACCACCCAACAGGCCTACCAGATTGTCTCTGCAGTACTGCATGTCTCGTACGGTGAGCTTCACTTTGAGCAGGGAATGACTGCCGCCTTCCTGGTCTGGAAATGAAATAAATTTTTGTATAGAAATAGGTATTTTAGAGAGACGGGTTTTGCGAACTGTGAACCGTCGGGCTCTGGTCACAGCTCCCCCGCCTGTACTGTCCACAGGCTCGCCGCGCTTTTCCGAGCGTGGAAGCATGATCGACCAGCGGGTGGAAACTCTATTGCCAAAAAAGACGTGCAAAAGGGATTTTCAGGGGGCGGAACGGCCTCGGAAGCGCGTGAAGCCATGCGCGAGCAAGGTGCACGGGTTATTACTTTGCTTCGATTGTAAGATCTAGCCCGTTGACTGCAAAACGCTTTGCACACATCAAAAGAGCACATAATTTGGGGTGCATATGGCCTAGTAGACTGCCCATACTACCCATTCAACCGAACACAAGGGCGGACCCTGACGGGTCGCTGGGATGTGATTTGGAGCTCATATCATCAAACTAGGTCCATTTCGTGTCTGTTGCATCCACCTAGCGTCCACGCAAGTCCGCGCCAATCCACATTTCGAGCATTACTCCAGTCGGCATCCTGATCGCGTCAACTTCATCCCGAGCAGCCGGAGACGGATCATCCATTAAGCATCCGACACATCCAGGAGATCTACTGACATCTAACCGCCCCCACGTCCACATAAATCCGCAAGGGGTCCACATTACATCCGCAAAATCCACCAAAAGTGACTGGGCTGCAACACCACATCTCCGTCAAGTCCAAAACATCCCCGAGACACCTAAAGTCCGATG
>NW_023144630.1:11399295-11416238 GCF_012932325.1 Thrips palmi | reverse complement strand
ATAGAGTGTGCATCTCCCCAGACCAGGTACATTCTTCCGATGTCCTTCTGGCTTCCTACAGCAATTATGTAAGGCTGAACGGGATGTTTGGACATTTTCTTCCTTGTTCCTACTTCATATTCAATGTTTGATCCAGCCTAGAAAATGTAAAGGCACTTTCTAGAGTTTCTAATCTGAGGCAGATACAGTTCTGAACATATGCATTTAGTAAAATACTCACAGGAACTATTTGAAAAATGTCATTCATCTCAGCAATAGGGTTCATGTTTTTTTCATGATCTTGAGTCCTTTTAGGCTTAGGCAAAAATTTGCTCAAAATCATGAGAGCATTCAGGGACTCTACAATATAAAAGAAAGGACAAAAGAATTATATTTTATAGTTGGAAAAAGATTAAGAGCAACATAAAACAGCAACATAAATCCAGGTACAAACCATCTTTGAACTGTAGCACCTCTTCAGGAGGATACTTCTTCTTGTCCCTCTTGGCTGCTTCCAATAGGAGAGGGACAAGACTTTGAAAGTTCAGCAAAAGATTGTTTTTCTTTCCAGGAAACCACATTTCAAAGTCAAGGTCAATCTGCAAACAGAACACAAAACAACAAAATGTGAATTTTAAAACAATGCCTGTAGAAACAAAAAAAAATGCTGTGATAATAATAACTACCATTTCTCCTTGAAAAGATTTTAAATGAACATAAGCTTGGAGTAGCACACCAACTTGATGGTTTCCTTGTGAAACAAGTGCTTTTCGCTCTGGGAATGTTTCTGTCATCAGTTTTCTAATTTCATCTTTTGATGAGTCAACCGGTGAGAGTAACCGAAGAAGTTTGGTCTGCAACAATGTTGTTTTTAAAAGACAAGAACAGAAATAATTTAAATTTCATTAAGAGAGGGTGGAATTAATTACATTGTGTGAAAGTTGTAGCTGATCAACTGAAGTAGCACCAGGTTCAGATGAACTGGTAGGCTTTGGTTTCATTTTCCTGCGGTCAGTGCCACCCCATCTGGGTCTCTCCTGCTGCTTTTGCTGCAGCTTTCGATACACTGAAGACAGTTTCCCAGTGTTGTTTTTTCTATCAAAAAGCCAGGTCTACAAATGCAAAATAAGCAATAAGAAAATTAGTTCAAAACAAAAAAAGCATTAGCTCATAAATGTAACAATCAGAAGAAACCTGGGAATCAAATTTATTTCAATCATACTAACCCATGGCATGTCTTCCTTTCTCACTGCTTTCTGGGCCATTTGCGGGTATGTGGCTACAAATGAAACAGCCAATCCCTCCCTCATAGCTGGATTTATTGCCAAGATGTTACTGAATAAATAGAGAAACAAAAGGGGTAAGAGGCAAAACCTTCAATAACCATGGAAAAAAGGTGACATGATTTAGTGATGGTACTTACAGCGGTTTCTTACTGATGTGCTTCAAAAGTTCGTCAATAACATCGGAGAGGTTTTTCTGAAAGATAACACCTCCTCTTTCTAGATGGTGAAGAATTTTGTCCATCCCCCTTTTACCTTTCAACATTGGACTAATTTCATACTGGAAAGAAGGGGGAAAACAAAATTAACAAATTTAAACTGGACTAAAATTAATAAATAATTATACAGCACACTTACTTGGTAAAGAGTAGTATCTAAAAGAGCACTTCTAATAAGGGACTTTTCTGTGTTATCCTGTAGATAAATCAAGCAATATTAAAAGGGATTAAAGGCAAAGGCAAACTGAGTCACAATTTGAGTAAACTTAACAAAGATTACCAGAGTTGTAGATTTCATGAAAGTTCTGAGATGGAGAGGAATTTCTGCTTCTTTGGTGGAAGTGGCTGCCTAGATAATGAAAAATAAGCCCATTTAACAACACTAAAAACAAAGTAAACAAGAAATCAATGAAACTCACACACTTACTTTTTTAGAAGTTGATTGAAGTGGTGGTGAAACAGAGCGGCGCTTACTTCCAGCATCATGGTCTAAAGGTGTGGATCTCCGAGGGGGATTCTCTTTCTCCTTTGATGACGGAAAGTATGCTGAAAACAGTGGCGGGCTTGCAGCTCCAGAGCAAGAAGGCGTTGAGTTAAATGCAAAGACCGAAGGAGACTTGTGTTGGCTGGAATCCAACTTTAGATCTAGCCTAGAGGAAGAAGATGAGAATGTAGGTGGGCTTGCAACTCCAGAGCAAGAAGGTGTTGGGTCAAAGGTGTTGACGGAAAGAGACTTGAGTGGGGTTGAATTCAATTTTAGGTCTACCCTGGAGGAAGAAAATTCTCTAGCTTTATCTGAGTTTCTAGAGATTTCCTAAAAATAAAAAAAATGAATAATTAGCAGACAAAGACAAAATCCAAAGAAAAATGACACTGACTTTGATTAATTTTAGTAAAAATACTAACCTTTCCTGAAGGACCCAAAGGCATCATAGAAGAAACACGCTGGCTTCTTCTCACTTCAGTAGTAGTTTCACTTGTGGTCTGCATAGATTTTCTTGGCCTCCGGCCTTGGTCTGGTTTTTTTTAAATTTCAATGATAGTAGGAAAAGGGGCAGCAACACCTGTTTGAAAGGAAAGGGCCAATTAATTGTAAGCAAATTTAACAAAATTACTTTAAAGATAGCGGCATTTGCAGCGGGTCAGTTACTCACCCATCTTCATCAGCGTAAGCCAATTCTCAATTCTTTGCCGGGCTGCATCCTTCTCTGTATCACTCATTCCATTTATAGTCTCTTCTGACAAATACATATCAAGATTTACAGAAGAAATAAGTTCCATGTCTATTCGATCAGTATCAGATGTATCATTATCCTAGAATTTTTTAATGTACTTAAGTTTCCCACAAAATTATTAAAAAGGCAATTTAAATAATATGAGAGAAAGCTTACATTTGTGTTATGTAAATCGGCAGTGTCACTATCCTTTTTGGTACTACCAGTTTGGCTGTCATCTTGCTCACACTCATTTTCAGTAACTTTGTCTCTCTCCTTAACAAAAAAACAGAAGAAGATAAGCATTAGGTACAATAGGTGTCATTAAAAATTTTCTTCTAAAATAGAGTGATAAGGTGAAACTTACAAACTCTTCCAAGGCATTCTCAATGTCATAAATGTCCCCTGCTTTCAAGCCAAACGCCTTCAAATCTTCAATCTTACCAAGTTTGGCCAGATGACGCCCAGCAATAGCCTCATCTGAAAACAAACAGAACAAAAGCATTAATGAGGGCAAAGGTAAGATTAAAGCACATGAAACCATAGCAACTAACGAGTAGAATTTAAATAGAATGAAATAGATCTTTCATAGTAACTTTCATCTCATTGAGCGTGTTATTTTCTCCCAAATGGTTTCAATCTCTGAATTAAAAACAAAACATTCTTCTCACCACATTACACTTCTTCTGTAGCTGACAGTAGTGTGTCAGCCAAGGATGAACGAGGAGATACATAGAAAATAGAGTCATTGTCATATCGTTTCCAAGGGCTCATGGAACGCTGAGGTGGTAGAGTTTTAGCAAAGTAAGCATGGATATTGGAGTCTACTATATTCTTCTGAAGACCATATGCTCCAAAGCTTTCATCATAATGTAGTGTCTTCCAGTCTTCAACTACAAGAATAATCTCCTCATGATGCTGCAATACTTCCAAAATTGATGCAAACACTGGTAAATTGTCAACTTGATTATATGGGACAGCAACAAGAAGACCACACCGGTACTGGAAACCACCGAGTGCTGCACTCCTGACAGTTTTCACAACAGTATCCATCTCAAGTCCAAGCTTCTGAAGAGGCGCAGAATGTTCACACTGTGACACTGTAAGCACAGTTCCACGTGAAAAATGGACTTCATCTCTGACTGGTGTAGTTGCTGCCAACATTTCTGCACAATGACTCATTTGGTGTACATGAGCTAATGAGAGGTCCAAATGCATGAAATTGTTGCAGATCTGAGCATACCGTTTTGCAATAGCATGTTTTCCTTCAAATCTATGAAAAAAAAAAAAATATATATATAAGTCATAAAAAATCTAAATTTAAAAAAAAATTAAATTTAAAAAATGGACAATTACCTCATACACCAATAAAGGATTGCACATCCTAGTAGTCTCATCATTTTAGCGTAGTGCAGGAGGTGGTGATGTTTGTTAATTGGTCTAACAATTTTGGGCTTTTTCCTCTTCTTTTTTGCCTTTTTTGAAGTATCAGTGGTTCCTTGTTTATCTTCCCCAGCCACTGGCTCCACCACTACTGGCTCCACATCATCTACATCTTCTTCTTCTTCTTCGTCCTCCTCATTTTCTTTTTCCCCTTCTTCCTTTTCCTCTTCTTCTTCTTCCTGTCGTACAATAGGAACTTGTCCTGTGGGAGGGTATAACTTAAAAAACAACTTATGGTGCTCAACGAGTCGTTCATCAAGCTGGTCCAGGTCATTCAAAGACACACCAAGACTGAAGATAGTTTCTGTAGCCCTTTTGAGAAGCACAACAAGTCTTAGGTGTTCATGGTCAGCAGGCACTTCTGGAGTTACAATGAATGGAAACACTCGTAACAAGCACCAAGTTTGAGCAGCAGTCTGCAGCAAGTTGTAACCTTCTAAGTTACGAAGACTGTCGACAGTAAAGTTGGGTGATGGTGCATTGCCTGAATCTACAATCCCATATTGGAAAGATTTGAGGCGAGCATTAAGAAGATCAATTGGAAGAATTTTCTCAACCACTACAAATTGTCTTAGTGCTAGCTTGATCTCCATACTGGCCACACCTCGTAGTATATCATGCATCCCATCAAATACTGCCATTCTAGGAACCTGAGGAAATCTGCATGATTGCCGTAGCAAACAATCTCTTTTGACTCCTGTCCTCTTTCGAGCACGATCACCTTGAGATTCAACTTCACAAACATTGTCAAAATGGAGGTCGTTGGTCCTCTCTTCCCCCATGGCAAGTATGTCATTATGAAACTGAGAGCGAGTCACAGTACAGGCTCGACAAAAGGCACCAGCAGAAGGTGATAGAAGTCCCATAATTTCATGAGCCGCTTTGGAATCAGCAGAAACAGCAATCAAAGTGGCTCGCAAAACATATGGGTAACCATTTACTTGAATTAACTTACCCTGCTCTGTCTCTAACTCCTGAAGCTCATTGTAGAATTTTTCCAACATAGAATCTATACCAATGGCAACATCAAAGTCTACAGTATAACCATAGGCACCAACATGAATTGAACGCAAACGAGCATTCTCTTCTGGTGGCAAGTTTTGTATGAGGTAATAAAGACCCATTATCTGGTGGATGATAGTTTTGGAACCCAAAGCATTGACAACTTCAAGTTCATCAGCAAATTTCACAATTCTTATGGTATGAGGGTACTTTTGGATAAGTTCATTACTTTGTGCCAGACTGCCATCCAAATATGATCTTATCTTGCCATCTGTGCTGCATTTCTCCTCATGAATCATCTTGAAGAATATTGGGTTATTCAGAACTGCTGTGAGAGTGGATGTTAAAGAAACATATTGATAGGTCTTTGCTACTTGCGTCTCAGAGCTGACAGACTGGCCTGGCTCCAGCCGCTGATCATAGCGAAAAGTACCCATGAATGCTGGTTCCGGTAAAACAAGATGAAAATTTTCTTTAAAATAAGTCATCTGCTGATCTTTAGTCTTCAGTCGAGCACAAGGGTCAGCTGCCAGTTGAAATAGGGCTGATGTATACTCAACAACATCCTTCTCAACATTCACACTTTCAAGATGACTCACTACACTTTTTCTTATATAGTTCACAACAGTTTTTAACACAACACTGGTTTCTGAGAGCATTTCTGTGATAGCAGTTCCAGTAATGTTTCCTTTCTTTCGAAGGTTGAGAATCATCACAGCAATAGAGTTTTCAACCATTTTGTTGAAGTCATTGTAATGATCACCAGTTACTCCTTCTTCTTCTTCTTCTTCTTGATCTGCATGCTCTTCTGGAGTAACTGAATCATGAGTATCGTCAGGACCTGGATTATTATTTGCTTCAGCATTATTTTCCATATCCACATCTTCAGCCGATCCTCCCATGAAGGAGGGTCCTTCCATGTCATGGATTTCTTCCTCTTGAGGGTCTGGATGCAGTGCGCTGGAATGCTTCTCTCTGAGATGTCGCACGAGAGACTTGCTATCCACAAAAAGTCTCCCAGCGCAGTCGCCCTCACAACAAGAATATGGTGCAACATGTTCTCTCTTCAAAAGATGCTTTTGGAATGCTGTTATATCACCTGGGACGACCCTTTGACAAACCTCACAGTAAACACCCATTACAGAGAATGTTAATGATGCTTGCCTTGAATAGTAGAAAGAGCCTCCTTCCTAATGCCCTTGGACCGCAGAATCTCCACTAATTGGGATGTGGTTAAGTCCTTGACCTTTCCAAAAGCCATGATTAGATACCTAAAACAAATAATAATACAAACAAACATTATTAGCTTGAAATTAAAGTATGAAAGAAGTGAGAGAGGTTATATTGCAATGTAAAAGTGACAGGACTGGAATTGATTTAGTTTCTGCTTATCAGTCCACAAACCAATTATATAAATAAAAAACTTATCCACAGGTATCTAACAGAAGAGATACATTTACATATTAACTAGATTTCATGATAATTATTCATACATTCAGTCTGAATCAAATGTTGACAAACACAAATTTTTACGTCGTCTGCTAGGAGAGGATGTGTGGCAACCCAACTGTTCATAAAAACTGGGAGGTTGTTTCAGACCCCACCCCCATTGAGCACTGCCCCCTCCCCTTCACCCCCCTTCTCTCTCTCTCTCACACACACACACTCGCACTCACACATGTACTTACAGTAACTACAGTGCTTGCTTGCTGCCTCCTTCGTCCCATCCAAGTGGTGTTGAAACAGCGACAAAGGCACCGAAGAAAGACTGAAATCCAATCAGAAAACAAAGCTCTAGAGTTGGTTTAACATCGATGTCCGGGTCCGGGTGCCGCAGTGCCGCACCGCGGTGCTCGAGCCGCGTCGACGCCAACGGCAACGCCGAGTTGCGATAATACTAATGATTTGATAATTGTTTTAACGATCGCGAGTCGAGGTAGCTAATCTAAGCACTAAGATTCATAAACTCACTCAGGATGTCGCTTGAAGGAGGATTGTCGCGTCGTCCAAGGTAGCCCGAGCCTAACGTCAATCCACTTCGAATCTTTCGAACCGCCAAAGTGTCATGGCGGACCCGGACGTTCAAAGCGTGGGAAAACGCAAAAACAGTGTTACCAACGCCAAAAAGACCCATCCCACCACTGAAAACGAAGTTATTTCTATCGCACACTCACCAGTCAACATTCGTTCGTATGTTTTTGTTTTACTCATTTAATTTCCGAGTAAACATTTGCTGTTTTTTCTTTTGAAATGTAAAAAATTCGGGTAACCTAAAAAGTCATTATTTGCAGATCGAATGTGTATTTACAGAGAAAACAAATGAAAGACCGAACGTCTGCTAGCTGTTGCTGTTGTTTTTATTTAGTTGACAGTTCACTTATAACTTTTAGCGTCGACTTAAAGTGATATCTTTATTGTTATGCGGCAGTTTTGCCTTCGAGACACGGTTAAAATGTATTATTTAAAGCGGCCTGGAGTGTGCCAATGGGACAAAGAGTGCTGTTCTTTTCATGACGTCCGAGAAACATCGTTGCTTTGCCGGCTACCTAACCACAAGTGGAATGCAATAGTTTGTGCGTTACGGTTGCGTTTGGCTGTGAGCAACATTCCCAGTCACAACGTCCATCGTAGCTCTTTCGTGGAGGTCTCGACATTTCCACCCATTCAATCATGCTGTGAATAGTTTGGATAGCTTTCATAGGATTCAACCCAATGGTGAGTGCTACAACAAGATTCTCATGGCAGCATTTTGATTCAGTACCCATTGAAATGATTGCCCCTTCCCCCCTCTAATCAAACACGTATTATTCCTAGGTTCAATGAGAAAAGATTCAATTTTTTCTTATTTCAGTAGAAGATTTACCATTATTTAAAATTTGAACGTCCCTTACGATGGTGTGAACATAAACAAATCCCTGTACGCATCTTTTATCGTAAGAGCATGTATTACGCATGTCTTACGCTTAAAATCATGCGTAACAGGTTTCCTTTTAGACTACGTCTTGAATGTGAGCATAATACGCTTACATCCAAGCGTATTATGTATGTTGTTGTACGTAATTACGATGAATCTGACTTCATCGTAAGTTACGTATACTTGTCATGCGTAAGATACTGAGGGTGTGCACATTCAAACGAATGTGATACAATGCTCAAACGAACGTGACATTTTGTCCCAAACCTCTGAACGTGAGGTCACGTTCCTGGAATGAGAGTGTATCGCATACTCGATCGCATGTCATTCAGTCGCAATAAAACTCCGCAAAAGCGGCAGAAAAATACAATTTTTGTCGATGCAAGTGCTCATACCAAGTTTCACATCATTTCCTGTGTTTCCGAGGGTTGTACAATGATGAACATTGAATCCATATTTACCTCCGACCCACATTCGAATCCCAAGAAGGCTCACTTTGGGTCAGAATTTTGATCCCGAAGTGAACCCGGAAGAACAAAAGCGGAAGAAAGAGAGCCTTGATCTGATTCGCAGCTTACATTTCTCATTGAAACTGCCATTTCTCACTTCCGTTTTTGTTCTCTCAGGCTGGAGCTTCTCCGAAATACTCTAGTGTAAATCTTATCAGAATGTCACAAAACTGGCTGAAATCCTGATCAAAATTCGCGCACCTCTGAAAGCTGAAAACATCCCCTGACATTCTGTGGGTCTCATACCATCAATATCAGAGTAAGTTTTCAGAATTTCAGCTTTCAGAAGTGCGCGAATTTTGATAAGGATTTCAGACATGTTTCTGACATTTTGACAACATTTACACGAGTGTCTCAGGCAACCGACTTTCAGAGAAATTCGAGGGGCCACTCCGTCATAGCAAGCGTAATAATACGCTTTTATAGCTGAAATTCTAAAATTTTTTCTTATTGATGGGGTGTGAATAGCTATACCCCGATTATTTTGAGGCGTAATAGGATACAGCTTGTATCACAGAGTTTGATAGTGCATATCCCGGGGGGTAATTTTCATGCAAAGTCAGTGGTAAGTTTGCTTGCCAAAAATTGGCGAGCTAAGCTAGGTAATACTCCCCAGCTTCCCAAAAATTTGGCAAGCTTATGGAGATTTTAGATCAAAGCTTGCCTAATCTTGGCATTAAAAACGGCGTGCCAAATTTGAGGCAAGAAAACTTGCCACTGGCTTTGTAGTGCACTCTAAATGTTGTAAAGTGAAGGCTCTCCATATTATGGTGTAAATGTTCCATATAACGGTGGTGCAGATTACTTCGTAACATACCATTGAGAAATTCACTGTACCTTATAGATATTTTGACGAATTTCATTGGCATTATGGAGAAAATCTCCACCATAATAGTATGTTGGTGCAGCCTTTCACCATTTACACACTGACAAAAATTTGGTAGTAACTTAGCGACACATTTGTCGCTAACTTTTTCAACGACAAGATTTGTTGTGGAACGAGTAGCTTGTTAAACCATAGTCATACAGGAACAAAAGGATAATTTCACAACGACTAACTTGTAATAACACATCAACAGTCCACTTTCAAAAACAAGTCGTTGACCAACAACAAATGTTGTAAGTGAACGACAAGTATTGTAAGTCGAAAAAGATGTTGTTATGTCTGCGACAAGTACTCATGGAGAACTTTTATCGCTATATTTATTTTGCATGGTTCTTTTTTTATCAGTAGTAATTTCACTATGACTCGGCGAACAAAATAGATGAATTTTCATAATACGCTTTAATTGAGCAGATAACTGCTAAAGATGTTGTTTCCACACAAATGGTATCGTTAAAGGTGATAACAAGAATATTGTTCTTCAACGACAAATTGTCGCTGACTTGAGTCAACGACATTTGTTTCGCTTTGGTTCATGACGAAACTCTATGTTTTGGAACAACTAAATTTTCACTCATCCGATTGTTTCTGTACAACCATTTTTTAACAGTGCAGTGTGCACTCTAGGCACGTTACTGACTTTTTGCTCATTTCGTCAGTACTTTTGCTAGTAATTTGTGCAACCATAATACGTTCTTTTCCTTTTTTAAAGAAACACTTTGGAAATATTAAATTATGAACTTACAATTTCGTTTTGTTCATAATTTTACAAAGGAAATTACACTCTCATTCAGGGGTGTTCTAAAACTTGACGCCTTTAGTCGCTTGCCTTAGGTTTTGTACCACCTTCAGTCGCCTCACCACATAACGCCAAAAGGCGCCTCGAAACAAAGCGCCTCAGGCGCTTTCTTTTGAAACACCTTGGGCCCAAACCACTGCCTGAGATAGCAATGCATGGCTGCTTGGGCTCACTTGCAAAGGTGCGTCCCATGTAAACACCTTTCACTTTGATTTTACTAGTGGGGGTGCGCCCAGGCCAAACACCCCTGCTGCACTATGGATGCAGCGCAAGGTGTATGCTGGCCATACACCTTGCGCTTTCTTTGCATGGCAGTGGACAAGGTGCGTGGAGTCTAAACACCTTCAGCCTAGGCTGAAGTAGGCGCAAAGGTGTGTGGTCTGCAAACACCTTTATGACCTACCGCATTTGTGCTGACTGGGGTGCGCTCTGGGCAAACACCTTTTGTCATCATTGGGGGAAATACCTGTGTACTTTGGTAGATGTTGAAGTTTCGACTGCTTCCGCTGCATTCTTGGTAGTGACTGTTAGTACTTCAAACCAAACCCGACTAAATACCCTTACAGTCATGTTTACCTACTACATGTACTTTAGAAGTTGACCTATAGAAATTAATCACAAGGATGTTGTTAGGTGTTGATATCCAATAATAAATAGAGTATTCCATTATGTTGCTTGCTTTCTGTACATCATGGTGAGGTTCAACTGTTGATGTAAACTTGCATTGTAGTCACTGTTTTCACTTTCACACGAGGACTGAATGATGTTTGAATAAAACTATAACATAAACAACGATAAATGATCTGGTTGGGGAATGTCCTTGTCACACGATTCATGTAAAGCCATAAATTTGATAAAGTAATTACTGCAACACCAAACGTAAAGACGGCCATTTCCAAAAACTCTCCTCTCCGAAACGCTGTGAGTGCAGATTCAGATTCGAGTCATGAAAAACTCAGACTAGCCTCGCTGATGAAAATGTGCGCACTGCAGAGACGGCCAACAAACAAAATATACGGTCGGCCACCTGAAAGAAATAGGAGCCGAGGGGTGGGGGCGCTGGAGGGGAGGGGCTCCTACCCTACGGCCATCCGGAGGGGACCCGGGGTGTCGAAACTAAACGGTCCAACCTATCCTAACCTAACCTAACGGGCTCGCGACAGATCTTTTTCTAACTCGCGACAGATCTTTCTCTAACTCGCGACAGATCTTTCTCTAACTCGCGGCAGATCTTTCTCTAACTCGCGACAGATCTTTCTCTAACTCGCGGCAGATCATTCTCTAACTCGCGATAGATCTTCCCGCCAAACGCGACCGAAAAAAAAGGCACGGGTGTGGTATTGAACCCGCGCCTGCAGCGAATGGCCCAGGGACGGCTGAATGGAGATGCGCCTGGCGGCCCCCCCACCCCAGCGGTCCCGTACCCCCACCCCCCCGAAGCTCGCGGCTCCTCCCCTCGACGTGCGCGGCTCCTATTTCTTTCAGGTGGTGAACCGCAAAATATAGGCTTGTCTAAATTTTTCATACAAGACTGGCCTTGGTTTTGATTGTTGGCCGTCTCTGGAGTGTGCGAGGCTAGTCCGAGTTTTTCATACCTGACTCGAATCTGAATCTGCACTCACAGCGTTTTGGAGCGGCGAGTTTTTGGAAATGGCCGTCGTTACGGTTGGTGTTGCAGTAATTACTTTATCAAATTTATGGCTTTACATTAATCGTGTGACATGGACATTCCCCAACCGGATCATTTATCGTTGTTTATGTTATGTTTTTATTCAAACATCATTCTGTCCTCGTGTGAAATTGAAAACAGTGACTACAATGCAAGTTTACATCAACAGTTGAACCTCACCATGAAGTGCAAGAAGCAAGCAACATAATGGAATACTCTATTTATTATTGGATATCAACACCTAACAACATCCTTGTGATTAATTTCTACAGGTCAACTCCTAAAGTACATGTAGTAGGTAAACATGACTGTAAGGGAATTTAGTCAGGTTTGGTTTGAAGTACTAACAGTCACTACCAAGAATGCAGCGCACTGCAAGAAAAAGTGTGGATAGTACAACAAAAGTACAACAAAAACTGTACAATAAAAGTACAACAGGGATTGTAGAAAGTACTACGAGAATTGTACAAACCACAACCAGCCCTGGACTGCCCAGCACTCGTCATGCCGGTTCCGTTGTACTTTGTACAACAATTGTTGTACTTGAAAAGTACACTAAATTCCTGATAAAAAATTTGCCAGAAATTTGTGTACTTTTGTTGTGGTTATTTTCTGCAGTGCGGAAGCAGTCGAAACTTCAACATCTACCAAAGTACACAGGTATTTCTCCCAATGATGACAAAAGGTGTTTGCCCAGAGCGCACCCCAGTCAGCACAAATGCGGTAGGTCATAAAGGTGTTTGCAGACCACACACCTTTGCGCCTACTTCAGCCTAGGCTGAAGGTGTTTAGACTCCACGCACCTTGTCCACTGCCATGCAAAGAAAGCGAAAGGGGTATGGCCCCGCATACACCCTTTCGCTGCATCCCTAGTGCAGCAGGGGTGTTTGGCCTGGGCGCACCCCCCCTAGTAAAATCAAAGTGAAAGGTGTTTACATGGGACGCACCTTTGCAAGTGAGCCTAAGCAGCCATGCATTGCTATTCATGCAGTGGTTTGAGCCCCAAAGGGGTTTTAAAAGAGAGCGCCTAAGGCGCTTTGTTTTTAGGCGCATTTTGGCGTTACGTGGTGAGGCGACTCAAGGTGGTACAAAACCTAAGGCAAGCGACTAAAGGCGTCAAGTTTTAGAACACCCCTGAATGAGAGTGTAGTCATACTTACATACATGCCTAGAAAATACTAAGTATTTTTGTTGCTTGTACGAATACGTAATTACACTGCAGAAAATAACCACAACAAAAGTACACAAATTTCTGGCAAATTTTTTATCAGGAATTTAGTGTACTTTTCAAGTACAACAATTGTTGTACAAAGTACAACGGAACCGGCATGACGAGTGCGGGCAGTCCAGGGCTGGTTGTGGTTTGTACAATTCTCGTAGTACTTTCTACAATCCCTGTTGTACTTTTATTGTACAGTTTTTGTTGTACTTTTGTTGTACTATCCACACTTTTTCTTGCAGTGTAATAAGGAAAAGTCAGTAACGTGCTGAGAGTGTGCTTGTAAGCCCGTCCAAGGGCGTTGTACGATTCACGCCGTTCCAGTGGTGTGAATCGAGGACAAAGTTTTTTAATGCCTTTGTTTCATAATAGACCCTGAAAAAACTGAGCAG
Source organism: Thrips palmi (assembly GCF_012932325.1). Classification (NCBI taxonomy): domain Eukaryota; kingdom Metazoa; phylum Arthropoda; class Insecta; order Thysanoptera; family Thripidae; genus Thrips; species Thrips palmi. The sequence goes on along the minus strand of NW_023144630.1, from coordinate 11,402,714 downwards.
GACATCACATTGCCACTTTTTCCAGCTGAGAGGAAAGTAAAAATAAAAGAAATAAAGAAACACGTTTTAGTGTCATTTTAATATTTTGTAAGAAAAAAAAACTTAAAAACCCCCGTTGAGAATGATGATACACAGTGTGTCAGCATGTGAACCGACACGTTTTACAAGAGAATTACATCGGTAGAGCCGCGGACACTAGACGACATGCGGTAGGCCGTCGGAAGTTTAGTAGTAAAACGTAATTTAACAAGGAACAGGGTACAGTTTGTGGTTAAACAAAAATTGACAATACCTTGATGAGAATAAAATCAGTTATCTGGATTTTTGTCTCGCTGAACAAAAAACTCCATACTTAAACTTCTCGCCAGGTAAAGTCTCCCAAAAGGTGGAAAAAACGGGGATTTATCGCACTCCTCGCACAGGACCTTCACTATTTTGACTGCACTGTGGCAAAAAGGTACGGAAAATCCTGTTAATTTTTTTGCCAGGATTCTCCGTAGCCCTCTTATCAATATTCTCCGTAGGCTCTTACAGTATTCTCCGTAGGGGCCCCACAGTATTCTCTGTAAATCCGCACCCGTCTTCTCCGTAGGACCTCGAAGACTGTATAGTCCTACGGAGATCACTGTGCGGTTTCCCAGGGGAATACTGTGCAGTCCTACAGAAAAAAACTGTAAGAGCCTACGGAGAATATTGATAAGGGGCCTACGGAGAATTACCACAAGCTGTTTACAGAATTTTCCGTAGCTTTTTGCCACAGTATGGCTTGTCCGAGTCCGTCGCCAGCAGCTGATCCCAGACGGCCTGTTTCTGCTGTTGGCACGACTTTGATGAGTGGGGCAGCCTGATTTTAGGGTATCCATGAAGTACCCGGACCAGGACGACGCGCCGCAGCGCCGCCAGCCCGCACCGGCGGAGACCCTGGCCCAGGTCCTTGAAGTGCCACGCGCCGCCTCCCTCGGACGCCACGTGTCCCGGGGCTCGTGCAGTGTGGTGGCGTGGGCTTTGACCAGCGAGAGGACGGTGGAGGCCGGTTGGAGGTACACCAAGAGCCACTGTAGGCCGCAGTGGAGGGAGGGCAGAGGAGGGAATGCCATGTCGTGCGGCGTGGACGCAGCCAGAAACAGTTTGCGCAGGCTGGCCATTCGCTGCACACACTGGAGCTGTTCCTCTGAGCAGTTAAACAAATGCAGTTCCCGCAGTTGGGAGCGGCAGGTCTGGGTCGGTATCCCGGTTCCCCAGATCCACAAGGACGCGCAAAAAAACGCAGCGCTGGCATGTCGCAGATCACGTCGAGGTGCCACGGGCTGCGCCACTAACCCACAGCCACTCGACGCGCGAGGCAACGCGCGCAGGAGCACCCGGCTCCAGTTGGGCCGCTTCAGGCAGAAAACTCCGTCCAGCTTCCTCACCTGGAACACGAAAGCGCACCCCGCGTTACAGCCACGACCATTCCCAGCAACATCCATCAAGGACCCTGCAGTCATAATACAAAGCTCATCCTCAGTACTCTGCGGCACAAATATGTCATAATACATGTCACTTGGTTCGTAAGAAGAAGAAACTGCACTGTTAAAAAATGGTTGTATAGAAACAATCAGATGAGTGAAAATTTAGTCGTTCCAAAACAAAGAATTATATCATGAACCAAAGCGAAAGAAATGTCGTTGAATCTTGTAAGCGGCAATTTGTCGTTGAAGAACAAAATTCTTGTTATCACCCTTAGCGATACTATTTGAGTGGAAACAAAATCTTTTGCAATTATCTGCTCAATTGAAGCATATTATGAATAATCATCTATTGGTCTTCTTTAATCATAGCAACATCACTATTTTTTAAAAAAGAATTAGGCAAAATAAATTTAGCGATAAAAGTACATAAAAGTACTCCATGAATACTTGTCCCAGACATTACAAAATCTTTTTCGACTTACAAGACTTGTCGTTGACCAACAATATTTGTTGTTGGTCAACGACCTGTATGTGAAAGTAGACTGCTAATGTGTTATTACAAGTTAGTCGTTGTGAAATTATCCTTTAGTTCCAGTACGAGTTTGGTTTAACAAGCTATTCGTTCCACAACAAATCTTGTCGCTAAAAAAATTAGCGATAAATGTGTCGCTAAGTTACGACAAAATTTTTGTCAGTGTGGTCGCAAGTGACGACGCTGACTATGTGGGAAAAGCAGGGTTTTCGGCAAAGGTTGTCCAATTCAAACCAAACTTTGGTTTTAGGTTCTCTTCAACCCAAAGACATTTTAAAAATATTGAAATTTTTTCGACAATTTTTGACGAAATAAATTGCCACATCTTTTGAGTAAAATAAAAAAAAATTCCTACTTCGACAAAACTTGTCGAAAATTTTTAAAAAAAATTTCACATGTCTTTGGGTTGAGGAGAACCTAAAACCAAAGTTTGGTTTGATTCGGACAACCTTCGATGACGTTCGCTAAGGAGTGAAAAATTTTAAGCTATTGGTTCGTTTTTTAAAAGGGGAAGGCACCGTAGGATCTTGCGGGTATTATCTCGAAATCCGATGACGGGTTTGCTGATTCTAGTATCATTCTCTGGGATTTTTTGTTCTCGTTTTGATTGGACTGCGGGTGTGTCCCTAAGGACCCCAAGAGCCCCAAAGTTTATAAATTCCATAAAGAAAAAAAGTTTTTACTAAGTCGAATCATTTTTCAGATAATCATGTTCTCCTACATAAACCGGATAAAAATGAGCCTTTCTGATGAATGCAGGCCCGTGCAGGCCTCATTTTACACATGGGTACCTGTACATGTATGATACATGTATCGAACATGTATCGAATGTTCGATACATGTATGTATCTAAATGTATCTCCCCCTCACCTTGTCCAGTTCCGAGTTTTGCAGGACGTCGTCAAGCTCCTGGCTGTGTTCCTCCTGCTGGGTAAGTGTCGCCACATCCATACACTCTTCGGGACGGAAAACCTGGAAGCAGTGCACCAATGATTAGCAACCGACGCACTGGGGCATGCAAGACTCCGAAAACGCCTCGAAAATGTTTTAGCGCTAGCATTCTTGAAACCTGTTCAAGACTACTCGCCTGTTCTACCCATATCTATCCATGGCACAGATAGAGATGAGTCTCCCTAATTTTCTCAGATATCGGAGCACGAATGCAAACAAAATCTTACATCAACCAGAACTTTAAAAGAATCCCTCTAAAATTGCCAAAAAAGGGTATAGTCACTGGCTGAGCGCTACAAGTGCACAAACTATGTCAATTCGCATCGCTCAGCCACACTTCTCGCCCACACTACACTGTGGCAAAAAAGGGACGGAAAAATTTTGTTAATTTTTTGCCAGGATTCTCCGCAGCCCTCTTATCAATATTCTCTGTAGGACCGTACAGTCTTCTCCTTAGGACCTGGAAGACTATTAGTCCTACGGAG
>NW_023144630.1:11382590-11398795 GCF_012932325.1 Thrips palmi | reverse complement strand
GAGCATTTTTAACGGGTATAAAGTGGAGGTGCTTCCTCATCAAACAGATGTTTGCTCACAATGTTGCATTCATAATGCGAATGTGGCTGGATTTGACTATTGTGAGAGAGCGTTATAATTCTAGGTAAATCATGAGTCTTAAACTATAGAACAATTTAACCATTATAAAGTACACTTAAAATTATCATTGACTATTCTAGTTTAAAAGTGATTAAAAGTAATTCTAGCTCACTGCGAGGATGAAAATAGACGGATGAGAAAGTGATATATTGTAACAAATTCAGCCCGTACAGAGATCACGTGGTATTAATAAATTATAACTAAGCACAGCTCTGGCTCAAACTAATATTAATTAAACTGTTAAGGAAATTAAAAATAACATGCAATAGTCAGTCGTTTGTCAATGTAATACTACTTTAAGCTATGAGTCTACCTTTTGATCATTATATAGGAAGTCTTCATAATATTCTGATGACATCTTGTATCATTGATCTGGAAACAAACAAAAATTAGGCATGTCCTTCATCTATGTGCACGAAACCATAACAACCTGTAAACGTGCGTCGCAGGTCAAAAGTGTTCGTCGTTGACGGGGTCAGGATCGACGTGATAGGGGGTGAAATACCACTTAACGTTCGAGACGAGAAACTTCAACGAGCGTCTGCAAAGCTCCGTCACCGCGGTCAAGTTCCTCATAGTCTCGAACTTCGCGAGTGGTAATATTACATAGTATTTGTACGGATATTACTGTATTGCCCTGATTCGATGGTATGGTTTTTATTGGCCGTTGCCCGACTGTTACCATGTACTGTTTGGCAACTTCTGGTCCTGGTGGTGTGTCCGACCATGTTCCAGCCGGTGTTTCCAATTTGACTCTGTGACTGTTGTCTTTGTTGATTGCATTGTTTCTGTTCTTATTTGCATTAGGCACAGTATCTGCTTTCAGTATCTTGAATGCAAGGTAGCTTGGCAATTGCCATGGTCTGGTGTAAATAGTGTTGACATACTCATATTACAAAACAATAACCTAAGTAGGAGACTTAGTACAAATGTGCAACAGAGATAGAAGAAAGAAATTTTTTTTTGTTACAACAGGCCTATTTCTGAAGCACCACAGACAGTGTTTCGGTACCCTACCATTTTCGCCATTTTCATCATTTTGACAATTTTCATCATTTTCACCATTTTTACAATTTTCACCGTTTTGCCCATCTTCCACAATAGTGTCTTCTACTGACGGCAACATGTGCACGAGCTGTGCCAACTCGTGCACTTGTTGGCAGGCATGGGCCCGAGGAAACTCACTGTCTGTGCTGTAGCATTTTACAATACGCCAGTTCGATGTGTCCGTCTCAATCGGCCCGCTCTGCTGCAGTGTGTTGAACACTTCGTACTGCTGAGCACTCACTTGGGTTTCATCGACTGTAAAAAATAAAGCAAAAAACACATACTTTCACAGTATGTACGGAAAAAGTGCATCATCCAATAAAGCAAACCCCTTCGATCCGCAGGGGGTTAGTCACAGTGAACATACCGACGGGCTCAGTTGCTAATACTGATAGGTCTGGCTCGTTGTTGACCTCAGCTAGTTCCCGTCGGAGCGTGCGCCAGTATTCATCACGTTCACGCCTTCCCATTTCTTAAACAGAAATTTGCAAATATGATTCAAAATTTGTTAAAAAGCAGGCTGCACAAGTACGATTTTAAAATTATCCCCGTTTTAAGGTATAGAGCGCTCACCAGCATTAAATTCCTCCTGGAACTGGAGGAGCTGCCTGTTGGCTTCTCTTTCTGCTGCGGCTTCCCTCTCTCGCACCTCTCTCTCAGCTGCATCTTCCCTCTCTCGCTCAACCCGGACGGCCGCTGCGGCTTCCCTCTCTCGCGCCTCTCTCTCAGCCGCATCTTCCCTCTCTCGCTCAAGACGTGCGACCCTTGCGCGCCTTGTCTCCGGTGCGGGCTCCGCCTGTCCATTTGTGGATCTTCCAGCTACCGTTGACAGCCACCAACATCAGAACCCATGCTTCCTTAGCCAGTGGAGCATTGTCGCTAACAATCCCTGCACCACTGTCAGCATGGCCCTCCATCCCTGACCCAGTCCACACAGCTTGCTTTCGAAGGGCCATCTCATCACACATCAAAGAGCACAATAGCTTTTTGCCCCCTTTCCTGGCTTCCTCAACAGCTACAGCCACTGCATCACGGGCCTCTTTAGACAGTCCAGGGCTCCCATCAATTACCTCATAAAGTTTGCTTATAGTTTTGGGGGTGAGGGAGACAGTTCATGAATTGCTCCCTCCCATAACTGTAAGCCGCTGGTGAGTGGAAATTCAGCGTCAGTGCAAACTTAGTGAGTTCTGGAGGCGCCACCCGCCCCCAGCGCCGCTATAGTGACTAGTGCTCCTGGAGGGCCGATAGCCGTCGGCCGTCTGCTGGACGTTGGGTTCGGAGGTTAGGGTTTTCTTTGTGTTTTGTTTTGAATTTAAGTGTCGCGTGACCTGGCCGTGCGCCGCGGTGCAAGCGTTCATCTTGTGATTTTCAAAAACATTCCTGAGCAGTGTGTGCACTGCTATCTTCTCCTCCCTTCGTCTGGCAAAAATACAAGGCCTGGGGTGGCCTGTGGCTCACTTGTTGATTTGAGTTTCGAATAAATTTTGTTCTTGCATTTCTTGTTTGCCAATTTGAAGTGAGCTGTCCGGCAAGTGGTTCTTGAAAAGTAAGGACTGGTCTGTGTCAGTGTGACGCCAGGTTCAGTATTTTTGAATTCCGTGTCTTGTCAGTTTGACTCCGGAAAAGTTTTTAACTGTGTTGACTCTACCATTGTGTGTCATAATCAATCATCAGCTTCAATAGGGGTTTATGATGAACAAGAACCAGGAACTGAAATTCTTGCCAAAGCTCAAATGATAAAGTGCCGATCAATTAAAGTGTTACGTGTTGTTTGAATTAGAATCGTTCAAGCCAAGCAAACAAACTATTAAGTGTAGGTGCAGGCACATTCAAAATCAATGCAGTTTCATTCAAGCAGCTATTCAAGCTGTGCAAGTGAGGTTCAGAAGCCGTCAGGTTTTCAAAGCAACAACCATCGAGCAAGGATTACACGAGCGAAAAGCAAGGTAAGGTTAATACATGTATTGTATAAAAATAAAAAATAGGTACAGTAATGTGCAATGTACAGCAATGTGGTCGTATGAACAACAAATTAAAAAAAATTATACAGGTTTGGCCTGCCCTGAGGCGGAGCCCGATCAAGGATGTGGCCCGCCTTGAGGCGAAGCCCGGTGAAGTATGTGGCCCGCCCTGAGGCGAAGCCCGATCAATTAATGTTCACTGTTGGGACAGTAGGCGCATGTGTGGCGCCGGCCGCACACACTAAACTTCTTACGGATACATCCTATCTGTATTACGGACATTTTTGTGCAATTGCAATTACGGATAGAGTTTGCTTGTAATACGGATGAAATCATCGTATTACAAGCAAAATCTATCCGTAATTGCAATTGCACAAAAATGTCCGTAATACAGATAGGATGTATCCGTAAGAAGTTTAGTGTGCACAAGGCGCACCTGATCCTGGTGCGGCCCGTGCGTCGCCTGAAGTACTGCACCTGCTGGACTAGGTTCACCACGGCTCAAAAGCCGTATCACCACACTATACATAGACCGCCTGCTCCGTGAAAAATCCGTGAGGCTGAACATAATAGTTAATAGTGGCCTCCTCCATTTCCTCCTGCTCACGAGCTAGCCGATCCCGTGCCTCCGCCTCTTGCTGAACCGTGGCCGCCCGGTCTCTGTCGGGTGTCGGACACTCACACCCCGACACGCCGTGCGACAACGCTCACCACTGCGCTACCGACTTGACGGAGGAAAATCAGCCGAGCGCGGCATCTTGACGGTGGACCTCGCAGGGTGGGCAGCGACTATACTGAGCTAAATTTTGGTTGAATCGACTAAGAATTAGTTTTAGTTCAAATGACCAAAACCAATTAGTCGATTGTACATAAATTTTTGACACTGAAATTGCTGGCGCCTGTGCCCCTGGCAGGGAGACAGACTGTGGACCGCGGCAAGAAGAGATGCACGTGATTAAAGCCCTCCAAAGAAAGAAATTCGTGAAGGGCCTCAATGCCCTCATTCCGTTCAAATCGCCGCGTCCTTGCGTGGTGCCCCTCAGGCAACCGGAAGCGGATAAGGATGTGGTTGGCGAGCGGTTCGGGGGGCAGCCGTTCCCACGCAACCTCTCGTTCTGCAGCCAGTAGTATAGGCAGGTCGCGCAGCCGGTGCGTGGCCTCCTCCATTTCCTCCTGCTCACGAGCTAGCCGATCCTGTTCCTCCGCCTCCCGCTGAACCGTGGCCGCCCGGTTTGCGCGAAGGCTTGCGGCATCTTGCTGTCGTATTATAGCTCTTCGTTCTCCCACTAAACAAAAGATGGCCGCGTGGATTTGATAACGAAACGGAACGGACATCGACACCATAAGAACGGTTTACTTACTGGCCGGGTCTGGTCGCGCGGCTGCTCGAGGACGTGCTGGAGGGTCCGGTATGTGCAACGCTCCCGGAATGCGGAGTGGGTCGTCTTCACTGGACGAGGAGTCTGTATTATCAGGAGCATTACTAAGGGCTGGGTAAAAGGCCGAGTCACTAACAAACACATGCATATGCCAACTCAATGCGCACCTTCGTTGACATCAACGACGACCATCCGGTTGTGCCTCGGCCGCAGCTGCACGCCCTGCTGAGGAGGGACGCTCTTCCTCAGACCCCGAGGAAATGTCCACAACATCCACGACGTTCCTACCTGCAAAGTTTCCGCGTAACGATGTAGAAATGCTCCCCACAATAAAACGTCAACGCATATGATTCTCACCACCATGATGGGCGAGCACCTTGTGCACGTGTTTGCACAGATGCCCCTGCCCGGAATCGGCGCAAGAGCGGGTGTACTTTTGCTTGCATAGCCCCGGGTTACACCGTCCGCACCTCATCATGCAGAGACAGAACGGCTCCGCTGTTCTGCGGACGGTACCCAACAGCACGGCCTCGGCCTCCAGCACCTTGAGATGCCACCCGCCAGTGGCCACCCGCCAATCTTGAGACGTTGTTGTCGGGGATGGCCATCCCTCGATTGTGCCTTTCAAGCGTTGACCGCTGTTGGCCAGCTCTATATATTCCTTTCTGGAATGTTTCTGAGCAGTGTACATTGCCTCAGCCCGGGCCTCCCCAGCTTCCAAGCCTCGGCCTTGGACCAAAACCTCGACAATGAGCTTCGCACATTTTACGAGTAATAGCTTGATCCGCTTGACCTAAAAAACGCATTCCGTTGTCGAAATCGAAAAGTCGCAAATGTCGACGGCCCCTAGTGTTCATGTGATACTCATTGTTGTCTTTGAATCTATAGATTGTTGAGGAAACAGACGGAGTATTGGGTTATGCTGGCTGAGTTGCTCATGGTCTGGGTGGCATATTTGACATTCATCCTTGTAAATGCAGTGAGTTTAACATTAGCCCATGTCAACTTGTGCTTTTTGAATTTATCTTAAATTGAAGCATTCAAAAGCGCCTCCAAGGCTGCCCAGCTTATCACCTCTCCGTCTCTTACATTGCTCTAGTATTGTAGTGACCATAGGAATTTGAAAAACAGTTTCGAATCGTTTTCAGCAGATGAGGGGGATCAATTATGGAAAATATGGGCCTGTCTTCTCCACATGCGATGTTTCTGGTGGAGTACACAAATTCTTCCGAATCATCATTCGGCAAGCAAATATCGAAGAGCAAGGCATGCGTGGGTTTTTAAAATATTTTCTTACCTCGGAAACGATAAGTAAATGGGTCATTCTACAGAAATGTTACGATTTGCTGTCCCTGCCCCTTTGTGACGAAACGGTTCGTCCTAGAAAGACGCAGTTCGGGCGATGAGATGGTGCTTTTTGTGCTTCAAAACGATCAACTATTGGGTCAGTGGTGCAGAGGCTCCTAAAGCAGCAACAAGTTCACAATAGTTTTCGTGTTGTGTGGTATTTCACACTAGAATAAACATATAAGTATAAATTTAGACATTTGAGAAATCGTACCTTTTATGCCTCACGTAAGGTTCTACGAATTGCATCTGATCGTAGAAGGAAAATGGTTTTCTGCTGTTACTTTTCAATCCGCTGACGTTTTCTTTGTTCCTGGTCTGCTCACGGCCCATCACGCAAACTTTTCCACAGATTTGATACATCTGTCGACGAGTCTGCGGAAACAAAAAGTAAGAAAATTGAGGGCATGAAACACTGGCGAGAAACAAGCGGACACAAGCAAAATGTAAGCATTGCAAGGAACACTATAACCTAACCATAACCTAAATACAACGCGCCAAAACAAAGGTACACAAAAATTTAACAGTTATCAGAGTTCGAAGAGGTCACTTACATTTGTGACTTTCAGTGGTCAGGGATTCGGCGATGCCGGATATGATTTGCCCGCGTAGTTTTGGGTCTTTGTACTCCGCATTTTCCCGGTCATACAGAACCGGGTTCTGCTCAAACTTGGCAATAATGATGTTTTTGGCGCGGACAAGCTCCGCCTCTTTGGCTTCTCGTTCGGCCTTCTTGGCCAGCTTCTCCAAGTGTTTCACTGTCGGCATCTTCACCTCGCTTTGTTCAAAAAATGTCCTGTCAATGCCGTTAATTTGTTACCAATGTTAGCTGTTGTGCAATTCACGAGGGGGGGGGATGTCGACGCCCGCACTCCCATAACAATGCTCGGATGGTGCTGTCTTGCACGCACATCCTCCCCAATAAGGTACGCAGCAACGAGCAGCATGAGGCCTATCAGTAGAAGGCGAAAAAATCTTGTTGACGGGCCATTGTAAACCGCAAGCTCACTGTAAGGAGAAGCATGTAAGTAACCAGGTGTAGTTCAAACTGTGCATGACAATGCTTCTTAAAATAGATGTCCATCTATGTGCATCATCTCAACATTGGTGATGTGTAAACTAAAATATGTTATAGCCTCCCTCCAATGGTCTGAGGGCGTACATTATCTCTTTCAATTTATAATTGACCACCCTTGTTCTTGCCAGGAAGATACACTGCACTGCAGTTCGCCGACATTCCCTCCATAATTACTGCTTGATCACCATCTTCTTGATCATCAGAATCTGGCAAGTCATCTGACATATCCTGTAGGGGAGGGGGTTAAAGTGGCTTAATACACATTCAAGTTCTGTCACATTGTCACAGGCAAGGCTATACCCGCTCATTATCATATTTACATTTCACAGCTTGCTTACAGTGCTGGTCTCAGTACATAATTTGCTATTTGCAAATACATTATTGCATTTTGGTGGGAAAATGTTTTATGTTTTATGCTGAGCCACAAAACTAATTTGTAGCTTGACATTTCATTTTGAGTTGTGGTTAAGGAACCTGGAGGCATTTAGTTCATAGTGATTGTGTTACAATTAAGTTGAATCCTAATTCCGTTAATCAGCATGTGTCATGCTAGTCTCTTTGGGTATCTACGGATTTATATATAAGATATCCCAGAGTGTCTAAAACCTTTGTTTTGATACAATGTTCCTTCAAAATCCTTAACCATGACTCACAACGGTATGGACTTCCAAATCCATAAAACAAACCACATAATTTTTTTTAAAATGGCAAATTTGAAATTGTAATAAGACTTCTACTTAGGCTTTGTTCTGACTTTCCCCAAAGCAGCATTGTTGCAGCAAAAATACATACCCCATGAGGAGGACTTGGCATAGAAGTTCCAGGAACTTGCTGAGCTGCAGGTGTCAAAACTTGGGGCGCGGGTGCCTTGAGCGGCGCCACCTGGGCTACTGGAAGCAAAGGGAACTGCAGGCCTGTACACTCTAAATGTAGGGTGCCCAGTAACTGGGCGCCTTTGTCGCCCGCCCCACTTTTTAGGGTGCCAAATGTCGCCCAGTTTCTGGGCACCTTTGTCGCCCAGTCTCGAGGTGGACAAACCATTAAGGAACCTGCCTCCACCCATGGACCAGCAGCGACTGAGGTGCCAAAGGTGTCCAGAATCTAGGCACCTCAGTCGCCCAGGAACTAGACACCTGAACATGTTCTACCCTGGGAGAGGGCCGGTTACTGTATGATTTGTCCACCCCGAGACTGGGCGACAAAGGTGCCCAGAAACTGGGCGACATTTGGCACCCTAAAAAGTGGGGCGGGCGACAAAGGCGCCCAGTTACTGGGCACCCTACATTTAGAGTGTAGCTGCAGATGGGTTGGTTGATGGGGCTACTGGAGGCAAAGGGAACTGCAGGCCTGTAGCTACGGATGGGGCGGCTACACTGCCAGTCCAAGTGTGGACCAAGTCGACGCTTCCTTGCGTCGACCACTTTTGGTCCACGCTTCCTTGCGTGGACCAGCCTGGTCCACGCTTCTTTGCGTGGACCACACTTTGGTCCACACTTCCTTGACTGACACGGACACAGACTGTGCGGAAAACTGACACGGTCCAGACTGTGAAGCGTGGACCAAACCGTGGTCCACGCAAGGAAGTGTGGACCAAACTGTGGTCCACGCAAGGAAACGTGGACCAAACTGGTCCACGCAAGGAAGCGTGGACTTGGTCCGCACTTGGATTGGCAGTGTACTGGAGGCAAATAAGGCAACTGCAGGCCTGGAGCTGCAGATGGGGCGGTTGATGTTGATGGGCCAGGCTGAGTGGAAGCGCTAGCAGCATAGGGGTATTGCATCATCATGTTGGGCATGAATGGTTGAAATCGAGTCACATTTTAATCCTAGATGGGTGTGCGTACTCGTTTCCCAGCTACACACTTGTTCAACATCATAGCTGTGTTAACGCCCCCCTCTTTTTACTACTTCGCTTTTGAAGACCAGTCATAAGAAGAAAATTTATTAGAAGAACCAGTACTTAGATGAAACACAAAGAGAATTGCTTTAGAGGAAAAATATTGAATTAGAAGAAAATCTTTTGATGAAGTGAAACAGGTCGAAATAGCCGTTGGAGGAAAACGGCTTGGAAGATGTGCAATTATCTCATTGCCAAATTTTGGCGATACTTTTTTGTATCGCCGTTCTGAAGGCAATACTTTTCCGTAAGGCCGTTTATTGGCGATTCTCAATTGTATCGCCAAAAAATGTACTCTAGTATCGCCTTTGCATTTGCAGTGTAGTTAGGATCCATTGGTCTGGGTTGAGAATCTTGCCTCTGGCGTTCAAAAAACGTGAACAAGTGTCCCAAGTTACCTCCGTTGACGGTATCTGTCCCAGCCCTGTTACCAACTTAGAGAAAAACAGAACATCAGAATTTATTTTTAAATTTACAAAACTTGGCCAAAAATTGGCGTGACACGAAATTCACGCCGATAAACGGCGTGACATGAGAGTCACGCCGATATTTGGCATGAATCACAACGCTTTTTAAGTGACAAGTCATGCCAAAAAGCGGCATGACAAGAAACTGGCGTGAATTTTGGAGTCACGCCGATTTTTGGCGTGACTTTTGTGTCATGCCGTTTATTGGCGTGACACATTATTCACGCCTCTGCAGCGGCACGAAGTCACGCCGATAGATTTTCAGTGAATTCCAGACAATGTACACTAACTGTCGCAATTACATTGTATAATTAATGTAAACTTGTAATACACACCAGCTTCAGTGCAACACGCGTCTGGGGTGTAAACCTTCTGTAGAACCTTTTCTAGTTTGGCCACGATACTCGTCCAGTTTTCAAGCACATTCAGACAACGGTTGGCAAACAGTTCTTCAAAATCATCCATAAGCTGTGAAAACGAGTAAATAAAATAATTATGAGATAGATATTCAGACAATAACAAAAGCTATTCTTATTTGGACTTAAGAAAAAACTAAACAAACCCACCAAATCAAGACCCCATTGCTGCTTCAGGCATGGGAATTGGTTGTAATACACGTCTATTTTTTCTTGCCCCATGCGGGCCTTACTTTTTCTGTTTACCGTGTTAAGAATCATAGAGTAGCGCTTGTGGACGGTTGCATGCCACTTGGCAATAGTGACGGACTTGTTCGCCAAGGATTTCTTATCCAGCAACATAGCAAAGTATTCACGGTTTTATCCGAAGAAATGGTTCTAAGAAGGCCATTTGCTCATAAAATGTGAAAGGTTTTCGGTCAGACTTGGCTGCCCCACTGTAGTCCTCAGAATTTCTTGGTTTTTTTTCTTTAGTGTATACATCTCTTAAATACTTATGATGTTTAATGAACTCTTCAGAGGTTACTGAAACAAGAACATTGTGTACAGGTTAGGTTGAGGTTAAGACTTTAATAATAAAGCTACAGTGTGTGTGCATGTTAAGAGCTTATCGGAGTTTAAATTAAAATTTTTACAACATAATATTTTATGATCACATTACTCACTTTTTAATTTTTCTGCTGCATCCTTAATAAGTTTCTTCTTTGCTGCCGAGTCTTTGTACCCGGCAGAATTCTTGTCATAAAGTGATGAGGCCAGCCTCACTTTCTCCATCACCTGCTCCCGAATTCTTAACTCTGCCTGTTTGGCCTGCTTGGCAACCTCCTTCTCCTCTGGACATTTCTTTGGCATATTGGTTAGCAAAATTTCACAAACTAAAGAAACCATAACACAGACTTCGCGCCCTTTCCTCCTAAACACACAACAAACTACGCTGACTGCTTGCTTCTCATACTCGGCTTTCCTCGCTTCTGATTGGCTGTTGACTGATTGGCTGCGGTTCGCGTCGCGGAAAATATCAAGCATATGCCAGAAGTTCTGACGTCGCGGCTGGCGTTCGCGTAGCCGTGTATGACGAGGACGCGACGCGAGGCCCCATCCTTAACATCCCCGTAAGCCACCAGCAGGCAAATCGGGTGGCGCGACGCGAACCCTGTACGCGCGACGCGAGACCTGGCGATCGTAAACCCGCCTTTAGGATGCGCAGCCCCGCCTGCACCCGTAACCACTCGCGTCGCTTTGAACGTTCACTACTAGGCAGAGCTAACGCTCACACTCAAAAAACCTTGCAAAGTATTCTCCGGCATTGTATTGCAAACTCTCTTACAAACTATTTTTTTTGCATTGCGAAGTATTTCTTTGCAACTTGCAAAGAAAATGCTTCGCAACGTTGCAAACTTTTTTCTTCGCAACTTACGAACTATTTCTTTGCAATGCGAAGGAAAAAGTTTGCACGGGAGTTTGTAATACAATGCCGGAGAATACTTTGTACTGCAAAGTACTTTTCTTTGCAAGCTTTTCTGAGTGCAAGGCTGAGCCCAAAATTTAATATCACTCCTTAGGGTGAGGTGTAGGTGGGGAAAACAAGTAAGTGTCTAATAGGGTTTCGGCTGCAATATCCGATATTCCTGTTCTTCTAAAGAAATGTAAGAAGGATAAATGTAACATATTTTTCAGGTTTTTTAAAAAATAAAAACTGCAAATAAAATGGGTTTTTATAATCAGTATAGGTATAATGGAGTTGCAACATGAATCAGGCCTATATTTTAATTGTCTTACAATTAGGATGTATGAAAGTGTAAATAGATTATTTACAATAGAAATTCAAATCATCCACAGAACTTTACAAACAATAGTATTTTTTCTTTGAAGACATGTGTCAATATGACTGCTTGCTCTTGTCCTTGATTATTTTGAGCTTGCCGGTAGACTTGCTCTGCACCCTGCGTCAGATCAAGAATCAAACATTATCTTTGGTGAAATGCGAATACGTTCCCTTTAAATTTTCAGTGCAAACAATTCTGTTTCTCCGGCATGAGCAGTAGCTTGAATTGAAGTTTGAGAGGACTGTTCAGATCCCATAGACAATTTTGAGATTCAGTTCTTTGGCTTCCCAACGTAACATCCCCCACGCATTGACCCGCCATGTAATAGCAGCCACCATATTGTCAACAGCAGCACATTCCCAAAGGGGTTCTGTTTACGATTTAAAAAGAAGTAAAGTTTTACGAGATCACAAACAAGATAAACATTGGATATAGAGTTAAGTCTGGCATCAGGTTCACATCGTATTTCAAGCGATTTTACGAAATAACAACGTTCTAAACAAGTCGCGTCGTCTGCACCCATCCAGGTTCTCCCGCCTTCAGGCACGAGTTCTGATTGGCTGTTGCATGTCATGTGACACTTCGGCGTGAGTGGGGGACCGAAACAGCCAATCAGAACTTGTGCCTGAAGGCGGGAGAACCTGGATGGGTGCAGACGACGCGACTTGTTTAGAACGTTGTTATTCCGTAAAATCGCTTGAAATACGATGTGAACCTGATGCCAGATCTTCTACGAGGCAAGACAGTCATTTTGAGACCAACTCGAATGCTACACGGGCTTTTAGTATGTTTCAAATGCGACTTGAAACCATCACCCTGTTCGCGGCTGCAGGGCCGAGCACTGTTGCATGGAACGCCCTCAAAGGCGAAACTCAAAGTTGCACTTTGGCCGTAATTTACGAACCGTTGGAGATATTGACCTGAAACTTTACATTTTTGTAAATCGCCACAAAACAATTAGTTCTAGCACAAATTCATCCCTGTAGGTTTAATAGGGCAGAATATTAGACTATGGGAAAATATGGGCTTTTCAGATGGTTAAAGGACCGTATCTTGGTCAATTTTTATCTTATCAGCACCCGGAAAAATCAGTCGCTTTGAAAAAATGCCATCTTTGCAATGGTACTGACAAAAATGGTCCCACCCATGGAATTATTTTTTTTCGTCGGAGATTCTAACCACGACTTGGGCGATGGCACGCGTCGATTCCTCTCACAAAACTGAAACACTTTTCTCCTTAAGAATTTTTTCTCTGACAAACAGTGCTTGAGCCAGGGGGCTGGGAATGATGCCAACATCCAACTTAGGTTTCTATTTTATTAGGAAACCTTTCAAGATATAGCAAAGCACCATAAAATAAAACTTGTTCTAAATCCGTTTTTCTGCAGAAAATTTCTCACGATCTTTTGTCTTGGATGCACAAGGAAAAACTTTTGCCTACGGTTTGGAGGTCTCTCTCGCGTGGGGTATTGACGCGCCAGGATGCCCCAGGTTTCGAATGTAAATTATTAAATATATTTTGAAAATTCTACACAGAATTTGAATTAAGTGAGCATAGTCTCTCTCATCATTATTTTTTGTTCGTTGTTTATTTGATTTTTTTTCAAAAAAATTTGATTTGATTACTGTATGTTGTGTATTCCAGTATCTTTGCTTCCTCACAAGCAGCAGATGATATTTTATTGTGCACCATTTTTTTCTGCATTAGGCTCTTTCTGTTTCTTGCATGTGAAGTATCAGCATAAAAACAAAATCTGATTTGGACAATGGGTATTTGTCTTTAGATTGAGATGCATGAAATCCAATGGGGAAGATGTTTTATAGATTCATCAACGATTCATCGACCCAATTTTGAAGGTGGTATATGATGTATGATGCACACCCAGTTTGGAAAAAAAGAATTTTTTTTATGATGAGTAAGACATTTATGGGAGTGGTGTCATAAGTCTCTATAAGATAAGAATGGATCGTCTTCCATTGGTTCAATACCCGTTCTTATCTCAGTTGTTCAGTGTAACCAGCTCTCGACTGCTTTATCCTGTTCGGATTTTAAAGGCACCCAATAATGGGAGGCAAACATTTAAAAAGGCATTAATTTTCGATATTAACATGAATTTCTTTTACTATTTGGCTATTGGGTGAGGTGAGACTAGCGGACTTGCTTTTTATGGTTTGCTGGTAACCAATGAGTTGAGGTATTAAAAGAGCGAAAGAATAAACTGCTGCTGGCCCTGTCTACTTCACTTCGCTACGCATCAAGGAATATGAAAATATTTCAATCCTTTTGAATTTGAAGTTTGACAGACTAAAGTTTCCCCCTCAACTCAGAACACAGCTCCTCTCCTCTCCTACCCAACCCAACTTGGTCCTGCCATGTGCCGGCGAATAACCACAACGTAGCGTAAAGTCTTTCATACCACCCCCCGCTCCGACTATACCTCGGTGGAGGGGAGACTGCGTCTGGGCGGCGACTTGGTCTTGGTCGTGGCAGGAGGCGTTCCGACCAGACCTACCGATAGGGCGAATAAAAATTTTCAGTCGGTCGGTCCCCTTTTTTGAGGATTGAGTAGGTTTGCTCGGAAACGGTGGGGAATTTGGTCCCCTTTTTTGAAGATTGGGTAGGTTTGCTCGGAAAGGGTGAGGAATTTTCAACTTTTGGGATTTTTCCCGATTTTTATTGGCAATCGAATGGAAAAAACCGCAAGTCTCTACGACCGCTCCTTGACCCCAAACATTTCTATGAGTGAGTCAGTGAGTGAGTGAGTCAGTCAGTCGGATTGGGGCTATATAGGTTCTTGATTTTCTCAAAATTTTACAAAATTTGTAGGTTATTTTTAATTACATTTCCTTACCAATTTTTCTCGTTGCAGCATTGGACCTTAAATGGCTCCGCTGCAGCTTTTGGTTGTTGGATCAGCGTTTGTTCAGCGCTGTATACATGTTACTACAATTCATGCTCCAGTGTCCTCCAATGTCACCGATGCATTGATACAGTTTTCGTCGACTCTCTCCAATTAGATTTGGGTATCAAGTTTATTTTTGTAATTAATGTGTGTTATGAATTATTTATTCTTTTACATGGAGTAGTGTATGGTGTGTAAATAATAGCAATTCACATGTACTTTTAATGGCTTTGTGGCGCAAAGAGAGACACTGAAAGTAGCTTCTCTTCGCTGTTCCTTTGGTGTGCTAAGACTTAAGAATGTGCATTATGATTAGCAGGTCCAATTAATCAACTTAAAAAAGTAAACGATGAAATTCTAATGTCAGTGTGTATTCCTGTGTTCCAAAACTAAAAGACCAGGCGTCAGAGCTTGAACGTCATGGCAAAGTGTTTGGCTGTGCTGACTGGTTTAACTATTCTATTACCGAATGAGGAGTGTCGTAGGGTCATGTAAGAAAAAATGACAGGTTTATCAAAGACTAAAATGTATTTTGTTCATTATATATAAAAAATGCCAAGATTATCCAAAATTATATTGAATTTTGTTCATTGGAAGAATAATGTTGTGGCAGCTGAAACAAAACAAACACATCATGGTAAGATAAACAATCAGTTGTATTAATTGTATCGTATTGTCTGCCTCAAAAACTGAGTGGATTAATCCTGTGTGCTGCGTGAGGACAGTACTTTGACACTTAATTGTAACTGGAGAAAGGTGCAATAACTTACCCACAGCCAATGCAGTTAACACACCGGCTAAGGTCATGTCCGACTCGTTTCCACCAAGGAACTATGTTGCCACATTACCCATTGCCAGCAGGCCGTATACAAGCAGCACCCAACTGGAAACAAAAAAGAAGCAATCTTGAAGGTGTTGCAATCCTTCCAGCACTAAGGTCACCGTGCAGTGGAACCAACACCATTATTAATAAGCCCCTGTTTTTCAATTATTTTTTTTTTCGTGTAAGCAAAGTATGCCATGTTGCTGAGATTGTGCCTGTGACGACTCCAATAGAGTGGTATTTAGAAGCAGAAGGTGTTTTTCCAATTGCTTTAAATAGTAAAGATTCCAATTCGCTGTCGGTAATTCGGTCCAATTTAGAAAGATCACTAGCACAGTCCATAATTTCAATGGCAGTCGGTTTTGAAGCGCAGGTTGAGTAGCTAAGAGGGTTAGCAGGCAACTCAGCACTAAGAACAAGACCAAATCCAATAAGTTGAAGAAAGGCGCAATAAAGAAGTCCATGATGGACTGTCATCACGCCGCCGCTTGCGCGACAGCGCTTCACACTACGCCGGTGTAATGTACAGTAATGTTTATGGGTTAGACACTAGGAAGTCGGAGCAAATCAAAAGACTCACTCAGTGAGGGGGGGGGGGTGCTTGAACACAGCACTTTTGCTAGCAAATCGTCGTTAGGAGAACGCAATCAATTCGTCTTGATGCGAAAACGGCAATAGCGAGCACAATTTTCTCAACGCGCGGGCGAGTTGGTTGAAAAGTGAACAAAGACCCCCGTAGCTTTTTGCCACAGTGTACTGCAGGGGAGCGCCGAGTTACTCTCGCGACTCGATTAGGAGTCTCTGCAGCTCGGGCGTGGGCGGTGGGGTTGCGGACAGCTCGGGGTGCCTTCTACTTTGCTCGGCCTGGGGGTCGGAGCCTCGTGGCTGGCCCTGGGGTTCGAGAGTCCTGGTCCTGGGCGGGCTGCTGGGGCTCGTCCCGG
>NW_023144630.1:11338099-11382090 GCF_012932325.1 Thrips palmi | reverse complement strand
TTTTGCGGCTAAGTCCATTTTCAGGGGTTTACCAGAAGAAAATCGGTACTTGTTTTAACTGTGGGATGTTTCAAAGAGTCACTGGGGCCGCTGATGAACACGTTTGAACACCCATTTTCTTTTTTTTTTGACTGTCAAAGAGTAAAATTTTCCTGGCCGCAAAAAATTTCTAAGTCCATAGCCATATAAAATTTTCAAAATTTACTTCCGCCATCTTTTGACATGGTGTTCCTGACGTCATGAGAGGCATTTCTATATGACTGCCAAAGAAAGAAATTTTCCTGACCGCAAAAATTTTCTAAGTCCAGAGTCATGTAAAATTTTGAAAATTTGCTTCCGCCATCTCTTGATATGTTGTTCCTGACGTCATGGGACGCATTTTTATAGCACCCAAAAAAAAGGCATAATTTTCCTGGCCAGGAAATTTTCCTGGCCAACTTTAGCCCGGTCACTCCGGAGGGGTTTCAATCATTCTACAATATCGAAAAACTATGACCGTACTCACTTCTAAGCCCTTCTGCTCTTTAGTTTGTTTTATTTGCCAATGTTTTGCCAGGTCCCGTATTTGAGAGTCGCGGCCGCAAGTATGAAAAATTGCTACGAGCTGCCAACCACTGCCAACCTAACCACGCTAAGAACCTAATTCAAAAAGATGTTTTGAATATTTCAAACAATAGTAATCGTGAATATAAGATAAACTCCCCCTGGGGGAGATTTAGGAGCCTTCCCACTGCAAATGCAACGGCGATACTTAAGTACATTTTTTGGCGATACAATTGAGTATCGCCAAGAAACGGCCTTGCGGAAAAGTACTGCCTTCAGAACGGCGATACAAAAACGTATCGCCAAAATTTGGCAATACTTTTGGATATTGCCAAAACCACGGCATTAAACCAAGGTCCTGTACCCTCGATTTGTTCAACGTTTATTGCCAAATCGTGGCAATACTCAAAAGTATCGCCAAATTTTGGCGATACTTTTGTGTATCGCCGTTTTGAAGGCAATACTTTTCCGTAAGGCCGTTTATTGGCGATACTCAATTGTATCGCCAAAAAAGGTGCTAAAAGTATTGCCTTTGGATTTAGAGTGCCGGTGCGAAATTTTGAAACTATTTGTGCGGTAGTTGCTGAGAAACGTGAGTGAGTTACGGACACACAGACAGACAGACAGACGCACTGTTAAAAATATTTGTTTTAAAACAGCAACACAGATACCAACCTCGACAACGCTGTTGTTTGTGAACAAGTTTGCTTGTTTTGAAAGAACGAATTCGTTGCTAATTATTTTAATGACTTATGCTGTTTCAAAACAATATTTTGCTGCGTACAAACAACCCGGACAATCTAAGAAGTGGTTACTGCGGGGTAACCGGGACTCTACTAGGTCTGTGACCTAATCGGCAATAAAAATTGATGCAAATACGGCTGTCTATCGGTTTACAAACATCTTGTCACTGCAAATGCAACGGCGATACTTAAGTACATTTTTTGGCGATACAATTGAGTATCGCCAAGAAACGGCCTTGCGGAAAAGTACTGCCTTCAGAACGGCGATACAAAAACGTATCGCCAAAATTTGGCAATACTTTTGGATATTGCCAAAACCACGGCATTAAACCAAGGTCCTGTACCCTCGATTTGTTCAACGTTTATTGCCAAATCGTGGCACCCGGGTGGAAGGAAGTCTAGTTTTAACTGAGTACCGACTACAGTGAAAAACTGCAGTGCACAAACTGCGGTCTTCAGTGCAGTCAAAGTGTGAAAAAACTCTGTAATTATTTACAAGTTTGTGTACTGTTCAGGTGGTACTCGTAATAGTTGTCTGACTGCAGTTTTTTTCCAGTTAAGAGTTCAGTTCTTAAATAGAGTCGAAACTTCAGCTTGATCTATAGCTATGTTACACTCACCATTGCTCAGTTAAACAATACTTCAAAAGTCTGTTAAAATACTACTTTTGACTCAAGTATATCAACGCTTTATCTGTAATTTTATCTGCATGATTTTGTCTAGACACCATTACGCTTCAATTTACACTTATAGTATATTTTCAATGCAGTCGGGAATGAGGAAGCGATTGAAGAACAAAAGTTATCACAGTGCAGGGCACTAGCGCGCCACCTAGCGGCCGATGCTGTGAACTTCGTTCGGACCTACGCTTGGACCAATCAGGGTTCAGCTTTTGACAGTTCGCTATAACGGCCGTTTGGTGGCGCGCTACTGGTTCCGGGCTTTCTGAGTACTTTTGTTCTTCACTCGGCGACGAGCGAAAGGGGCTATTGAAAACCGACACGACTGGAAGGCAAGGATCAGTACGTCGATCAATATGGTTTTTTTTTTCTCTGAGATTAAGCATGGCGGGGTGAAGCCAAAATTTACGTTGAGCATAAAAAATTTTTGCGATATTCTTAGACGTCGGGGTAGTGCGCAAACTGTGGAAAAATCCTCATCCCACCACACCGTGTGGTCTACTGTCAGCCGCCGAGCTGCAAAGGGCCAGGTTTCAAGGACCTGCCGCTAGGTGGCGCTTGGATCGCTGTGAGTGTTTGTCAAACGGGATTTCTTATTTAGGCTAGTGAATTAAGTTATTTTTGCAAGTTACACCATCTACCACTTCAGTAAAAATCTGCTTTAGACGTTAGAGAAAAAATTTTAATCAGAATATTGCACTGAAGTGGAGAAAAACGGAATTCCGTGTTAGCACTCGATGGCGTCTACGGGCGACAATTAGGTTGGGTCCACGCATGATTCGCTCGGTTCTTCAGACTCTCTAACCTTACCAGGTAATCTGCGGTGACATTCAGAGGCGACGTAGGAAGGCGATGTTAGTCAATACTAGCTCCTTCCAATTATTAGGCAATGCCGACAGCACTTGTCGTGTGGCATGGACTGGTCCACCCGACTTGCCCGCCCGGCCTTCAACCGGGTTCCACTCTCATCGCGGAGATGGCACAGCATTACAAACAACCACGTAAAGGACATGGAAGGAGTAGGGCCAGGGCCGGCAGTGGGGGCTTGCAGAACTAAATTTGAACGTAATTTCCAAATCCACACTTGTGACTAAAATTCAGAAAATACTTCTCGAAAATAATTTTAACTTCAATATAAAACTCGAGTTAAAGCTTCTGTCATACTGGCGGGATGAAACCATGATTAAAACTGCAGACAAGACTGCTCTGTCCGAAAAAACTACCAGTTTTCCTGTAAACAGACTGCAGTTCAACTATAGTTAACTATAGTTAGACTGCAGTTTCACCAGTTAAATTACAGTTGAACTACAGTCAAACTGCATCGGTCAGTCTGCAGTCTGACTGCTGTTCGTCTGCAAATAGGCTACACTTATTGAATATAGTAAAACTTAAGTTATTTTATAAACAGAAAGTATGTGGCGTACAGTCTAACAAATAGTAAAGTTGCAATTCCCAGATATAATTAGAACTTCAGTTCCTTCCACCCGGGCAATACTCAAAAGTATCGCCAAATTTTGGCGATACTTTTGTGTATCGCCGTTTTGAAGGCAATACTTTTCCGTAAGGCCGTTTATTGGCGATACTCAATTGTATCGCCAAAAAAGGTGCTAAAAGTATTGCCTTTGGATTTAGAGTGGTGGACGAACGACGCAACTCGTTAGTAAACAACAAAAGTCATTTAAAAACAACTTTGATCGCTAAGAAAATTAGCAACATATTTACTGCTAAATTACAACATAATTTTTAACAGTGCGCACGACCAGTCACTTTTTGGTACCCCCAAACACGGCATGGGCTCGCTATCGCTCGCCAAAAAGAAACTGGGTTAGAACACGACAACCTTCATTTGAAAATACTTATTGTGGCAATCAAAACACTTACTTATGGTGTGGTCTTTTCCCTCCGGCAGGTCAAGTAGACATTGCGTGTTTGCATTCAAACTTCATTTCAAAGTTTATTTATTCTAAAATCACTAGATCAAATAATACTGTGAATTTCCATTGCAATTGACGATCACACACAAACAATTTAACAAACTTAACAACTTACTAAACTAAGAAACAAAAGAAAAGAAAGAAATAAACTATTGACTAATTAATTAATCATCGTCTTGACGACGAATGACAGCCGCTCCCTTCAAGCAGCCAACTACTCCAGCATCAAGCAGGATTCTCAATCTGCTTTTGTCATCAATGGCTGACCCTTCAGAGGCCATGTAAGCTAAGTCATGACACCTGTCTTTCTTTGCCTGATCATAGTCGCTGTCACTATCACCAGCACTGTCGGCACTGGAATCGCCATCAACATCTCTCTTTTCCCTTGCTCTCTTGGCCAAGACCTTCTTTGCCTCTTCACGCAGCCGGGCAACCTCTTTGTGTCCACTTCTAAAGCAAGAAAGAAGAACAAACGTGTGTATTTGTTAGCCAATTCAAATGATATTTCTAGAAGTCATAAATGACGACCTGCTGATTTTGTATTGGCGTCATCATTGGCATTATCGATCTCTGCTGCATTTGGTTCTGCAAAACAAGACAAATATTTGTTAGTTGGAATAGTATTGGGAAACATTTTCTATCTGAAGATATGTTGAACCGTATCAAACTGCCAGTCGTGCTTTGACTTGTAATGTAAAAGGACCTTTTGTAACTAAACTCATGTTTGTTTTTGGCACATTTAGTGAAATTGCGCCTTGTCCTGAATGAATAGGCTGTCCATAGTAGCATTAAATTTTCATTTTGAGTGTCTGCTTACATTTCATGAAATAAGAAGTTGCGCCTTTTCAGAACAAAGCATTTTAATGGGTCACAAAAGTCGAAAAATCGCTGTTTTTAGCATTTTTTGGCACATTCAGTGAAATTGGGCTTTGGCCTGAATAAATCGGCAGTCCGTACTAGCATTAAATTTCATATTAGGTGTCTTTTCACATTTCCTGAAATGAAAAGTTGCGCCTTTTCAGAATAAAGCATTTAAATGGGTCACAAAAGTCGAAGAATCGTGGTGCACTGAAAATACAGAGGCAATACTTTTAGTACCTTTTTTGGCGATAGAATTGAGTATCGCCAAAAAACGGCCGTACGGAAAAGTATTGCCTTCAGAACGGTGATACACTAAAGTATCGCCAAAATTTGGCGATACTTTGGAGTACTGCCACGATTTGGCACAAAACGTTGAACAAATCAAGGGGACGAGTTCTTAGTTAAATGCCGTGGTTTTGGCAATACCCTAAAGTATCGCCAAATTTTGGCGATACTTCTGTGTATCACCGTTCTGAAGGCAATATTTTTCCGCAAGGCCGTTTATTGGCGATAGGGTAAAGTGCCGAACATGGATCGGGGTACCAAACACGGATCATTTCTGTTAGTTGTTCTATATCTAAAGACCAGGTGACCAGATTCTAAATTTCTGTCTTTCCTTGCTTGGACTGACCCTTTGACTGTTAGATGTGAAGCGAACAAGTTTACAACTGCCTCTCTCTACTCTGCAGGGAGGGTTGCGTTTAGAAAGACACCTAAAACAGTCCCCCGAAAATCGATTGAAAAATGACGTTCAAAAAGGTGATTTTTGAATCCCGGATTCTGGGCCAAGAAATCACCGCAGTCACTTCAAAATTTTTCATCGTGCACTTTAGACAGACTACTTTGATATTTTGGGACTACTGAATGCATACCTTGCTTGGTGTCCATACGCTGGTGGGGTGATCCATGATTGGACCGCCCTAACCTTACCCTAGCAAAAACAGCCGTATTTTCTTGTCCTCAGAACTTCCAAAGTATTCAAGTCAGAGGTACCATTTTTGGTAGCCATATGACCAGTAACGTAATCATCAACATTAGATTAAAAAATAGTTGGCAACGATATAGACAAGATTATTTAAAAAGTGATCCATGTTTGGTAACCTTACCTTACTCAATTGTATCGCCAAAAAATGTACTTAAGTATCGCCTTTGCATTTGCAGTGTGCAGTGTTCCGTTAGACTTCTCAAATCATTTTTCTGAGAGCAGATATCGTTTTGCTGTATGTAAAATGGGATACTAGGGAGCATGACGAATGTTTTGAGCATAAATATATTATCGTATGACGTTGTGAAATGTAAAATCTTGTCCCCAATAGAAGGTGTCCCATTTTTACCCAATTCACCGGTGTCCCATTATAACCCCAACTGACCCTACTCGAGGCTTTGGGCGCTTCTGGTGGCTGGCAGCGGCTGGCGTTCTGGCAGAGATACGAAGCGGTACAGTTGGTTGTGGGGCATGTAGTGCACTAGTAAAACTAGAGCGTAGTTGTATGCTTCATTCAAGCATACAACTACGCTTGAAGTCAAGCATAGAGAAGAAATTCTCCCATACATTTAGATAGGCGGGATAGAGGTGAAATGAAGAACTACCGAGCGTAGTTCTAACTGACGCAGGCAGCTGGTGAGCAGCAATTTTACGAAAGTAGCAGCAGGAAACTTGGAAGAATCGTCCAATGAGGGCCGCCTGTTAGCTTTTCATTGTATTGTTGAGAGCCACCCGTGCCAGCCGCATAAGCAGGTTGGGTGCTCCTTTAGGGATGTAAAGGCCGGTAATATTACCGGTAAAGAACGGTATAATACGGTAAAATACCGTATTTTACGGAGACCCCGGTAAAATTGGTATTTTTCGGTAATTTTGAAGTATTGACTTATTTCAACTTCTTTAGCTTCCATACGATTATACAGGACGTACGGACTGAAAATAGCGCTTCTTTTGAACTCTTGGTTTGTATCTGCCCCTCGTGCCACCCCGTTTACGTGTAAGACGTCTAGCCACTTAAAATTAACAAGAAGTTAATGTTCTCTTCTTTTGCAAAACTTGTGGAAATCAAAATCCATTTACGCGACCCCAATCTCCGAAAGGCAAATCAAAAACCTTTCTTTGTTGCCAAGGTTCATATAATTTTAACTAACTTAAAATTGAAAAGAGGTAAATCTAGGGGTAGATATTTGTTAGAAATTTGAGCTGTAATGAACATTGGTATGGTTGTTGGACACCTTGCAGCCTTTAAGGAAAAAAGTTTCTTCATGGAATTGAGACAACTTACTTGGATTACGAGAAAAACGGCGCCCGTTTTGTTAATTCTTAAGTATATTTGGGCTGTTAACTTTGCTGCTCTACGCATTTCTTAATCCAGCCCAGTAGGAATAAGTGAAAAGCAGTCAGATTCAAAATTAATTTGGGAGGGTCTAGTGGGAGAATAGTTCATTTTTTGACCCACAGGGTCTTTCGTCCTTGTCTATTTCAAATGCGACATTGTCCTTGAGTCATGATGGTTTGCAACCATGTTTGGAACGATGCGGCCGATAATTAATGATACACCCTCCCCCTCACCCAAATGAACCTCTTTTCCCCCTATTTCACAAGAAGAACCACAGTTACTTCTTTAAGTCAAGAAAAATCAATTTTACCCAATTTTACCGTATAATACGGTAAAATACCGTATTTTACCGTAATTTACGTAACTTTGAATCTTACCGGTATTTTTGCATCCCTAGCCCAAACACGGGACGCAAACAATATCGTGGGACAGTTTGTCCCACGCTATCTAGTGCACGCCTGTCCCACACTTGGATTTTCAGTGCACGTTTGGTTTTTCAGTGTAAACGTTTACGTTCCGTTGGCATGGCCTATCCACCCTATCTTTTTTCCAAACGAGAGAATCTCTCCCCCCCCCTACGAAATATAATTTTCCATAGTTGTGAGACGTTTCCTTATGCAACAATTTCTCGCCCTTTTTAGGCCAGCAACAATTCCGAGGTTAAACGCACAGCTGTGGTGGCATCTGAGACCGCCGGGTCGACCACTGAGGCCGAGACCGCAAGGCGGCTAGTCGAAGCCGAGGCCGCCAGGCAGGCCGCCGAGGCCGAGACCGCCAGGATGACCACCAAGGCTGCCAGGCAGGTGTCCGAGGCTGAGGCTGCTAGGCAGGCCGCCAGGGTAACCACCGAGGCTGCCAGGCAGGTCTCGGTAGCCGAGGGTCTGAGGCAGGCCGCCGAGGCTGCTGGGGAGGCCGCTGACGACGAGACGGAGAACGCGAGGATGTTCATCGAGCAGGCGAAGCAAATTGTTGCCGACGACATCAAGCGTGCCGTGGAGGAAGCCAGGCGTGAAGAGAGGGCCAAGCACGACGAGATGATGATGCTTGCCGTGCAGGTCGTCACGCGCGACGTGGCGGCCAAGGATGCTGCGGCCATCAAGCTTGCCGTGGAGGAGGCGAAACGTGAAGAGGCGGCCAAGCATGCGGAGGCAAGGCGTGACGAGGCAGCCAGTCTTGTCCATCTGTCGATGGACGCAGCGGTGCAGGCTGACGAGAAATCGGCCTTGCAGTGTGAAACCCAGGTAAGGCTTTGAGCCATTTTGGGCATGGCGCACAGTGGGCCAGGAGACCGGCGCAGGCAAGCCAGACGCGTTTTGGGCTGCAGAGTCGCTAAACAGGACTCCAACTGAACGTGTGACGTGTATTTTTACTCGATGTTTAGCTGAAGCATCTAAATACTCCGCCCCTCCTCTTAAATCACACACGCCCGCCTCAATTCTAATACTTTTTTTCTGCACAGGACACAGAGACGCAGACCGCACTAAGTTTACATCTCTCGGCGGACGCAGTGGTCCAGGCAGACGACAACTTGGCCTTAGAGTGTGAAAACGAGGTATGGCAGTGTGTCATTTTTGGCACGAATTGTCATTGCATGGCGCCCATTGAGTAGGCAACCACATTGGCTTCTATGTTTTACGGGGTTGAAGCTGCGATTGGCCGACTGGAAAGTCCTGTCCTAACGGAATTTGTGAACGCCGCTAGAAAAAACCCGCTTTTTAAACAATTTCTCATGGTCAGAAATATTAAATAATTTGAAGTTTCTTTTTCACTTAGGTAAATATGCTAACTATTGCCGAGGGTATATACCCTCCACAGGGTAATATACACTGGCGGAAAAAATTAAGGGGACACTTTTTCAAAGTGACCTCAAATCTCGAGTTTCAGAGCTAGAAGGCTGCAACTTTGACACAAGTTGCCCTCAAGTGTCCTGAAGACGCGTGCAAAGTTGCACTGACGAGGTTGGACCGGGAGGGGATGATTCACCCCCAGCAAATTTGAAGTGCAAAAAAACGCAACTTTAGAAGCGACCAGCCTGGCACTCGGGGGTCAAAAGAATCGGAAAACGGTACAGGGCGATTGCCCTTCACGTCCTCTACAAAATGCGACCCCCGAGAGACCTCTTGGACAAACCCACCCCCTACAACCCCCACCCCCCTTCAAAATCCACAATTCTTGGGGTACAGCCCTGAGATCGGGCTGGCGTCATCCTCTTGGTCACCCTGATCAAGAGGATACCGCGTCTGAGCCTGTGCACCCCGTTGTCACCCTCGGAGAGGCCGAAACACTTCACCCCCTTTCAACCCCCTGCGATTTGCGGAATTTCTGCTTTTCGGATGGGGGTGAAACTCACCAGGGTTTTGGTAGACGTGACCCTGAACAGCGTCGAAAAGGTCCCATGTCGATAGCTGCCCTTGGAACCACGCAAAGACACCCCCAAGTTACGGGTGCACAACCCCCAAGCGGAGGGGTTGAAAACAGCCGCACCGCTGGGTGGGCCTCCCAGACAGCCAAAGCCATCGGGTACATTCTGTTTAGCCCTTGAATTAAGGTCTCTTCACAATTTTTAGCCTAAAAACTGTGTTTCGACGAAAAAACAACCCCTGTGTTTGCGCCCTTGTAGGGGCTGAATCAGTAGGGCTACGGCCATGCCGACCGCGGCATTGGATGCGCCAAGGCCTCCTTGTCAGACACCCAAAAATTCAGAATTTTCCAATCACGCGTTTCCAGACAGTTAGCGCAAGTTTCGAACTCCTGCTCACCGCCCTGCCGGGAAACGCTCTCAAAAGGTAGGCAACCCATCGGGCTTCGATTTCAGTTTTTCCGCTTTTTTCATGATTTTCACTGGAGTAACAGGCTTCGCTATCGCTCAGCCAACCAGTTTTCACTGTAGGTCAATTCACAGCGTTTACTGTGATCTGCTCACGGGATTCACTGTGATCTTGTTCACGGTGTTCACTGTGATCTGGTCCCCAGTAAACACTGTGAGTTTGACGCCGCTAAGCACCGAAGTACTGCAAATCAGGCTCCAATTCACGGCGTTTACTGTGGCCAGATCACAGTGAACACTGTAACCGAGATCACAGTGAACGCCGTGAATTAGTTCACAGCAAACGCCGTGAATTGCACAACAGCAAACATTGGTAATAAATTAACGGCGTTGACAGGACATTTTTTGTAGAGTGATGTTTGTTTCCTTCAACAATTTCTGAGTTAAGAGCATCGATCATTCTCATCACTTCGGTTTCACTTGGAGAGAGAGTACTAGTTCAGTTTTGAATTGTGGAATTTATTTTGAAATATCATACTATTATATAGAATCAATTGAAATTGACAGTAATTGTATTGTATTTATAAGGTTTATTTTGTTACTACAAATTAAATAATACAATAAACAAGGTTGGTTTACGCCAGACCACGTCTTGTCGTAACAGGCTTCGCGATGTCTCGCGGCCTGTTCCTCCAATCCGCGCCTGGCGTGCCTACCTTGGCCTTCGGCAGGCATTGGCTTGTCCATCGTCGGTTACTTCTTACGTGTTGCATGCTGTGGGGCTCCGCCCCCCAGACCCCCCTTAATTCTAGAAAGAGTTGCTTAATCTACAGATAACACGATCTTGACCCTTGTAACTTTTTAACTTGTCGAGGCCCCCCCAGACCCCCTTCCTTCAAGACAGAAGTGATCTGCCAGCAGAAAACTCGATTTTTCGCCGGTTTTTAGGTGTTTTTCGGCTATAAAAGCTGAACCACGTGAGCTAGGATAGTGAAATTTCGCGTGTGCCGAGCCCAGAACATACCTAATAAGCCTGCAAAATCTCAGCCAGATCGGCCGAGCCGTTCAGGAGGATTAGTGTACACACACAGACAGACAGAAAAAAACTTTTCAACCGCACTGGAGTAACAGGCTTCGCTATCGCTCTGCCAATAAAACAATACTGCTTTGGAGTCTTCGACGATGTCTTCCCAACATTTGCGTTGATTTCATCGTGCTGTTATTAAACAAGACCCTTGTAACCTGACAACAATATATGTTTTAAGATTGCAAAAGGCTGTTTCTAACCATGAAACCTGTTCAACGACAAGACAACTGTTTTGAATCACGATTACATTATTGTTACTTGACAAGGAAGTTGTTATGAAACGAAAGTGCTGTTTCCGGATGGGTTTCCCGTTCAGATACAAAACAATACGGTTGTTATTGAACAGCATTACTGTAGGTGATTGTGTTGTAATATTACAGTGGATTTTTAACAGTGTACTTATTGCATGCTGGGGGGCTCCGCCCTCCAGACCCCCCCTCGTTCCAGATAGAGTTGTTTCATCCACAGATAACACGATCTTGACCCTTGTAACTTTTCAACTTCTCAAAGGAAGAATATCAAAATTACAGTATGTACACCGCAGCACGTCACAACAGAGGATGACAAATCCGGGCGGAGCTAGTGGGGGCGCGGCCAATTAAGGCAACGCCAGCACCACCGCTCCGGGTGCATGGTGATATCGACACCAGGCGCGAACGTCTCTGGAAAATCACCACGCACACTCAAACACACACCAAAAAACAGGTCACTCAGTGGACACCGGCGGGAGAGCTGCATTCACAACTGCCTTGGCGCGCAGAGCCGCAGACCTGCTCTTGATTGCCTTCTACTGGTCGTACGTGTTCTTCTGCTGCTTCGTTGAGTGGGTCATAGCGAGGGCCAGATCCTGCTGGTCCTTCTCGCTGCCAGTAGCCCTCACCTTCGTGCTGGACGCCTGCCGCAGTATGCCAGCCTGGACTTTCGGCTGACCGGGAAGGTTGGCGTTGACAGCGCGGAAGACGAAGTCTGACTTGCCCACTGGATTTTCCTTGAAGGTGAGCAGGAATCTTGAATCCTCAGTGGCCCCCTCTCTCCTACGCAGCAGTAGATACATTTCGAACAGGTCGAGCATATCAGGCGAAACAATCAGGTTGGCAGCGCCGAACGTCTTCTTCGTCTTGTGGTTGGCTACCGAAAGAACCTGGGCCTACAGAAAGCACATCACACACGTAAGTTACTTTTCAAACTGTAATAAGTAAACAAAATTTAAGACATTCTTTAATTTTTTGTAGATGCAGTACACACCCCATGGTTTGGATCTTCAGCTACACCTGCCACTTCGACATCATCAGTGAGGTACTCCGAGTACACTGTTAAAAAAAGTGCTGTAAATTAACAGCACTTATGCTGTTAAGTTTGATAGCAGCACGACTTGTTTTATTACAAGCATGTTGTAGCCCTCGGTGCTGTTTTCTGACAGTTCGATTGTAATAAAACAATACTTCTTTGGAGTCTTGGACGATGTCTTCCCAACATTTGTGTTGATTTCATCGTGCTGTTATTAAACAAGACCCTTGTAACCTGACAACAATATATGTTTTAAGATTGCAAAAGGCTGTTTCTAAACATGAAACCTGTTCAACGACAAGAAAACTGTTTTGAATCACGATTACATGATTGTTACTCGACAAGGAAGTTGTCATGAAACGAAAGTGCTGTTTCTGGATGGGTTTCCCGTTCAGATACAAAACAATACGGTTGTTATTGAACAGCATTACTGTAGGTGATTGTGTTGTAATATTACAGTGGATTTTTAACAGTGTAGGTCCGCTCCCTCAAACTCCCTCACAGTGAGGTTGGCGACGGGGCCTGGCCTCTGTGATGTAGATGTCAGCAGGTGAAGAGCCAGAACCTGGGTCGCAGCATTCCATTTGCGGCTGGTCTTCACCTCAGTACCTTCCACAAGCCCACTCAGGTACACCCTGGCCTCTCCAATGAGTGACTGGTCCCTTTCAGCAGCAGCCGTCTTTGTAAGTGTGTTCTGTTAACAAGGTAGGTTTACGCCAGACCGCGTCTTGTCGTAACAGGCTTCGCGATGTCTCGCGGCCTGTTCCTTCCATCCGCGCCTGGCGTACCTACCTTGGCCTGCGGCGCTAGCCTTCCTTCGGCAGGCATTGGCTTCTCCATCGTCGGTTACTTCTTACTTGTTGCATGCTGGGGAGCGGCGCCCAGACCCCCCTTCATTCCAGGTAGAGTTGTTTCATCTACAGATAACACGTTCTAGACCCTTATAACTTTTTGACTTGTTGGGGCTGGGGGGCTCCGCCGCCCAGACCCCCCTTTCTTCAAGGCAGAAGTGATCTGTCTGCAGAGAACTCGATTTTTCGCCGTTTTTTAGGTGTTTTTCGGCTATAAAAACTGAACCAGTTGAGCTAGGATAGTGAAATTTCGCGTGTGCCGAGCTAAGAACATGCCCAATCAGCCTACAAAATCTCAGCCAGATCGGCCGAGCCGTTCAGGAGGAGTAGTGTACACACACAGACAGACACACAGACAGACAGAAAAAACTTTTCAACCGCACTGGAGTAACAGGCTTCGCTATCGCTCAGCCAATCAAATTTAATATATGAAATAATAGTTTTAACTTACTTTTAGAAAGTGTAAAAGTTAAATAATTCTTACCTCGGTTTTGTGGTGCGTTAAGTATCTGGTGTTCTTTTTCTTAGCAGACACCACAGGGCGCTCCTCCAAGACACGCTTCCGAGATGCCTTGAGCTTACAGTTCTTGCGCGTTGACAACGCTGTGACCTGAACTGGGTCAGCAAACCGGTCATCAAGTTTGCACACCGTTGCCAAGTGCTGCTGCCCCGCGAGTTAGGAAGACATGCCAGTCGATGTATTGTCTTCTATGAACCTATACACAAAAAAAAGGTAAAGTAACCATGACAAATAAACTAACAAATATTCATTGACAGTAACCTACTTGATGACTTTGGGTGTGAACACCGGGTCCACAAGCCATTTCCTCCACACAATCGTCCCAGTGCTTTGGAATGCCAGCAAAGCGTAGATGTTCACGAGATTTTGGCAGGTAACTCTCATCTAGGTTTTGGTTGATGGTGACAGGCCCTGCAGAACTTCCGTGTCAAGAATCTCCCATATGGTCGTAAACATCTCTGCGGCTTCCCTCAGAGCGCAGTGGTTTGGCGTGACGTTGAAGTGATGGAGGACAGCCTCTGCCACTGGTTTCCCCCTTCGCTGGTCGCTTGTTGTGGGTGCTACCGGTGCTTGAGCATTCTCAACAAGTACCTGAAACAAAAACATTTTTTAGGAGCCACTCCCATTCATTCCATCGCTCCCCATCAGTCCGTCTATCAATACGTCCATCAACTCGTCCATCCATCCATTCATCCATCTAAGGCGCGGCGCTGACGGGGGCCTGCATTGTTCGTTGGCCGGCTAACGGTTCGTCGTCGGCGCCGCCGCAGCCGCGCGGCTTCCTCACTCCTCACAGCAACTCCTCCCCCCACCCCCCAACCTCACAAGCCAAGACCGCTTGGCTGGCTCAATTTTTTTTTTCAAAATCAAACAGCGATAAGGTGGGGCGCCGTACCGCAGTAACCACAGTCACCGCCATGCAGTAACGATTTTAAGGAACCCGAAGTGACCACAGTGACAGCCCTGCTTCAAGGGTTTGAAGGTTCCCTACTCAATACACCCTCAACCCTGGTCGTTGCTCCTCGCGAATCGACTCTCTCTCTCTCTCTCTCTCTCTCTTTCCCTCTCTCCCTCCTCGAATCGTTAAGCGAATGGACTATAAGGAACCCGAAGTGACCACAGTGACCGCCCTGCTTCAAGGATTCAAAGCCACCCTACTGAACACACCCTCAGCCCTTGTCGTTGTGTCTGTCGTCTCTCTCTCTCTCTCCTCGTGAAGCGAGTTAGGTGCACTTACGGCTTGTGTTCCATCATTGGTGGTATCCGGAGTTATCTGAAGTCCAAGAGCATCCTTCAGGTCATCTGCAGAGGTGAGCTTACTGAGGTGTTCTAAGCAGGAGCGGCCGAGCATAGGACGGCCCTTCTTTGCAGCTTCCTGGATAGTTGCTAACCTCTTCTTGGCGTCTTCGAGGGTTGCTTGATGAACTCCACGCAGATGGGCCACCATTTGCGTTGGTGTAGCAGTAGCAAACGGCCTCCCGCTACACAAGCAGCACAGTAGATGCATGGCTGTTTCTTGATTTTCAGACACTCCAATTTCTCAAAAGTAAGGCACTGCACAATACGTCTTTGTTAACAAGAGGGCACGCGGACCGCGATAACCGCCAAAAGCTCACTGTTACCAACTTAAGAAAATAAAAAAACACCATTGACCGTTGTTACCAACGTAAGAGAAATAAAAACCCTACAGTAAACACTACGCGGGGTGAAATAATTACGAGATAGTGCAAAATACAGCCAAACAGTGCCACCACCTTCTAAATAGAGCAAAATACCCAGTGATAGGAAAAGGAAATAAATATTAAGGTACTAAATTTAATTCAAAACAACACAATTTTCATGTAAATTTTATTCGTTTGGCAGGTTCAACATGGCTTCTAGACCAAAGAGGCAGCGTCGGCAGGTGGACCTCAATCGCTGGCAGAAAGATTTCTACTGTGAGACAAGGGTGTCCCTATTCCAGCTGAGGGAGCTCTACCAACACGACCAGAAGTGCGCTCTGAAGTACTTCGGCCGGGAAATCAAATGCCCCAAGCTTGATGACATCACGGAAGATGTCATCCCAACCAATCACCAGTTGACGGATGACAACATCAACTCCATGAAGGCGGCCATCACGGAGATGTGGGAATGCAATGCTGACATCATGGAGAAGACGTGGGACCCAGTTAAGAAGCTAGGCATCAAAATAAAGGATGACCTCGGGCGTAACTGGTAGGCTACTATGTCAATCCTTTGGATAATTTTATTTCGGTAACGTGTTCACCAGTCGTGCGGGTCGACTGGCTCGCTGCGAGCGGCGGTCGGTTCGATGCCAGGCAAGGCAGCGCGCCGCTCGGCAGCCATCCTTGTCTAACCCACTAGCCGCCCTGAGTGCGAGAGAGATGCAAGATGTGCTCGCTCGTCGAGCGTCGATCACACCGGTCCACCGGCCGGTGGCGGCAAGAATAAAGGGCAAGGACAGCGTTTCTCAACCGTTTTCGGTTCGCGACCCCAAATTTGTAGCGAAAAATTTCCGCGACCCCCAGGAAAAATTTCGTGACCCCACGTGACCCCTCCTTTAGCATGCCTTTGATACAAAATGCGATAATCCACCTTAGTTTCGAAGCAGTATTGCAGCAAAAATGATCAAAACGGTCACAAATGTCTTTGAAAAATCGTGTTTTGGGCCGACTTTAAGCAGCCACTGCGTCTAATCCGAGGCGGTATTTCGTGCTCCATTAGCAGGCAATTGGTCTTTGGACCTTCCTTTAGCATGCGTTTGTTGCGAAGTGCGATTATCTGCCTTAGTTTGGGAGCAGTATTGCCGCAAAGTTGATCAATACACGATTTTTCAGACATTTGTGACCGTTTTGATCAACTATGCGGCAATACTGCTCCCAAACTAAGGCAGATAATCGAACTCCGTAACAAAGGCATGCTAAAGGAAGGTCCAAAGACCAATTGCCCGTTGAGGGAGGACGAAGTACCGCCTCGGATCAGACGCAGTGGATGCCTAACGTCGGCCCAAAACACGATTTTTCAAAGACATTTGTGACCGTTTTGATCAACTTAAAAGTTGTTCCCGCCAGTGCTCGGCGTGTGGGCCAGCTGGGAAACCGCCGCCACCCCAAGCGACCCCAGTTACCTCGCCGCGACCCCTCGAAATTTTTTCGCGACCCCAAGGTTGAGAACCGCTGGGCAAGGATAAAGCGAGCCACGAAATTGTGATAAAGATACGTGAGAAGTTCAACGTCAATATCACACGGCCGCAGCATCACAAACCTTTTCGTTTCAAACATGGTGTTTGTTTCCATTTCAACCAACGCACAGCGCGGGGAGGGTGAGAGGGGAGGGGTAGGGAGGCAGAGGTGGGCAGACGCTCACCTCACCCCTCCCTCTCCCGCCGCCGCGCGTAAGGGTGGCTTGCCGCGCGCCTTGCTGGACAGGAGTAGGCAACCAGCTGGCTGCACTGTGAGATTGGTTGCCTATGGCGGCGCTCGACGCTCGACAAACGAGCACATCTTGCATCTCTCTCGCACTCAGGGCGGCTAGTGGGTTAGACAAGGATGGCTGCCGAGCGGCGCGCTGCCTTGCCTGGCATCGAACCGACCGCCGCTCGCAGCGAGCCAGCGCGTTGCGAGCTCGGCTACGCAGCCGAAGCCAAGCGTGGTGCCGATCGGAGCGGGTTGTGCGACGGCCTGCTCCTCTGACGGTCTGGGCCGCCACCCGGCCCATGCTCAGGGTGGCGGCATGGAGACCCACTATCTGGTAGTGTGTCTCCGTGGTGGCGGGCCGGGCTGGGCGCTCTGGCCAAGCAGCCGCAGTTCGGGCGCCGCGCTGCGCTGGAGTCACTTGGTGCGCACTTTTGCCCGCTGGGGGCTTTGCCCGGGTGATGCCTCAACAAGCCGGACAGTTGCCCAAAGTTGCCCGATAGTTGCTCAGAGTTGCCCGGGTGTTGCCCGGAGTTGCCCGGGTGTTGCCCGGGTGTTGCCCGGTAGTTGCCCGGTAGTTGCCCACCGGGTGCCGGGCAGGGCTCGGGCTGTGCTCGACCCCTGCTCACCTTTGCTCAAAGTTGCCTGGAGAAATTTTATCTCGGGTGCCGCCCACCATCCTCTTCTGACCAGCATATGTGGAGGCAATTGAACGTCGCCTGGAGAAAGCCTGGCGGAGTAGGGGTCGCACCATGCGCCCTGGTGAACCAGCATTCAATGCCAATGTGTAGACAGTTTTGTCAACACACAAACTCTTGACCACGCTCACCTGGGGAAAGAGATAAAATGATAAGATACACAACAAAGTAGAACTAGTGAAGCAACGTGAGGCAACAAACTTGCATTGTGACACAAGAAAAATACAGAAATGATGTACCTTTTGCTGTGGCGGAGGTGAAGTAGATTCATTCGAGCAACTCCTGTTGCTGAAGGAAGAACTCCTGCTTGAGGAGGAACTACCAGGACTGTGATTGGCATGACTCTTCGAAAGACGAGCAACTAAAGCGATGAATGCTGAAAGAAATTTTGATTTAAGTGAACAATGCGAGCCTACACAATCAAATCAGAAACTGGAGTGGGAAAACAAACCTTCTGAATTGACATCCATGAGGTTGGAATCTCTCTCACTGGATGAGGAGCCAGCATCTTCGTTGTCATTCCTTCCACTGGAGTTGAGGCGTTGTTGGTCCTTCTTGGTAAGCTGATCAGCTTTAGACTTGAGGTACTCAAGATCAGCTGGAACAGATAACCTCTCATGAGTAAAAGGTAACAGACAACAGGAAACATGACAATGCAAGAGAGCCCTGCGGCGCGTGCGGCATTTCATTGGAGTCAGACAGCTAAGAAAATACAAGAGGCAGCTGGCAGGTGAAATGGGGGAACTCACAGCTGATGTCCAAAACGAGCCCTTCAATAACGGGCCATCCGCTTCGGGGCTTGGGAGGCACAGGCCAATCGATGGCGTGCGTTTCCGGGTAGCGCGGAGACGTAGCATCAAAATCATGAATCCAGTCCAAAGCCGCATTGTGTGTGTACATGCCGGCATGGACACCTTCGGTCCATTTGACCAACGCATGACGATCTTCCGGAGTCTTGGTAGACGAGCGAGGCATGATGACACACAACGCGTAGGAAACACTGAAGCGAATAGTAAACTGATGGTGTTATGATTCGTGGGGGAGAAGATTCTTTTTGCGTGGAACGTTCGTAAGTGCTTATATTTATTATTTGAGCTATATCTTGTTCATTCTTCAAAATTTTCAAGTGTAAGGCTAACTATTGTTACTTGCATTCTCCTTTAGCAGGCTGGGTATTCAGACGAACGTTCACAGTGGCTGGAATGGATTCAGAGGATCCCAGACTCTATCTCCCTCCACTTTGGTTACCGAACCTCCACACGCCACACCTGATAAGTCAACCACAGAAACCATGGAGTCGTCTTGTGTTCCATTCAGAAGCTGGTGTGACCCATGGTGATCAAGATGGAATGTGTGTGAGTGTCTCCATTTTCCATATTTCTTCCCTCACAGAACTTTCTCGTGTTAAGCTAAATATTGATATTTGCTTTCTTTACATGTGGGGAATGTTGAAATGAACAGAGGCAGTGTTGCTTGAATCGGTTCAGAGGACTCGAGAATACCCATGTCTTTTCTGAACAAATAGTTTCTAGTAGACTACTTGGATGCTCGGTGAGTCATCTTCAGCACTCTCATTTGTTGTGTTCTTCTGCTCAATGTTCCGGCCAGTTTGTTATGTGAATGGTTCTTCTTTTTGTTCGACAGGTGCTCTACTGGTGTCTTTGCATAACACACAGCGTTGAAGTGATGGCCTAACCATGTTCACTATTAAAGTCTTCAGGGGGTTCTCAACATGAGTTGTTTATCAATCAACATTTGGGGAGGACTATCGGTGAGTCATCCTCATGTCTTAAGGGGAGGCTCTGGTGAAAATGCTTTTTTCTCCCAAGTAGGTCCCACTGTGAAAATTTGTTAAAAATTTGATGTCTTACCAAGTAATTATTAAAATTTTTCAATGGGGAGGCACATTCCGTGCGCTGAACCCAGTCCCAGAGCCTTTTTCTCCTATTTAGGCTATAACTTTTAAAATCTTCTTGCGCATACTATTTTGTCGTAAAGGGTTGGCCTTGACATTTTTCACTTCTTCGATTCATTTTTAAAAGATGCCGGCATGCAGAACTCAAAACGCAAATTACAATTTTATTCGTAAGCTTTATAACCAAGCATTTCACTATAATTGACCCAAAATGTACAAAATAGACAAATTTTAGGGACTTTTCAGCTTAAAAAGCATACAATTAATAATGTAATGGAAATTGTGAGCTATACATGCCGGCATCTTTTGAAAATGAATCGAAGAAGTGAAAAATGTCAAGGTCAACCTTTTACGAAAAAATAGTATGGGCAAGAAGATTTTTTAAGATACAGCCAAAATAGGCTCAAACAGACTCTTCGACTGGGTTCAGAGCCTGGCATGTGCCTTCAAAAGTCAAATTTTAGTCTCCTCAAAGAAAGATTTTATACTCCGAACAAATTGTGACAGTGGGATCCATTTGGAAAATAGCAAGATTTTCACCAGAACCTCCCCTTAAAGTTGATTAATTTATAATAGATCTCAACTTCATATTTCTTGTTTATATGTGCTCAGGTGTTCGTTGATGACCAATGCCCAAACCATTGATTTGGAAACTGAATAGAGGATGGCTATTAATTGGGGCGAATTGAAACTAGGTGAGTAAAGTGAAACGCCACCATTTTATTAATAAATTTTCTGCCAGTGTCTCACTTATGCCGTTACTCTTGCAGGTTGCGAGCCAGGACTGTAACGTCATTATGCATGGGAAACTGATATCTGGCTGTACACCATTTTGTTGTTAACTGTTAAATAAAAGTGGTGCATTTAACAATGTCTCTTTAGTTTCATTTGAAGAAACCCCTCCTTTGGAAACTGACATAGAAGCGTAAAGGTACATGGAGAGGGAAATCAGATAGGGTCAGGGCGGGGAAAAACCGGACACCTGCAAGTTGGGGAAGAAACGCACACCGCGCTTCCGCCACAAATTTGCCTGTTTTGGGACGTGCAAAGTATTCAGTATTGCTTATTGATGATCTGCTAGATTGCGTTTAAGAGGAATTTAGCCTACTTGAACCGGAAAGTATTCAAAGTCACCTTTAAACGAGGTCTCGTTTAAAACACCTTAAAAACTTTCAAAGTTGGTGCCCGCAATATCTCTTTTCAACGACTTTCCGAGCCTACTGCGACGAATATTCTTATTGTAAACGAAAGTTGGAAGTGTGAAGCCCAAGATACGTTCAAATGTTTTAGCAGATTTTCAGCTGGATTACATATGAAGGGTTAAATATGAAACGGGGAAAAACCGTACACTGGTGCGGGAAAAAATCGAACACCTCATTTTTCTATAATAATCGACGAATTGCCCTAACATCCCACCAAAGTGGTCGTAACAAGTGTATTTTAGCATTTCCCAACATTTAGTGGGAAAACAAACACGGCTGTTGACGATTTCATACATTTTGGTC
This sequence comes from Thrips palmi, assembly GCF_012932325.1. NCBI lineage: Eukaryota > Metazoa > Arthropoda > Insecta > Thysanoptera > Thripidae > Thrips > Thrips palmi. Next base: position 11,360,965 of record NW_023144630.1, on the reverse strand, counting down.
ATTTAACCTCAAAAACGTGCCGCCACGGACCCCCTAACAATGCTACGATGATTTCTGTCTACCTAGGAATACTCGTGCGCCTGCTTCAGTGGGTATCGCAAGTGATCCAGGAAGCGGAAGAAGGGGATAACTCAATTTTGGCCATTTTTCAGGAGAAACGAAAAACTGTCAGCAGGGAAAACTAAAACAAAACAAATGAATGTTGCAGATGTTAATAATTTCAAAAAGCTTTAGTAAAATTTTGAAAAAAGAATCAAAAGTGTAAGGTCACTCCGTAGAGGATTTCTGCGACTTGTGACTTTCCGTTGAAATGGAAAACAGAGTCAGCTCACCTTATATTTCCTAAACAAAGAGGAATTTGGAGACAAGTCAAGTGGAACAATAGTCTGCATAAAGCGTATGTTACTCTGGTGTATTTTTTTGGACTTGGCTCTGTAAACCATTCTAAGGCACAATAATAAAATAAAAACTCAATTTGGGGATAAGTCAAGTTATTCCCTTCTTCCGCTTCCTGGATCAAGTGTTACCCCCAAATATCGTTCCCAAGAGATTTCTGACCTACTTTATATCATAGGTTTTTGTTAAATTAAAGCCTATGTCCGATTTTTCCCCTTAGGTGTTCGATTTTTCCCCGTTTCGACGGGGAAGAATCGCACACTGTTTTTTCTCATTTATTACTGAATGAAGCCGCAAACGCACTCGCTGGGGGTTGAAATGTCTTTCTTTGAGGCTCGATCAACGGACCCAACGGATACATAGGCTAAAGATAGTCAATTAGAGTCAAAATCGAGAAAGATTGCAAAACGTCCACTTCTTCCCCGCCCTGACCCTATTTTGCAAGTAGAATCTAAGTTGGATTCGCACATTTAATGTGTCGAAGTTTGCACCGTTTCTTGAGTTGTGCAACTACTTCTAAATAAAGTAGTTTCTCGCTCTGAACTGAAATCTAACTGTAAGGGAGTGTGGGGCGATTTATAACAGATTTCGGAATTCTCTATACAAAATTAAGAACATTCTGCATAACGGTGTCAAACTTGTGCCAGTTGAGCTGTCTGGCCCTTCATCTAGACTGTGCAGCTCCATAGGATCAATCTGCAGTCCGTAATCTTTGAAATCTAAGACGTTTTCCAAACCCTTGCATGCTGTTACGAATCGCCCCAGCATGGGGTGATTTGTAACAGCCATGTGGCTTTTCATAACATCCTACACATTAAATGAAACATCGTCGGGAATGGTATCTCCTCCACCAGTTGTTCTTCGGGTGTCCTGCAGACGTCTAAAAATCTACGTTACAAGCTGCCTTTGACCGCCTGAGCATTAACTGATAGGCTATGTAAATCCTAACCTCACTTTTTTCAATTTTAGAGGAAAGTATAGAATAACTCGCTTTAAAATGCATTTCGAGCTGTGTAAATGTATTGGAATAAAACAGCAGATGATTCGAGTAATAATTCAAGCATTTAACAGCAAAAACTACTTAAATTCTTGTTTTTATACGGGTCTGTTACGAATCACCCCAAATGCCTGTTACGCAAGAAATCAATCCCTAACTATCACTAGACAAAGTAAAAGCAACTTATGCCGCGTGTTTACATTGTAAAGGGGTCACGCTTCAAGGCCCCAACGGTACTTCGATGGTGATTCATACCTCGGGAGCCTCAGACAGAAACTTCCTAGAACTCAAAATAAAAGATTTGCCTGTTTGCCGAAATTTCGGTGTACCCTATATTTCAGACACCCTCCAAAACTATACCTGAGCACCGATCACATCCGCTTCGATTGTTCAAGGACCCTGTACTTGAAGCGAAAGAGGGGCCATACTCAGATTTTCCTTTGCTCCCTCCACTTAATTTAATAAACGCATTTGTTACGAATCGCCCCTGTTACAAATCGCCCCATACTTCCTTACTGCAACTGTAGTGGGAACTAGCACGACCAATGGGGAGAGCTGCCAGAAACTATACTTGTCCGAAATAACTGGTACTTTTTCTGCAGTTTAACTGCAGTTTTTTACACTTTACCTGCACTTAAACTTCATCTTAACAATAAACAAACATCAATAAATCTATTCAAAAATCCCTCTTTTAGACCAATTTTAACTTTAACTTCCATCTGCTTAAATTTCTGAAAAGGAACTGAACTGACAGGAACAGAAAGACAGTAGCTCACTGATGCAGTTTGAACTACAGATCCTTCCACCCGGGAAGTGAATAACAAAGAAAGCTTAACGTACTCAAACCCCATACCAACATGTGGCTGCTAATCCTATTTCATGAGGATGTTGCAATTGATTAATAAGGCTGAGAAAACACCCGGTTTTGGTCAATAATATTTTTTCAAAATTCTGAGGTGAAAAACGTCTAAAGATCTTATTTTGGCATTTATATGGAAAAAAATTATTGTTATCAGTCGGTTGGCTGTGGTGACTGAGACCTGTCTGCTTATTCCCCCCTTTTCCCTCCATTTGTTTGGAGCTGAGAGCCATAGAGCTGCTTTGTTAGCCAAGAGAGCTTATTACTTTGTTGTTCGTCTAGCTCGCCAAATTATTGCCGGAGCCAACATGGACAGCATCCAGCAACAAATGCTGCAGGACATCGAAGCTGCTGAAAAGGCAGCGTTTGAGGCGTATTCCCGTCACTTGGCATCACTTGCCAGGTACGTACATTGTCGCCCGCATCCTACAGATATCCAGGAGATCAAGTTATTAATTTTCGTCTAATTTTGCGAACTGCTGACGCATATTTAAAGATCAATTATATCATTTCCTCCCTGGTTAGATTGTTTCTTAGTTTACAGTTCATATCTAACCTTACTTAATTGGGTCCCTGATACTGGTTATTTTCTGTTCGCTTTTAGGATGAAAGCCTCTGTCCTGGCTAGGAAACCATCATCTCGTAAGTTTATAAGTTTACCAGTATAAGCAGAGACTCATGGTGACATTGATCGTTTAACAAAGGTGGGTGTTTGGGTCTTTTCCAGCAATCAAACAACACTGGTTCACAGTGAACCGAACCAACGACAACATTAACGAGAAAGGCTCTTTAGTGAAGACACGTATTACTTCCTTGGTAAAGTGTCGCAAATTCCAAAAACAACCCAGGCATCAGGGGATCATACTTGACGCAAACTTGCCAGAGCATACGGGGCAGTGGAAAACAGTCCACAGGCCATTAGAGAGGGAGGGAGGACTGAAGTCCTCTTGTAAAGAGCAGGCCAATGCTCGTCAATGAATCCAATACCATGCAAGCCAAACAGCACAATGGCCAGGGCAATCACGTCAGGTAAGCAAGAAGTCTATAACCACTTGTAATGGTCCCCTGTCGGGTTGAATCTACTGCATTATGAATTCTTCTAGGAAACTGCAATGGGATACACCAAACCGCAGCAATTTGAGAGGAAAAAAGAGGAAAAATCTACCAGGGTCTCCATGCCATCTTTGCCAAGGAGTGAGTACCATTCCAGAATACTTAATTCAGAATTCTTTTAAAAATGGTCATGTATTAAACTTTCTCCTTTCTACCTGCAGGTTCTACTTAACATTGGACTTACTGACCAAGAGGTCAAAGAAGTTTGCAAACACAAGAGCACTCTCATTCCAGAAACGTGACATCACACTGAAACGAACGTGACAAAATGTCACGTTCGTTTGAGCATTGTGTCACATTCGTTTGGGTGTGAATTGGCCAAAAATCAGCTTGTTCACATTCAAACGAACGTGACACAATGCTCAAACGAACGTGACACTTTGTCACGTTCCTTTCAACGTGATGTCACGTTCCTGGAATGAGAGTGAGTCCCAAGGCTCCACCCACACCACCAAGTAAGTGCAATCGTGTTAAATTGCCCTGATATTTAACCAAGTTTCCTACATGAATTTATATATGTTTGTTTTTAGATTATTGGAACCCAGCCTGGATCTCACCAAAACCTAAATGAATTTGTCTAGGATGTACAATTTAACAATTTCTATGTATTTTATTTTTTGTGTTGCAAGTGAGCCAGGGTATGTGATAATATTTCTTTTAAAAGTTGTTTTTGCATTTAAGAAGAATTTAATATAGTGTAGGGAAAAATTGAACGCCTTATGAACGGTATGAGTTGCTCATTGTATGGTAGTAGTCGATGTCACTGCCGAAATCGCTTGAAAGCGTGGTTCAAACTCCGTCTCGAACCCGGAATTCCGGATTACCGCACCGCGGCACTACCAACTGCGCTACGAGTGAGCTCTGCAGCTATATTCGGTTAGTCTCCACTGTAAATCCAAAGGCAATACTTTTAGTACCTTTTTTGGCGATATAATCGAGCATTGCCAAAAAACGGCCTTACGGAAAAGTATTGACTTCAAAACGGCGATACTCAAAAGTATCGCCAAAATTTGGCGATACTTCGGAGTATTGCCACGATTTGGCACTAAACGTTGAACAAATCAAGGGGACAAGTCCTAAGTTTAATGCCGCGGTTTTGGTGATACCCAAAAGTATCGCCAAATTTTGGCTTCTTTCTTCTCGCCGTTCTCTCTTCTCGCCGTTCTGATGGCAATACTTTTCCGTAATGCCGTTTGTTGGCGATACTCAATTGTATCGCCAAAAAATGTCCTTTAGTATCGCCGTTGCATTTGCAGTGGATCCGCAGCATGGGAGTGGCGACATTGGAGTAATAGTGAGATTGAGAGTCACTCCGGAGGAAGCGAAGTGGGGGGGTTCGGGACTACTCGGGGGCCAGTCGGGACGGCTCAGCTCTCGGTGCTCGCCGAATAGCAATGAGATCCGTTATAAAGTGTACCGCAATACGCAAGTTTCTAGAAGCCTTTCTAAGGGTTTAGGACCAAATATAAGGTTCCGGTTCCGGTCGTGTTTCGTGGTTCGTGGGTCTTTGAATTTTGTTGTCCGCCGTCAACCAAAATGTATCAGTAAAATGTCTATCCACGAAGGTTTATGTGAATTTAAGGTGTACGACAATAATGGAGACACATATGTTACGTACTTGTCAAAGCAGGTGTTGCAGGAAACTGATGGAAGTAAGTGAAAGTGTTGTAATAACATGTACAGCTTTACGGCCACGAGGTCTAACTTCTAGCATGTCTCTCTCCCAGATGCTATTAATACCTTGAGATTATTGAACAAGCTAAAAGCCAGTTTCGAAGTGGGACGCATCGCTGTCTCCCGATTCAACTGCAGACACAAGCGAGTGGCTGCCAAGGCCGACAAAGGTCAAAGGTCAGGAATGTTTTAACTGTTGCTTCTTTTACTTTATCTTTGGAGATGTTAACTCGCTTGTCATCCTAGGTCAACCTGCTGCTGCCAAAGAGAGACTGCATCGATGCAGTCAGACAGCACCTGTCTCAGGTTGTCCCCCCCCCCGGTTGTTGTAGCTTACCTTTTCTTGTAGGTTCCCTGACCGTTAACGATGCCCTCTTCAATTGGAGTACGAGTCGCATCGCTGAGCTTCGTATGGGTTCCGGCGCCGTCCAGGGAGTTGGTCCTGACGTAGGCCCCGCCGCCGCACAGTGCGGCCGATCCCGAAAAACGCGGACATAAATGACTTTTTCAATTTTGAGCTACAATTGTTTCTATATTGGGATTCGAAACTAGGATGATCCTTACGTCTAAAAACAATTTTCTCATATTTTTGCACACCCGAGAACGTCTTCTGTAGCCCTTCAGAGATACGTGTTTTGGCGCCAACTAAAGGGGCAACATAACCTATACATGTTTCCAAAGCTTTTATGAAGTTCCTTGAGCCACCGAAGCAGGCCGCGCAAATGCCCCAGGTACAGCTCGATCCCTCGTCTTTCACGAGCAATAAGGAACTTTACCAATATTTGCAAAATAAGTATTCTAAATTAACTTTTTCCTGGGAGCCCGCGCGTCTTCAAATTCATTTAGTTTCGATTGAGATAAAATGATTCCCGGGATTCCGTCGTTTGGGCACATCAAATTAAAGCTTGATACTTCCTTGATCGATTCCAACAAGATTGGCCCAGCACGCCCCAGCCGCAGCTGTGCTGAGCAAGTATGTTCCTTGATTTCTGCACTTGTCGCCATATTTCCACCTTAGTGGACGGGTCGGTATCGATACAACAATCACAGCAGGGACAGTCAAATTGAGTCTCCTCAAGTTTGGAGGGTCGGTTAATCCGTCCGTGACCGCATTTTTGACAAAACGGGGGCGGAACCAGGAACAAAAAGGGGGTAATTTTTAAATTTGACCAAATTGTTTAAAATTTTGTATTGGAGAGTTTTAAGGGTATCTAAATCCATTTTTGGCAATTTTGTTGACCTATCAAGTAAAATAGAAATTTCCCCCCTTTCAACTCCCTGATCCGCCCCTGTTATAGCAAAATTAAGTTTTGAAATGGATTTAGAGACCCTGAAAACCCTCGGGTGCAAAATTTCAGTCTGTTTGAAATACTTTTAAATTTACCCCCTTTTATATTTCTGGTTCCGCCCCTGCTGTATCAAAATTGAGGTAAGAAATAGAAACAGAGACCCCGCAAACGTATCTGAGCGAAAACTCGTCGGCCTACGTTTGCTAGGAACAGTTTTTTGAAATATGTCCGTCTTTGTCGAGATCGGCCGCACTGTGCGCCGGCACCTCCCGAGGCTCCAGGGCGCCTTCAACCAGCTGTCTTCGGGTCGTGATCGGCCCTGCTTCCCCCCTCCCCCCTCGATCCGTGTGCCCCTCCCTATTCGGAGGGTTTTACTCACGAAGATTGCACTGTGTTCGACCCAGCCGACCCGTCCTTCTGCCTTGAAGTTTGTAAGATGATGGAGGGGCAGCCGAGCTGGACGCCGCTTGGCGAGAGTGGATGGAGGAGGCCTTCGACATCTACTGTGAAGAGCAGCTGGCTCTGTCTGATGAGTTGCACGGGCCCCAACCCCAATAAACTATACCTTTTCCTGTACGTGTTGATGCCCTTTGTTCCTCCCTTCCTGGTTCCGCTCATGTAACAGACAGACACTCGTTAGACCTGCTCACACTTGGCTTAGCTGCACGGCATGCATTACGCGTTTGGCGCTTGGCTAGGAGGTAGGCAATTATTTACTGGAAAGCCAGGCATAAAGCAGCAAGCATCACACACATGCCACCCCCGTCCCCAGGAAAGAGCGCTTGGAGCTGCCGCCACGATAGTTCAGACCTAAGCTGTCCTCCCTACCGCCTTTCCCCCCTAGAAAAATTTGTGCTGTTTGAACTTAACCCCAAAATGCTGAAATCGTTAATTATTGACCGATTTGGACCATTCTGGGCTCATTTGAAAGGTTTTGAGCTGTACTTTAAGAATCTGCTGCCAGAAATTGGATTGGAGTCGTTTGTTGGGCTACAGAGCCACGTTTGTGTTTTTCAAGGCCCTAATTGCAACTTTGAGCAACTGTATCTTCGGCAGTTATGAACCAATTTTACTCCGCGATATCTCAAAATGACCGTCAGAGTCTCTTCTTTCCAACGGTGTGCTTGGATTGTAATTTGAAGCATTTGCCTAGTTTCTATGAGGCTCAAAGTATAGATATGCGACAAATTTTCATGTTTGCCGTACTCTCCTAAGATGAAAAGTGTACTGACGAGAGCCGATCTTCGCTTTCACCCCTATTTTCAGTTGCGCATTATGTTATTACCAACTCAAAGCCGGCTGGTGCTGCTACATTGGCTCCAGGGACATATCAATAGCGTTCGATGTTGAAATCTTATGCTTAGGTCAGTGCTTCTTCATCATCTATGGTTTTATGTCTCGCCGCGACATCCCAAAACGGACTTCTGATTTACCTCTCTCCGAAACTGTGGTTAATCTTGAGTACAAGTTTATTTTGTGTCAAGACGTGGTCAAATGCCTTTTAGGTAGGGGTCTATTTCACCGATTTCTACCGATGTGAGCTCAAGCGAGAACTCTTTGATTCTGCGTCGTGAGGCTGGTCTGAGAGCTGCTATTATTTGTAATACATGGCAGAGGCAGAATTCGTGTGCGTGTTATTCGCAGCTGAGGACATCCGAGCACATTTTATGCCCCACACAGAAGTTTATGTGTAATATAAAAAGCCAACCGATGCGTCGTACGGCAATCGTTTGCAGCACGCTGTTAAAGTTCCTCGTGAGCTTCGAAGAAGTTCTTTCCGTGCATTATGTGCAGTATGAGAAAATGGTACAGCGGCAAATACAAATGTACATTTTTACAGATGCGCAGATTTAGAGTGTTCGAGGATTAATTTTACAACACACATACAGTGGGGAATTTAAATGTAGAGGGTTAATCTTAAATTTAAAACAGTAATAAAAATTGTGGCATAGATGTTGCATTGTATTTTTCTCATTTTCGTATTATTTCCATAGGTAAAGGTATCAAACTGATCGCCGCCGAGTGACAAAGGTCGAACCTTTCAGCTTCGACAAGAGGGACCAAGAGATATTATTTCGAAGGGCCTGCCGCGGCATGGATGAGGTCAGTAATTTTCAATTGGTTCTGTAGTTTTGTAAAAGGAGAAGTTCTAAATTGTTCTTGCGTACTTAAGTTTCATCATCGAAAGCGTGTTTGTAGTTTGGACTAGCTGTGGTAGCAAATTGAAAAACTATTGCTTTTAAACATTGGCCCTCAAAACTAAGTGTATCTAATCGCATGTAAACATTTTCCCATGTACGGCTGTTCCCAGGTTGAAATGTCGCGCCTCCAAGTGCAGAGAACCATGGCGCAGACAGCTAGGGCACTACTCAGTGAATCTGGCCTCAGTGATGAATACTGGGCTGAAGCTCTAGAAATGGCTGTTTACCTTAAAATATTAGTCCCACAAAAGCAGTGGAGGATTTTTTCCCATGGTTTGTTGCAGCCTTTAGAAGTATGTGAAGTGGCATTATCCCCACTATCTGAACAAAGCCCTTGTTCCTCTGATGGACGCCAAGCATTTCCGATTTCTGATGGAAGTGTGGAACCCTTCAATACTTCTTACAACTTACTGCTATGTGAAATACAAGGCAGGTTTACGCCAGACCGCGTCTTGTCGTAACAGGCTTCGCGATGTCTCGCGGCCTGTTCCTCCACTCCGCGCCTGGCGTACCTACCTTGGCCTGCGGCGCTAGCCTGCCTTCGGCAGGCAATGGCTTGTCCATCGTCGGTTACTTCTAACTTGTTTCTTTCTGGGGGGCCCCGCCCCCCACACCCCCCTTCATTCTAGAAAGAGTTGCTTCATCTACAGATAACACGATCTTGACCCTTGGAACTTTTTAACTTGTTCACTGAAAATCTGTCGGCGTGACTTCGTGCCGCTGCAGGGGCGTGAATTAAGTGTCACGCCACTAAACGGCATGACAGAAAAGTCACGCCGAAAATCGGCGTGACTCAAAAATTCACGCCAATTTTTGGCGTGAATTTCTTGTCACGCCGCTTTTAGGCGTGACTTTGCACATAAAACGCGTGGTTATTCACGCCAAATGACGGCGTGACTCACCATGTCATGCCGTATATCGGCGTGAATTCGTGTCACGCCAGTTTTTTGGCGTGACTTTTTGTCACGCCATAATGTGGCCATGTGTCCGACCATTACGTTTTCAGTGTTAAGGCTGGTGGGCTCGGCCCCCCAGACCCCCTTTCCTCAAGACAGAAGTAATCTGCCTGCGGAAAACTCAATTTTTCGCCGTTTTTTATGTGTTTTTCGGCTATAAAAACTGAACCAGTTGAGCTAGGATGGTGAAATTTCGCGTGTGCCGAGCCAAGAACATACCTAATGAGCCTGCAAAATCTCAGCCAGATCGGCCAAACTGTTCAGGAGGAGTAGTGTACACACACAGACAAACAGACAGACAAACAGACAGACAGAAAAAGTTTTTCAACCCCACTTGAGTAACAGGCTTCGCTATCGCTCAGCCAAACAGGAAAAGTAGCGACATACATCGGCAACTTCAGCCCGTCCCGTACATCTTAAAATGTGTGAGTTGTATGCTTGATTCAAGCATACAACTACGCTTGAAGACTTTACGCTTGACGTCAAGCGTAGAGAAGAAATTCTCCTATACATTTAGATAGGCGGGAGAGGGGCCAAATGGAGAACTATGCTGGAAGCCGAGCGTAGGTCTCGGTAGTTCTACTACGCTTGAAGAAAGGCGTAAAAGTACGCTTGAGTTTCACCAGTGCTGGGGTCAATATAGATGTTATTTTCGTCACCAGCGCTCTCAAAAAAATCAGAAACAATTCAAAAACTTGAATAAAAGAAAATTCAAAATGTACCTTACTGGGATTTGAACTCAGGCCTAAACTTCTCCGATTCGTTTGAAACTGGCGCCGTTGGCTTTGTTTCGTCGCCACGATTCCAAAAATACCCCTACATAACCTCCTAGCTGTATCCGTTGCTGAAATCCTACTCGACCCCATGTAGACCATGATGCACCTGCAGCAGCGCCCCCGGGGCGCGGATCGGATTTGCTGCCACCGGGCGGTTCTTAGGGTCACCCGAGGAGGCTGCATACCAAATTTGGTCTAGATCGGACCACGGGAAGTCCTCGGACGGACGGGCCGAAAAGAGGTTTCATTTCATCCATTGCAGAGGTGTGTATTTCAAACAAGAATCCTTTTCAGAATTTTCCACTTCAATTTATTTTTTCCTATGGTTTTTTGCAGCCTTTAGAAGTATGTGAAGTGGCATTATCCGCACGAGCAGAACCCCTATCTTCTCCCCCATCTTCAGAGGTTTGAATCTAAGTTCGAATATTTGGTTACAAGGTAGGTGTACGCCAGACCGTATCTTGTCGTAACAGGCTTCGCGATGCTGCGCCAGTTTCGACAATCCAAGCCTGGCGTATACACCGACCTTGGCCTGCTGCGCTAACCTGCCTTCCTAGGCAGACCGTTGGATTGGGCGTGATCCCCTCAACAATAGCATTTGGTCATCAAAATCTACACTAAAGAGACTAAATTTTCGGTCGGAGGTCGGAATGGGTTCTAGTTTCGTCATCAGTAGCCTCAAAAATATTTAAAACGACATGAAACTTGGAAAAAGTGTTTTTGGTAAATATGACCGAATGGATGAGATATAAAGCTGAATATTAGTGTGTGGCGAGCCAACAACATACCTAACAAGGTAGGTTTACGCCAGACTGCGTCTTGTCGTAACAGGCTTCGCGATGTCTCGCTGCCTGTTTCTCCAATCCGCGCCTGGCGTACCTCCCTTGGCCTGCGGCGCCAGCCTGCCTTCGGCAGGCAATGGCTTCTCCATCGTCGATTTTCCTAACTTGTTGCGTGCTGGGGGGCCCCGCCCCCCAGACCCCCCTTCATTCTAGATAGAGTTGCTTCATCTGCAGATAACGCGATCTTGACCCTTGAAGCTTTTTCACATGTCCTGGCTGGGGGGCGGAGTCCCCCAGACCCCCCCTTTCTTCAAGACAGAGGCGATCTGCCCACAAAAAACTCGATTTTTCGCCGTTTTTTAAGTATATTTCGGCTATAAAAACCAAACCAGTTGAGCTAGGATGGTGAAATTTCGCGTGTGCCGAGCCAAGGACATACCTAATAAGCCTGAAAAATCTCAGCCAGATCGGCCGAGCCGTTCAGGAGGAGTAGTGTACACACACAGACACACAGACAGACAGACAGGAAAAATTTTTCAGCCCCACTGGAGTAACAGGCTTCGCTCTCAGCCAATAATTGCCTGAGATGGCTGAAATTTTGTGGGGGAGTTTACCTTTGGGTAGGCACCATTTAAGCCAAAGAGGAGCGAAATCCCCGATGGTCTGCTTCGAACGGCCCTGATACGTTCAAATCTTCAGTAAAACAAGGTAGGTTTACGCCAGACCGCGTCTTGTCGTAACAGGCTTCGCGATGTCTCGCGGCCTGTTCCTCCAATCCGCGCCTGGCGTACCTACCTTGGCCTGCGGCGCTAGCCTGCCTTCGGCAGGTATTGGCTTGTCCATCGTCGGTTACTCCTTACTTGTTGCATGCTGGGGGGCTCCGCCCCCCAGACCCCCCTTTCATCAAGACAGGAGAGATCTACCTGCAGAAAACTCGATTTTTCGCCATTTTTTAGGTGTTTTTCGGCTATAAAAACTGAACCAGTTGAGCTAGGAAAGTGAAATTTTGCGTGTGCCGAGCCAAGAACATACCTAATGAGCCTGCAAAATCTCAGCCAGATCGGCCGAGCCGTTCAGGAGGAGTAGTGTACACACACAGTCAAACAGACAGACAGACAGAAAAAGTTTTCCAACCCTACTGGAGTAACTGGCTTCGCTATCGCTCAGCCAATGACCCTGCAGAATCTCAGGCAGAGGCAGATCGGCCGAGCCGTTCAGGAGTAAGGGGTATTGAAATGCACGTTTTTTTGAATTCCATACCGGCACACCCGGAAAAGAGTTCATTCCTACCTAAAACCACCGCAAACCAAATTTGAGACCGATCGAAAAATATTTAGGGGTCGCTACAATGGCTGAAAGTTGTAAATTTGACGTAATTTGAAACAAAATACAACTTTGGAGTATTTAAAGCCCTGCGCATCCGGTGTTGGTCCTAGCTTGTTGCCCCCGGAGACTTTTTTTTTCTCGGGATCCAGGCCGACCGAAAGAACCCTACGGGATGCGTTTTTAGCGAATGGTAACGGAACTGGGTCCATTCTACGCTCAAAAAAGTGTTTTTTTCTCCGCTTTTAGTGTTTTAGAGGCCTGCCAAACTTTTGCCTTGCGTCACAAAAATTCTAAACCCATGTATTTTGATAGAAAAAAGGTTGCTCTTTCAAATGGCGGTCACGGAAACAGTCTACGATTTTCGGTTTAGGCTCCAGAGCCGTTTAAAGTTGAAAAATGGATTTTATTTTAGTGAAAATGAGAGCAAATGTTCACTCTTAGTCACGTGCGACGTATGGTTTGGCCACTTGCGCTACCCGGCGAAGTGCAGGCGGTGCGCTGTGATGGGAGAAGCTTCCCGGGTAGAAATGGACGGCTTTTATACAGCTGGTAAATATTTTGTGACCAAAGTAACGCGCTGGCGTTCGAAAAATACCTGGATTATGTTTGGACTGTGTCAGCAAGATGTCGACAAAATATTCGGATATTTTGTGGACGTTTTGCCAGTCTCTGGCCGGCCGACGTCGTTTTTAACGACCTTAAAAAGATGCCCAGAAGGCAAAGACAAAATATAGGCAAAGAGTTGCCGCATCGCTGGCCGCAGCAGCAAAAGAGAGACCACTGGCGTCGATCCACAAACCTGCCGCTTGCGAGACAAGAGCGGATCTGCTGGGCGCTGGGCCAGAGCGTCATCGCTGAAAAAGAATTGCAGCTGAGCGGTCCGTATACGTATCCACGACCGTGTGGACTCAGCCGGTCCCTGCCCCAGGTCAAGCCCATGATGTCACGATCCAGCGAACTCTGTTGATCACGCGCGGCAATAACAGCTAGTCTATAGCGTGGAGCTGCTGCGACCTGCTGTGAACGAATGGGAGCAAAGAGGCTGACACAGTCTAAACATAATCCAGGTATTTTTCGAACGCCAGCGCGTTACTTTGGTCACAAAATATTTACCAGCTGTATAAAGCCGTCCATTTCTACCCGGGAAGTTTCTCCCATCACAGCGCACCGCCTGCACTTCGCCGGTAGCGCAAGAGGCCAAACCATACGTCGCACGTGACTAAGAGTGAACATTTGCTCTCATTTTCACTAAAATAAAATCCATTTTTTAACTTTAAACGGCTCTGGAGCCTAAACCAAAAATCGTAGACTGTTTCCGTGACCGCCATTTGAAAAAGCAACCTTTTTTCTATCAAAATACATGGGTTTAGAATTTTTGTGACGCAAGGCAAAAGTTTGGCAGGCCTCTAAAACACTGAAAGCGGAGAAAAAAACACTTTTTTGAGCGTAGAATGGACCCAGTTCCGTTACCATTCGCTAAAAGCGCATCCCGTAGGGTTCTTTCGGTCGGCCTGGATCCCGAGAAAAAAAAAGTCTCCGGGGGCAACAAGCTAGGATCAACACAGGATGCGCAGGGCTTCAAATACTCCAAAGTTGTATTTTGTTTCAAATTACGTCAAATTTACAACTTTCAGCCATTGTAGCGACCCCTAAATATTTTTCGATCGGTCTCAAATTTGGTTTGCAGTGGTTTTAGATAGGAATGAACCCTTTTCCGGGTGTGCCGGTATGGAATTCAAAAAAACGTGCATTTCAATACCCCTTATTCAGGAGGACACACACACACACACACAGACGCGCGCACCCACGCAGACAGAAAAAGTTTTTTAACCCCATTGGAGTAACGGGCTGCGCTATCGCTCAGCCAATAATGCTCAAGAATTGCATCTTTTTGGCTGAGCGATAGCGAAGCCTGTTACTCCAGTGCGGTTGAAAAGTTTTTTCTGTCTGTCTGTCTGTCTGTCTGTCTGTGTGTGTACACTACTCCTCCTGAACGGCTCGGCCGATCTGGCTGAGATTTTGCAGGCTTATTAGGTATGTTCTTGGCTCGGCACACGCGAAATTTCACTATCCTAGCTCAACTGGTTCAGTTTTTATAGCCGAAAAACACCCAAAAAACGGCGAAAAATCGAGTTCTCTGCAGACAGATCACTTCTGCCTTGAAGAAAGGGTGGTCTGGGGGGCGGAGCCCCCCAGCCCCAACAAGTTAAAAAGTTACAAGGGTCAAGAAAGTGTTATCTGTAGATGAAACAACTCTACCTGGAATGAAGGGGGGTCTGGGGGGCCGCCCCCCAGCATGCAACAAGTAAGAAGTAACCGACGACGGAGAAGCCAATGCCTGCCGAAGGCAGTCTAGCGCCGCAGGCCAAGGTAGGTACGCCAGGCGTGGATTGGAGGAACAGGCAGCGAGACATCGCGAAGCCTGTTACGACAAGACGCGGTCTGGCGTAAATCTACCTTGTAGTCTGAAATGAGAACGATTAGGAAAATTGTTAGAACACGAACATCGGTTAACCTCAACCAGGATTTGTCCTGCACAAAAATTTATGATAAATAAGTTATCAGTAGAATGAAAAATGAAAAATGGTGAAACACTGATCAAAGAATGAAATCGCGCGTATCATTTTCTTACCACACGCTAAGAAACGTGAAGAAATGGTAAAAAGCAGGCAGAAAATCACCCGATACCTCATAATTCGAACCATCAACACCACAACGATAGTCAAATGAGCATTTGACTGCCCGGCTGATTTTCCATATACACCAATAATAGAGCTATTATAAATAAAATACCAAAACTGGATTTTTATGAATTGGCAGAAAGTGCCAATTTTAACATTACTGATCAAAATATAACACATTTGAAGAAATACCGAAATAAAAGCTGTGAAAAGGCATTCCCTGTGCCCAGCGCTTTCGGGTTGGAGACTATCATCCCTAACTTGCATATTATTTGAATTTCCATGGGTTAGAAAATTTAAAAATACATAGAGTTGCCATTGGCATAGTATTCATACCTAGTTTCTCTTGTCGTAAGAAATATTTTTACGGAAAGTCATGAAATAGCTAACGGGCTTTGGGTTGAAGACTAAACAGAAGACTGTCGGTCGTGCGCCAGTACGGCAGTGTTTTGTCCCCCATCCACGGAGTCTCCTATCAGTGTGTGGTGGTGGAGTGGTTGCACGTGTTTTTCTGCTGAGTGAATCATGGATCCAGGGGAAAATGGTAAATTTGTATTGCCGGATGTTTCGAGGCCCCCTCCTCCGTTGCTCCCGTTTGTCATGGAATCTATGAATCAGCAGCGAGTTTTGGTATGTAGCAGATACTTGCTCTCCCCAGCGAACTACCAGAGTTCCACCTACACCAATGCTTCATCACCTTATCTTGTTCTTGTGTTTAGATGTACCAAGAGCATCCAGGTTATCCAGCTCATGCTGGATACCCGTTATCAGGATTCCCTGTTCCTATGGCTGCACCGGCGTGGACTTTCCAACCACATCCCAATCTGATGCGCCATCCTGCCCCACCAATGTTCCTTCAGCATCCATTGGGCGCTCCTGCCCCTCAGGTACTGGCTCTTCCACCATACCAGAGCCCATTCTTGGGCAGCCTGCGCAGTTCAGTTGTTGTTACTGAGGTGAGTACCTAAAACATATCATCACCATGTCATGTAAACATTTCTTATTCCTGAAGTATGAATGTCGTTCCCAGGTGGAAGAGGCAGATGAGGGTGATGAAGAAACTGCGACAAGCCCTGCCCAGCCTGCCCCAGCGCTAACACCTGCTGCTGAAGCAGCTAGTAGCAATCCTCGACTGAATCGAGCAGCAGCAACAGCTACTGCAACTGCTACTACAAGTGTACGCACTTCAGCAAGGGCTCATACCAACGAGAAGAGACATGCTGATGATGTGGGTTCTAGTAGTCAACGCGTTACAAGAGCTGCCAGTGCTGCCATTGTTACTGCTGATTCTGCTAAAGCAGGACCTTCTGCCACTGTTACTGCTGATTATGCTAAGGCAGGATCATCTAAAGAAAAGCAAGCCCAGGTAGGGCATTGTCCATCTTTGAACTTTTTGCGTTCATTTTGCTGACCTTTATTCATTTGGCAATTCTTTACTTTCAAACATTTTTGGCTGAGCGATAGCGAAGCCTGTTACTCAGGTGGGGTTGAAAAATTTTTCCTGTCTGCGTGCGTGTGTGTGTGTGTGTGTGTCCGTGCTACTCCTCCTGAACGGCTCGGCCGATCTCGCCGAGATTTTGCACACTTTTTAGGTATGTCCTTGGCTCGGCACACGCGAAATTTTACTATCCTAGCTCAACTGGTTCGGTTTTTATAGCCGAAAAACACCTAAAAAACGGCGAAAAATCGAGTTTTCTGCAGGCAGATCACTTCTGTCTTGAAGAAAGTGGGGTCTGGGGGGCGGAGCCCCCCAGCCTCGACAAGCTAAAAAGTCAGGCCAATGGGGGGTCTAGCCCCCCAGCCTCGACAAGTTAAAAAGTCAGGCCAATGCAGCCCTAGGCACGAAATCAAATGCTGTTTTGACCTTCATTCACGCAAATTGGTATGCGGATGCCTGCAAAAGAAGAAGCCAGGCAAGCGCCGCAGGCCAAGGTAGGTGTAAGGGAAGGTGGGGTACAATGGGACGCTTTTTTTGTTTTTGGCCCAGATCCGAGACCGTTGGAGCTAGAATGCCACCCAATAGCTCTTTGTTTATTTGTCTATAACTTTTATTTGACCATAAAATTGATTTTGCGGCATTTTTGGTCTGTGGAGACATTTTGCCAAAAAGTGTCACCTGTCCCATTGTGCCCCGGGCTGGGGCACAATGGGACAGCCTCGGGGCACATTGGGACACACCCTTTTATGAGCTAAAAATAAAGCGAAGGAGCATTAAAAAAATTGTGGGCAATAGGTTTTGATCTATTTTCGTCACAAACTATTTTGAAAAAGGACTTACGTTCCTGGTTGCCTTAAAAAAAAATCCGGAGTATGATGTGTAACAAATGCAGAAAATGCAGTGTTAAATACAGTAAAAAGCGCAAATGAAATGTTTGATGCAAAAATTCTTGTGAATAACATTATAAACGTATGGTTTGGCTTCATTTAGACATAAACTACAACTCAAACTTGAAAGCCCTTTGATTAACACGTCCCATTGTGCCCCAAACGAGGGTGTCCCATTGTGCCCCGAACGACACGCTGAACTGGACACGCTCTAGCTCTTCAACACCAAAAGCCAGAGCGCCCAGACAAGTCTCACTGAACCTCAATAGACCAACGAACACACTGGTGAACTCGCTACGAACGTGCGACAAATACTTTAAATGCTAGAGGAAAAACAAAATTCTCCGGTCTTGCTAGTTTTACCTCGTTTTTCTTACATTCGCACTTTGCTTCGACCTGCCGAAAGAACGCTCAGTCGAATAAAGTTCCCGCTTTGTGAAACCAACATGGCAACTGCTGGCCGATAATCGAGCGCAACCCGCAGATCCTTCGAACACCGCAAGGTGGCTAATTTGACAGTGTCCCATTGTGCCCCGTGTCCCATTGTACCCCATCCTCCCTTAACGCCAGGCGTGGATTGTCGTAACTGGCCCAGCATCGCGAAGCCTGTTACGACAAGACACGGTCTGGCGTACACCTACCTTGTATTCTTATGTAAGGACTGAATAGGCCTAACAGCGCTGATGATGATGATGTATTTGGTGCAGGTTCTAGATGTAAGCAAACTGCCCTCCATTTCTGAACTTGCTGGTGACTGAGGTCGAACTTCGGAAAGTTGCTACTGCACAACACAAAAGAATTCAAGAACTGGAGAGGGTAGAAGAAAAGATAGAAATTGTGTAGCCTGAAGGAGATCAAAACAACGGCTGCAACCAAAAGTGAACAGAAAGGAAGCGTTTGCACCGTGGCTGCATAGGACCCAGAAGCGGCTTCTCTTCAAGGCCACAAGAGGAGGAATTTCATGGGATAATGGTCTAATAACAGGAAAAGTACACTCGTGGACAAAATTAAAGGAACGTTTTTTTGAGCTGGCCGTAAATACCTTAGTTTTTGTCCGATCTTAACGAAACTTCGTGACGGGCACTTTGAAGGGTCCTCTTGACGCATGGGAAGTTGCATTTGCGAGGATTGATGTAAAGGGGTGGTTTCACCCCCGTTAAGGGGTGGTGCCGAAAAACGAAACTTTTGAAGGGTCCACAGGGGTCGCGGTGGTTCAAAAAATTTTAAAAAACCACTCAGGGCGCTTCGTCTTGACGCCCTCTAAAAAACGCAACCCCCCCACCCTCTCCAACGAACCCCCCCCCTACAACCCCCCCCCCCCTCTAAAATCCAGGTTTTTGACCTACAGCTCTGAAATTGCGCACACGTCCTCTCTGGACTCCTCTGATGCAGGGAAAGTCCATCCCAGTTCAAAGAGTCCCATAGCCACCCCTTGGAGGGGCGCAACAGATTGTTTTTTTTTAAAACCCCTTCTGACATGAAGCACTACCGATCATCGGACGGCGATGAAATTCACCATAATCCGTCCTTGGGTGGACAGGATCAATGCCAAAAAGACCCCGTTTCGAAAGCTACCCCCGGCGTGAACAGGGGTGGTTCAAAGTTAGGGGTGCGCACCCCCGAGCTTAAGGGTTGAAATGTGCCCGCCGCGCTTTCCCTGCGTACAGCACGGCCAGAGGCACCGGCCGCAACCCGCTTGGCTGCAATTTTCGCGTGAAGACACAGTTTACCGACCAAAATGTTCAAATTTCACAAAAAGCCCCCCCTAAGTTTTGGCCCCTCTGGAGGGTGAACGAGTTGAGCCACGACGGTGGGAGCCGCGGATCTCAAGCGCGGACGCTTCATTACCAGACCCTCAAAAACTCGGAACTTTCCAATCGCGCGTTCACTGCCAAATCGGTGCGGAATTTCAAAACGAACGAACGGTACGGCATGGACACGCACGCTGCGGCCCCCGGGAAGTAGGCAGCCCATCGTACACCGTGTGCCCCCCTCCTCGTTTTCCCCTTCAATTTCAGAAATTTCCCCGAGTTTTGGGCGCCGCTTTTAATGGATCGCAGCAATTATTCTCTCGCAAAACGCCGCAAAACGATGAAATTGAAGGGGAAAGCGAGGAGGGGGACACACAGTGTACGATGGGCTGCCTACCTCCGGGAGCCGCAGCGTGCGTGTCCATGCCGTTCCGTTCGTTCGATATGAAATTCCGCACCGATTTGGCAGTGAAGCGCGATTGGAAAGTTCCGAGTTTTTGGGGGTCCGGTAATGAAGCGTCCGCGCTTGAGATTCCGCGGCCCCCACCGTCGTGGCTCAACTCGTTCACCCTCCAGGGGGGCCAAAACTTGGGGGTGGTTTTTTGTGAAATTTGAACATTTTGGTGGGTAAACTGTGTCTTCACGCGAAATTGCAGCCAAGCGGGTTGCGGCCGGTGCCTCTGGCCGTGCTGTACGCAGGGAAAGCGCGGCGGGCACATTTCAACCCTTAAGCTCGGGGTTGCGCACCCCTAATTTTGAACCCCCCCTGTTCACGCCGGGGGTAGCTTTCGAAACGGGGTCTTTTCGGCATTGATCCTGTCCCCCCAAGGACGGATTATGGTGAATTTCATCGCCGTCCGATGATCGGTGTGCTTCATGTCAAAAGGGGGTTGAAAACAAACAATCTGTTGCGCCCCCCCAAGGGGTGGCTATGGGACTCTTTGAACTGGGAGGACTTTCCCCGCATCAGAGGGTCCAGAGACGGACGTGTGCGCAATTTCAGAGCTGTCGGGGAAAAACTCTGGATTTTAGAGGGGGGGGGGGGTTTTAGAGGGTGGGTTCGTCGGAGAGGGCTGGCGGGGGTTGCGTTTTTAGAGGGCGTCAAGACGAAGCGCCCTGAGTGGTTTTTAAATTTTTCGAACCCACCGCGACCCCTGTGGACCCCTTTAAAAGTTGCGTTTTTCGGCACCACCCCCCTTTAAAGGGGTGAAACCACCCCCTTTAAAATCAATCCTCGCAAATGCAAATTTCCCCTGCTCAAGAGGACCCTTCAAAGCTGCCCGTCACGAAGTTTCGTTAAGATCGGACAAAAACTAAGGTTTTACGGCCAGCTCAAAAAACGTTCCTTTAATTTTTTCCACGAGTGTAGATACATCGGCAACTTTGGCCCGTCCCGTTCATCAGGGAATGTGCGAATTTCGCCTATGTTTTAAACCCCGACGGGGTCAAAATAAATGTTATTTTCGTCATCGCGCCCTCAAAAACCTCAGGAACAAAGCAAAATTTTAATAAAAAGAATGTCCAAAATACCCCACTGGGATTTGAACCCAGGTCCAAAATTCTACGATTCGCTTGAAACTGGCACCGTTTTTTGTTTCGTCGCCCCGATTCCCAAAAAAACCCCTACATCCCTACTAGCTGTATCCCTTGCCGAAATCCTCCTCGACCCCATGTAGACCATGATGCACCTGCAGCAGCGCCCCGGGGCCCGGATCGGTTTGCTGCCACCGGGCGGTTCAAAGGGTCACCCAAGGAGGCTGCATACCAAAATTTTGGGCAAGATCGACCACGGGAATCTTCGGACGGACGGACGGACGCACAGCAGGGATCATACTATATGCCCGTCCCTCCGTCATTTTTTTTTTACAAAAAATAAACGGACGGGCCAAAAAGGGAAGGGTTAACCCTTCCGGCGCGCACATTTTCAGGGCTCTGGTGTGTGTGCCCCTCTGTTTTGCCCGAGGCACCGCCGGCAGACTCCGCCGGGGGGGACGAAGCAGTGGCTTCTAGGCAGGGCGGTGCCAGAGTGCCCAGCAAAGCTTATGATGCAGAGTACGTATTTTTTTTAAAGACACAATTATTCATGGTTTGTCCCTATACAGTATTAGACTATGTTTGTTCCCCAGGGGGCCTTCGACCTCTGCACCCCGATACTACACCGGCGGGGGGGCAATATATCAAGTGCTTACGACCTCCGCATCAGTATCAAACGGAAGGGAAGGGTTGCAGTGGATACCTTCTTTTGCAAAAAGATACCCCCGTTACCTGAGGTTCGCACCCTACAGGGGTCCGTTCAGTTCATTAAAATCTGCTGCGGGTTTTTTTGAAGAAAAATTTTTTACTTATTAGAAATTGCTGGAGAAGACTTGGAAATGCTGTCAAAGGCTGTCAAAAAATTTTGCACGGAATGGTATTGAAAAAACTCCAGCCTACTGTAAAAGAACAAAAAGCTACATTCCCATCTCACAAAGGGTGCAGGGGAAAAGGGTTTTATAAATTTTCCTGGGTGGGATTCGACGCAGAGGGAAATGTTCAGTGGCTGCTTACTTAAAGGGGGAGTAGTGTCATTTTCACGTGTTTTGACGATCTTCGAACCTCCTGTTTAGACGTTAATAGAAAGAAAATATGAAAGCCAGAGACAAACGGGAGGCACCATTCTGAGAGGAAAGTTTTTACAACATTTTCAAAAAAAATATTTTGTTTTTGCACTGAACTAGGATGTTTTGTGTTCTATGCTAAAATGGTCTGCAAAAATTTCATGGTGTCACTGGGCGCACGATTGCAGCCAAAGTTTTTAACTTTTTACCAATCGGTAAAATGCATCTGAAAAACATGAAATTGCCCATAAACGACCCTTGGGTTTCAATATTGGGGAAGAAAAACTATTGAAACGCTCATCTTTAACTTTAGATGGAAACCCAAAAACTTTTTTTCTTGCCTAATATTGAAAACCCCCGGGTCTTTTATGGGCAATTTCATGCTTATTCAGATGCATTTTACCGATTGGTAAAAGTTAAAAACTTTGACTGCAAGTGCGCGCAGTGACACCATGTAATTTTTCAGACCATTTTTGCATAGAACACAAAACATCCTAATTCAGTGCTAAAAAAATTTTTTTTTTTTTAAAATGTTGTAAAAACTTTCCTCTTTTAAAAAGGTACCTGCCGTTTTTCTCTGGCATTCATACTTATCTTATATTAACGTCTAAACAGGAGGTTCGAAAATCGTCAAAATACGGCAAAAGACACTACTGCCCCCTTAAACTCATTAACAACTGGTGAAAAAAAATTCTGTTCCAAAACCTTTTCCGATCTTTAGTCAAAAAAAGAGTCGGTAAAAACAAGAATGATCTGAGGAGGGAGGGCAGGAATTGAAGCATTCACAGCACCTAGACTATTAGCAGGGCATGAGAACCTAAACATGTCGAGTTCAAAATCATCCAAATGAGCAAGGATAGGCAGCACAATTTTGGGCCCCGAAAATTGGCTGAAGTCTTACGCCACAAAACTCCCTGAACAAAATTTTACACAAGGTTTCTTTGTTCAGAGATTGGGGAGGCGGTCGTGTGAGGCTAGCCTCCCAGGATCGTGGCGGAATCTCCCGCGATCTCTCCTGGGAGGGGGGGGCAAAAAAGTTAATTAGATTAAGGGCTTTCAGCTTCCGTTTAATGCTTGTTGCATGATTGCCTGCACCCCTGCTAAGCGCCGAACGCGAACGAGTCGCAGGCGAACTAAGGAATT
>NW_023144630.1:11316106-11337599 GCF_012932325.1 Thrips palmi | reverse complement strand
AATCACCTACAGTAATGCTGTTCAATAACAACCGTATTGTTTTTTATCTGAACGGGAAACCCATCCAGAAACAGCA
Source organism: Thrips palmi (assembly GCF_012932325.1). NCBI lineage: Eukaryota > Metazoa > Arthropoda > Insecta > Thysanoptera > Thripidae > Thrips > Thrips palmi. The sequence goes on along the minus strand of NW_023144630.1, from coordinate 11,337,523 downwards.
CTTTCGTTTCATGACAACTTCCTTGTCGAGTAACAATCATGTAATCGTGATTCAAAACAGTTGTCTTGTCGTTGAACAGGTTTCATGTTAAGAAACAGCCTTTTGCAATCTTAAAACATATATTGTTGTCAGGTTACAAGGGTCTTGTTTAAGAACAGCACGATGAAATAAACACAAATTTTGGGGAAGACATCGTCCAAGACTCCAAAGAAGTATTGTTTTATTTACAATCGAACTGTCAGAAAACAGCACCGAGGGCTACAACATGCTTGTAATAAAACAAGTCGTGCTGCTATCAAACTTAACAGCATAAGTGCTGTTAATTTACAGCACTTTTTTTAACAGTGTAAAATGTTAGATTTGTTGCATTCGTTTCAACAGGTGTGGGTCTGTGCATAAACAAATCGCGACTGAGAGCATCATAACCTATGAAAGCACGTCGACCCACAATAATTTAATTTTATAGAAAGGTAGCATTTCAGTATGCAGTAACATCTAAAACAATTATTCGAGTTCTATGAATATGAGGTCTGACCAAGCATATCCGAGCCCAAGGCAAGGTTAGAAATCCAATGTGCGTGTGGATACCATGATTCTCAAATAAGTCTCACGAAAAGTAACAATATTTCAGCAAAAAGTGAGACGTGATGCATGGAAAATTGCGATAAAATTAGCACGGGATGAGACTACAACAATTCTTACAGAACGAAACGCAAATTGCGTTACTCACCGAGGGGAAGAGAAGCCGGAGCGGGGCTAGCGGTCTGGTTGTTTGTGACGCTCGTCTCACCGCGACTCCAGCCTCCCCCCACCCTACCTTCGGAGGGAAGGACACTTCCACGGCATGGGGTATGTCTGAAACGTACATACTCTGCCACCGAGAGACTTTCCGAAGCGGTCGCGAGCTTCAACGGAGACTTTTCGATAAAAAATGTGCAGCTAATTACTCATCTAATACACCCTATTACACCCATTACACTGTTAGAAAAACTGCTGTTGGTTTACGACAAATTTGTCGTAAAGTTTCATAGCAGAAGTTGCTGTCAATTGAGAAAGATGTCGTAAGATAAAATGTCGTAGTCTGATGAAAGTGCTGTTCAACGATAAAATTATCATAGACATTGGCTGAACTCATATCCTCTTCACAGTCATTGGATCCAAATCATCAATCAACGACATTGTTGTTACATGATGACAATGTCGTTACATGATGACAATGTCGTTACATGATGACAATGTCTTTTCAAAAAGATTGTTTGACTCCTAGCATTACGATGAAAAAATCACAATTGCCATATTGTCAAATATTCCGGCAAAAAGTCTCAAAACTTAGCGAAGAAGTGAAAAATGTCAAGGTCAAGCTTTTACGACAAAATAGTATGCGCAAGAAGATTTTTTAAAATACAGCCAAAATAGGCTCAAAAAGACTCTTCGACTGGGTTCAGAGCCTGGCATGTGCCTTCAAAAGTCAAATTTTAGTCTCCTCGAAGAAAGATTTTATATTCCGGACAAATTGTGACAGTGGGATCCTTTTGGGAAAAATAGCAAGATTTTCACCAGAACCTCCCCTTAACCTTTGAGGCAGACTGGTGAGCAAAAACACAGCTGTTCGTCATGAAAGGTTATCAAAATAGCATTAAGTTTTCATGCTAATTAAGATGTGCCTTTCCCAGACTTTTTGCCGGAATATTTGACAATATGGCAAATGTGATTATTTCATCGTAATCCTACAAGTCAAACAATCTTTGAACGACTTTTGTCGTTTTGAGATGAAATTATTGTTTGATAACGATACTTTTATTGTTTTGATTTTGAGCATAGTCTTTTGTAACCATACAATTTTGTATTCTTAAAACAAGTTTTTTTGTAATATGATGGTTGTTTTGTTTTGAATTTTGACAATTTTGTCGTCTTATAACAATCATGCTGTTGAACTTTTTTTCGTTATCCCACAACTTTTTCTAACAGTGTACAGCGCTAATACGCCGCAAATACCACTATTACCAGTAATTACGGCCATTACGCAACTATTACCTAATACAGGCAGTAATACAGACCAATTACACACCCGACAACCGACCAATACCAGAGTGAATTCCCCCTCGGGTACGCCAGGCGCGGATTGGAGAAACAGGCAGCGAGACATCGCGAAGCCTGTTACGACAAGACGCGGTCTGGCGTAAACCTACCTTGTAGTGTTAACAGTGTACTTCTGTAAATGCAACATTTTCCACCAAATTAGTAAATAGTTGAGACTAACTGGACTTGGACGCGCTGTGCAGCGATGCCTACGCCCAACACTTCAGGGCAGAGGACGTCCAGGCCGTCATGGAGGGGCTAGAGGCGGACCTGCCCCAGTCCCACCCCCTGGCCTCGGCCCCCGAGCACCCCGTGCAGACACCTGTGCAGCCCACCAGGGTGCGCCGGGCCGCCGAGCCTGTCGCCCTGGCGGTCCCCGTCAGCACAGTCCCCAAGGTGTGGCCATACCCACTGGAGTGCGAGACCAAGGACATGCCTTTGACACGGAACGGGTCGAAGACGTTTCACCTCGGCCTGGATGCAATGACCATGGCGCCCTACATGCTTCTCCTAAGCGAAGCCAACGCCAGGTCAAATCGACCATGGATACGGTTTACTCTGGAGGAGTTCCAGGTGTTCAGTGCACCTGCTATGCACAAATTGCTTGTCAAGGCCATCCAGAAAAACGAGCCTTTGGAACCGGACACACTAAGTATAGGGGACATTGAGGTAAAGGTTCTTGTCAACACAAAACATAAGTACAGGACTTCAGTCTTTAGATGTTTGAGGACTTAGATGTGGCACACTGTTAAAAATCCACTGTAATATTACGACACAATCACCTACAGTAATGCTGTTACCGTATTGTTTTGTATCTGAACGGGAAACCCATCCAGAAACAGCACTTTCGTTTCATAACAACTTCCTTGTCAAGTAACAGTAATGTAATCGTGATTCAAAACAGTTGTTTTGTCGTTGAACAGGTTTCATGTTTAGAAATAGCCTTTTGCAATGTTAAAACATACATTGTTGTCAGGTTACAAGGGTCTTGTTTAATAACAGCACGATGAAATCAACACAAATGTTGGGAAGACATCGTCGAAGACTCCAAAGAAGTATTGTTTTATTACAATCGAACTGTCAGAAAACAGCACCGAGGGCTACAACATGCTTGTAATAAAACAAGTCGTGCTGCTATCAAACTTAACAGCATAAGTGGGACATTCCACGTGAATTCAACGACGGTTTGGAATCGAGGTCCTCGGATTTCGACCTAAGTGGTATCAATCGATTCAGTATCGGCCCCTGACTCACCATGTAAATTTTTTTGAAAAAATTTTGAACGGTTTAGTTTTTGCACCAGTTTTATGGTTTTATAAGTTTAAAAATAGTAAAAAAAAAAATATTTTTTAAAAATTTTTTTGTAGGTGTTCTTGAGGGTTTAGGAATGTGGGAAAAGCATTAAAAGTTGTTTGAGAACCATCTGGGAGGTTTTAAGGGTAGTGAAAATGGTGAATTTTGGTGAAAATTTGACAAATTTCACCGTTCTGAAAATACGTCATCATGGATTTTGGCGAAACTTTTTTTTTCTTTTCCTCTACTATTGGTGCATACTCCCTTAAGAGGGTTTGGATGGCCCGCCACAATTTTTTCTTCTGGAGCCTATAACATGTCTAATTGCGGCATATTTTTCCCTTTAATTGACTGTTTTTTTGTCGTTTCTCTCATACGCTTACTTGGTCGACCATACAGATCACTCAAAGTAAGGATATCAGGGCCCAACACAACTCCTGATAGCTAGCTCTTCTATATGCAGACTTTTAGAGACCCATGCAATCATTATCATAGATACTTTAAGGGGGCAGTAGCGTCTTTTGCACGTGTTTTGACGATTTTTGAACCTCCTGTTTAGACGTTAATATAAAGATAAGTATGAATGCCAGAGGCAAACGGCAGGCACCATTTGAAAGATAAAAGTTTTTACAACATTTTCAAAAAAAAATATTTTGTTTTAGCATTGAATTAGGATGTTTTGTGTTATATGCAAAAATGGTCTGCAAAATTACATGGTTTCACTGCGCGCACGATTGCAGCCAAAGTTTTTAACTTTTTACCAATCGGTAAAATGCATCTGAAAAGCATGAAATTGCCCATAAATGACCCTTGGGTTTTAATATTGGGCCAGAAAAAATGTGGTTCGTTTCCATCTTAATTTGAAGATGAGCGTTTCAATAGTTTTTCTTGCCCAATATTGAAACCCAAGGGTCATTTTATGGGCAATTTCATGCTTTTTCAGATGCATTTTACCGATTGGTAAAAAGTTAAAAACTTTGGCTGCAATCGTGCGCGCAGTGACACCATGTAATTTTGCAGACCATTTTTGCATAGAACACAAAACATCCTAATTCAATGCTAAAACAAAATATTTTTTTTGAAAATGTTGTAAAAACTTTTATCTTTCAAATGGTGCCTGCCGTTTGTCTCTGGCATTCATACTTATCTTTATATTAACGTCTAAACAGGAGGTTCGAAAATCGTCAAAACACGTGCAAATGACGCTACTGCCCCCTTAAACAATTTTTTTTTTATTTTGAGCACAGTTTCACTCATAGATCTCGACTAACCTGAGACATGGAGTTTTGAAGTGGACAAAAGTTTAGTGACAACTCACTATTTAAGGGTGGCAAGATTCAGAAATTGTTAATGGAAAGAGTAATCAAGTTGAAACATGTGCTGTACTACATAAAGTCCACTTCGAACTCCATGTCTCAGGTTAGTCGAGATCTATGAGTGAAAATGTGCTCAAAATAAAATAAATTTGTGTAAAGTAACTATAATAATGGTTGCATGGGTCCCTAAAAGTCTGCATATAGAAGAGCTAGCTATCAGGAGTTGTGTTGGGCCCTGATATCCTTACTTTGAGTGATCTGCATGGTCGACCAAGTAAGCGTATGAGAGAAACGACAAAAAAACAGTCAATTAAAGGGAAAAATATGCCGCAATTAGACATGTTATAGGCTCCAGAAGAAAATATTGTGGCGGGCCATCCAAACCCTCTTAAGGGAGTATGCACCAATAGTAGAGGAAAAGAAAAAAAAAGTTTGGCCAAAATCCATGATGACGTATTTTCAGAACGGTGAAATTTGTCAAAATTTTTACCAAAATTTACCATTTTCACTACCCTTAAAACCTCCCAGATGGTTCTCAAACAACTTTTAATGCTTTTCCCACATTCCTAAACCCTCAAGAACACCTACAAAAAATTTTGAAAAAATATTTTTGTTTTTACTATTTTTAAACTTATAAAACCATAAAACTGGTGCAAAAACTAAACCGTTTTAAAATTTTTTCAAAAAAATTACATGGTGAGTCAGGGGCCGATACTGAATCGATTGATACCACTTAGGTCGAAATCCGAGGACCTCGATTCCAAACCGTCGTTGAATTCACGTGGAATGTCCCACGTGCTGTTAATTTACAGCACTTTTTTTAACAGTGCAGGGATTGAGATTTACTAGTTTCCTCCAAAATTATGTTCCTTTCCAGCGGAAAGGATTCTACTTAATTTTATTTGAGTATTTTTATCTATTTGTTGAGGCTTTGACACTGTACTCTAATTGGATTATTTTACGTATGTATGTTTACCAAAGTTTAACTTAAAGTTCCTGAATTGTGTTTGTTTCCGTTGCTTCTGGTAAAAAAGCTGAATGAAAATGTACCTCATTACCATGCATTTCGCTCCTCTTACTCTAAAACCTCCGCAGACCACACCCCAAAGTCACTAGATACGCAATTTATCGGTCCGAAAGTTCAAATTTGATGTTTCTGGCGCGATTTGGACGTGGCGGAAAGTTTGGCGGTTTTCGGCGGCCATGGCGGCGGTTTTGTGCGGCTTCCACGCCACACTGTTATAAATCCACTGTAATATTACAACACAATCACCTACAGTAATGCTGTTACATAACAACAGTATTGTTTTGTGTCTAAACGGGAAACCCATCCAGAAACAACACTTTCGTTTCAAAACAACTTCCTTTTCAATTAACAATAATGTTATCGTGATTTAAAACAGTTGTGTTGTCGTTGAACGGGTTTTCATGTTTAGAAACACCCTTTTTGCAATCTTAAAACATATGTTGTTGTCAGGTTACAGGGGTCTTGTTTAATAACAGCACGATGAGACGAACGCAATTGTAGCGAAGACTTTATCGAAGACTCCAAAGAAGTATTGTTTTATTACAATCGAACTGTCTGAAAACAGCACCGAGGGCTTCAACATGCTTGTAATAAAACAAGTAGTGTTGCTATCAAACTTAACAGCATAAATGCTGTTAATTTACAGCACATTTTTTAACAGTGCATCTGGTGGCGGACCGGGCTACTACGGGTCTGGCATCACTGCTCTTCTCTACTCAGGCGGAGGCTGTCCCGGCGTCCTCAGATTTATATTGTTTTAATTGGCTGAGCGATAGCGAAGCCCGTTACTCCAGTGCGGTTGAAAAGTTTTTTCTGTGTGTCAGTCTGTCTGTGTGTGTACACTACTCCTCCTGAACGGCTCGGCCGATCTGGCTGAGACTTTGCAGGCTTATGTGGTATGTTCTTCCCCAGACCAACTTTTCGCAGGCAACATCGGGCAGGCATTGGTCAAGTACCGGGCAACTATGCGCAACTACGGGCAACTGCCGGGCAACTGCCGGGCAACTCGGGGCAACTGCCGGGCAACCCGGGGCAACTCCGAGCAACTCCGAGCAACTGCCGGGCAACTACGGGCAACCACCGGGCAACTGCCGGGCAACTGTGCACCCGAGCACAGCTCGCGGGCAACTGAAGGAAGATGTCGGAAAACATCAGTTCAATAGGTCGGTTTTGACACCCCTTTTTAAAGGCGTAGCAAAACCATGCTAAAATCGACCTATTTTATTCTGCAGATCAGCCATTTCGAGTCTAAATCTATGACAATGGGTATCTTGCTTTTCATCTCGTTGAGACGAATCCATTTGCGACATCAGTTTTTCATTTCCACATATTTGATTTTTCACCTCCCGTACGAAAATGTTGGAGTCCGAAAAGCAGCCAAAAACAACCGTTTGCGGACCGTCCGAAACGGCTCCAAAAGTCGGACCGGGACAGTTCCTAAATCCGCCCTCGGACAGTTCCCAAAAACATTGAAAAAGACCAAAGTCAGAAAGATTCCGGACTTGTCCTGAGTACCAACGCTAGTCGAAAAACGGACAGTCCGAACAAATGCACCAGCCTGCTGCCCCTCGCCCCTCCCTTTCCCCCTTCCCCTTTCCCTTCGGACGCAGGCTGCTTCGGCCGGCCGGCCGGGGATTTTCCGCGGGAGCGCGCCCTAGCGCCGGTTGGGCTCACCCTACCTGGCTCGGCTGGGCGGCCACCACTGCCGTGGCGGCTCGGCTCGACTCGGCTCGACTCGGCTCGGGGCACGGTGGCCGGTCAGACACGGCAAGGGACGCGATTTACAGCCTCCAGTGGAATATTACACACAAATTTTGATCATGCACTAACTGTAGCATACCTGCAAGTACATGCCTGCACAAGCGAACTCGTTGAAGCTGTTTGCAAATGATGGGAACACTTGGGGACGAGGGTGAAAGAGGAGAGGCGAATAAAATAATACACCTCCCACCCTCTCACCGCCCGTCCTTCAAGTTTGAGAGACACACACACTTGCGGTAGCCAGCAGCCAGCGGATAGTTGTTTGTTTGGGACACTTAGTACAGCAACGCACTCAAATTCGATCAATGTTTAGGAAAACGCCGTACACGACACCTCACCAAAAATTACTTCTAGAACAGTCGCGAATCGCCTGAACATCGCTCCGAGAAAGTAACGAGTGGAAAGTAGATGTGACTTGTGCGCGTTCCTCTATGTTCACTGATCACAGATGCGCTGCTGTGCGATGTGACTCGCTCAACAGCGCGCCGAAAACTGGCGAAAACTGCATCTCTGGCCGCGTCCGCCAGGGCGCCAGGTAACCTCGGCGACCCTTCGGGCCTTCGGCTTGCTTCGGCACGCCCGCGAGCGGCGTTTTCCGCGTACCCAGTTGCCGGGACGTCCGGGCGCCCCGGCTCGGCCCGGGCCCGGGCCAGCTGCACCTAGGCAGGACTCTTTCGGACAGTCCTTGACTTTGAGTGGTTCAGAAACCAAGAAACGGAACTGTCCGGTCCGGACTCCGATTCGGCCCGGACTCTATTCGGGCCTAACCAGAGGGAAAGCGGAACTGTCCGGGGCTGGTGGACAAGTTTGGAATAGTCCTTGGCTAGGTTTCGGAACTCTTCGCTATTGTAAGGGCTCTTTTCTGTCAATAGTACTAAAAATCTCCATTCAAGAAACGTTCATGGAAGCAGATGATACTCGTCTGGTACTGTCGTGTGTGCTATAGTTTTGACAGTATGCTCGCATGTTTGTGATTATATATAAAATTGTAAATAAGGGTTAGAACATAATGATGGGGAGTGAGTGTCGATGTTGGTCCTTGCCGCGCGGGGCCGAGCCGAGGAGACGGTGCCATTGTTTACGCCCGGTGCCGCTGGCGCTGTTCCCGGGGGCAGGAGTTATCGATGTTTCGAGCACATTGTTGACCGTGCATACACTGAGAATGAAAGAGTCACCACCATCGCCCTTTTTTTGGGTAACGCACGCACCGTTGCCCAAATTTGGGTGACGAGCCCGCGGTGACCAAATTTTGGGCAGTCATAAAATCGTCGCCCAAATTTGGGTAACGTCGTCAGCGACGCCGTGAGGTCCCCGAGACGCTCTTCCGGGCCACCACGATGGGCGTTTAGGCCTCCGGCCATCGTGGTGGCCCCGGAAGGACGTCATCGGGAACCTCACGGCGTCGCCGACGGCGTTACCCAAATTTGGGCGACCAAACGCCTGTTTCCAAATTTCGGGTGATGAATTTTTCGTCACCAAAATTTGGGTAACGAAGTTGCATCACCCATTTAAAGGGTGATGGTGGTGACCAATTCATTCTCAGTGATCAAGCACTCACTGTCCCGCTCTCGAGTAAAAGCTAGCTGACACCTTTAAGTGTCTTGTATTGTTCTAAGTCTGTTTGAAGTAGTAAAGGTATCATCTGCTAAAAATACCGGACTACGAAGTTTGAGGGGATCTGAAAAGAGTATCATAAAACCCTGCAGGAACCCGACCGCTACCTGCCTCGGTCTCCTCGGCCTCCGCGAATTCCCCCCCCCCCCCCCCCCCCCCACACACACGCTTCCCCTCTCCGATTCGTTGGACCAGCCCGTCATAGTCAGGAAAAGGCTGAGAGTGTGTCCCGTACCTATACGAAACTTTGGCATGTTCGAAGCTCAAATCCTTGATAATTTCAAATCTAAGTTTATGTGTTATCTGAGTTTATAAAATCAAATATGTGGAAATGAAAAACTGATGTCGGAAATGGATTCATCTCAACGAGATGAAAAGCAAGATACCCATATGTCATAGATTTAGACTCGAAATGGCTGATCTGCAGAATAAAATAGGTCGATTTTAGCATGTTTTGCTACGCCTTTAAAAAGGGGTGTCAAAACCGACCTATTGAACTGATGTTTTCCGACATCTTCCTTCAGTTGCCCGCGAGCTGTGCTCGGGCGCACGGTTGCCCGGCAGTTGCCCGGTGGTTGCCCGGCAGTTGCTCGGAGTTGCCCGGTGGTTGCCCGGCAGTTGCCCCGAGTTGCTCGGCAGTTGCCCGTAGTTGCGCATAGTTGCCCGGTACTTGACCAATGCCTGCCCGATGTTGCCTGCGAAATGTTGGTCTGGGGTTGGCTCGGCACACGCGAAATTTCACTATCCTAACTCAACTCGTTCAGTTTTTAAAGCCGAAAAACACCTAAAAAACGGCGAAAAATCGAGTTTTCTGCAGGAAGATCACCTCTGTCTTGAAGAAAGGGGGGTCTGGGGGGCGGAGCTCCCCAGCCCCGACAAGTTAAAAAGTGACAAGGGTCAAGATCGTGTTATCTGTAGATGAAGCAACTCTACACTGGCCGTCAAAATTTAAGCCCCACTTTTTCCTTTGCTTATAACTCTTGCTAGAATTGAGCAAGAAACTTGAAATTTTGAGGAGAGGTGGGCCAAAGTGTTTCGTAAACGTCCCCAAAGTTTCAACAACGAAACTCATCCCTTTGCGTCTTTTTCCACCCCTCCCGTAAAACAGTGTCAAATTTTGACACTTTTGTAAGGTTCAAAATGGCCTTCCCGTTGTTACAGAGGGTTCAAACTTGGTGAGTCGACTCATTTTGACGTCCTCTCTCAGTTAAGACCAGAGCCACCCCTGTACGACGCGCCGTTCCTGAGCCAGAAAAAAAACCACCCCCTGCAAGGGATGATTCTTTAGGACCTTTTCCATGTCAGCGTGGTAGCGGGAGGTCCCCCGGACTCGACAAAAGTGTTTCCGTGTCCGTGGCACTCTCCGGGGGGTGACCACCCCCCTAACGACTGACCCCCCAATCTTTTTTTTTTCCCTAAAACCAAAAAAAATGTCAAAACGGGGCCCCAAAAAGCAAGAAACACGATTGATTTCAACCGCCTGAATCGATTCCAGACAAAAAAACTGCACATCGTTGCTAAACAACTTTTGGCAGGGGGGGAAAACCACTTACCCCCCTCACCCCTTTTGAAGGGGATGGGGGGCCGCCGGCGGGACCCCGTGTTCGCGGCACGATGGAGGGGTTCCTCCGGCAGCTCCACGCCAAATTTGAAGTGATTCGGTCCATTCGTTCCCGTCCGGGGCCCAAAAGACGTTAAATCGCGTCACTCTCAACCCCTAAGTTTGCACCCCTGATTCTCCGTAACCAGGAGGGGCACAACATCCGCTCAGGTTCGCTGTGGAGCGCACGACCTTCCTTGACAAGGGTGCAAATGCCGAAACCCCTGCGACCAACGAGTCAGCCGCCAGAGCGCTCAGAAAATGAGCGCCTGTTGAGTCGTGTCCGCGACGTGTCCGCGACGCTGCGAGACAGAACGGCGTAACCCAAAGAGAAACGGCTCGGAAATTGCCGACAGAGCAACAGAAACACCGGCCGGGCCGTCGCCGGCACTCAGTGATAACCACAGAAACGACAACAATGAAAATTGGACACTTTCCGTTCAAGAGAGCCGAGTGGCTGCCTACCGCCCAGGCGGAGCGGCGGACGCTTTCGGACTGGACGCTGAGTGCGACTCATTTTCTGAGCGCTCTGGCGGCTGACTCGTTGGTCGCAGGGGTTTCGGCATTTGCACCCTTGTCAAGGAAGGTCGTGCGCTCCACAGCGAACCTGAGCGGATGTTGTGCCCCTCCTGGTTACGGAGAATCAGGGGTGCAAACTTAGGGGTTGAGAGTGACGCGATTTAACGTCTTTTGGGCCCCGGACGGGAACGAATGGACCGAATCACTTCAAATTTGGCGTGGAGCTGCCGGAGGAACCCCTCTATCGTGCCGTGAACACGGGGTCCCGCCGGCGGCCCCCCATCCCCTTCAAAAGGGGTGAGGGGCGTAAGTGGTTTCCACCCCCTGCCAAAACGTTGTTAAGCAACGATGTGCAGTTTTTTCGTCTGGACTCGATTCAGGTGGTTAAAATCAATCGTGTTTCTTGCTTTTGGGCCCAGTTTTCGACATTTTTTGTGGTTTTAGGGAAAAAACAAGATTTGGGGTGTCAGTCGTTAGGGGCTGGTCACCTCCTGGAGAGTGCCACGGACACGGAAACACTTTTGTCGTGTCCGGGGGCCCTCCCGCTACCACGCTGACCTCCTGGAAAAGGTCCCAAAGAATCATCCCTTGCAGGGGGTGGTTTTTTTTCTGGCTCAGGAACGGCGCGTCGTACAGGGGTGGCTCTGGTCTTAATCGAAAGAGGACGTCAAAATGAGTCGACTCACCAAGTTTGAACCCTCTGTAACAACGGGAAGGCCATTTTGAACCTTACAAAAGTGTCAAAATTTGACACTGTTTTACGGGAGGGGTGGAAAAAGACGCAAAGGGGTGAGTTTCGTTGTTGAAACTTTGGGGACGTTTACGCAACACTTTGGCCCACCTCTTCTCAAAATTTCAAGTTTCTAGCTCAATTCTAGCAAGAGTTATAAGCAAAGGAAAAAGTGGGGCTTAAATTTTGACGGCCAGTGTATCTAGAATTAAGGGGGGTCTGGGGGGCGGAGCCCTCCAGCATGCAACACGTAAGAAGTAACCGACGATGGACAAGCCAATGCCTGCCGAAGGCAGGCTGGTAGTATCCTCCCGTTCTTTGCAATGCACCATTCAAATATTCAAAAATTCTAAATATGAAAATTGGTTGTTGGCTGAGCGATAGCGAAGCCCGTTACTCCAGTGCGGTTGAAAAGATTTGTCTGTCTGTCTGTGTGAGTGTGTGTGTGTGTGAGTGTGTGTGTGTGTACTACTCCTCCTGAATGGCTCGGCCGATCTAGCCGAGATTTTGCAGGCTTATTGGGCATGTTCTTGGCTGGGCACACCCGAAATTTCACTATCCTAGCTCAACTGGTTCAGTTTTTACAGCCGAAAAACACCTAAAAAACGGCGAAAAATCGAGTTTTCTGCAGGTAGATCACATCTGTCTTGAAGAAAGGGGAGTCTAGGGGGCTCCAGCCTCGACAAGTTACAAGGGTCAAGATCGTGTTATCTGTAAATGAAGCAACTCTTTCTAGAATTAAGGGGGGTCTGGGGGGCCTAGAATGCAAGACGTGAGAACCCGACGACGGACAAGCCAATGTCTGCCGAAGGCAGGCTAGCGCCGCAGGCCAAGGTAGGTACGCCAGGCGCGGATTGGAGGAACAAGCCGCGAGACATCGCGAAGCCTGTTACGACGACGCGGTCTGGCGTAAACCTACCTTGTCGTATTAGCATGGCTTCTGGTGCTGCGTTTCCGCCTTCAAGCACAATGCGGGATTAAATTTGATAGGGCGGCTGGTCGAGCGTTGCATATGAGACACTTGTTCGCACAGAACCTTCAATAGTCGAATCAAAATCACCATGCACGTGTTAATCACGAATTGCGATACACTAAAATTTACATTCTCGTCAGTATCATCTGCTTTCACGTTAGCGTTAACGTTATATCTCTTCCTTATTGACTTTTTGCCCTTTGCTTACGTAGTTTTTTCCAGTGGGCAACTCCCCCACCTCCACATGCACAAGGTAATTGCTCGCTTTATCTGTCCCATTCAAAATGCCCTTGTTGCCAATTTTACACTTGTTTATTATCTCTTTGGCGGTTTCCCATAGGTCAGCCGCCGTGGGCCCTTATCCCTGGAGACGCAGTCTACGAACCTGCAGGGCAGTTCAAATTTACAACGGGAGAAGTGACGTGTGAAAGGTGCAGCAAAAGTTCAAAGGACTGCTTCCAGTTTAACTGTGGACACTTTTCCTTTTGCCGTGACTGTACCAGCGCACTGTCTCGTTTTACTCCAGGCGGCATTTTCTGTCCTGTTTGTAATGAAAGAGTAACGGATGTGAGCTGTTAATCGCCTTGTGAAAGTCCCGAAAAATGAGTAGCCGTGTTTCCATTCCGATTCCAAAGCGATTAGACGTATAATGTTTAATTTCTGTGTAAAGGCCCACATTAATGCTTTACTTAGTAGTGTACAGGTTTTTTTTTTTTTCGTTTCAAATTCTTGAAGGCAGTTCTACAAAAAATTCTTCTTTTCTGTGTAAAGGCGTACATCAATGTTTCATTTGGTATTGTACAAGTGTTGTTCGCGATCATTTGTATGTAGGATGTTGTAGAGACTGCTTCTAGTTCTAGTAATAAATGACTTGTATACAGTCACTCGAATAAATGACCCCCCCATTTTTTAAAATGTGACTTGTGTTTGAAGAGTAGTAAAAATAATGTCGTTTAAACTGTCCTTTTTTAAATAATAAATGGCGCTGCAATCGATCTGATGTTCCTTTGTTTTCCCTCCCATTACACACTTCCAGGATTCCATGTATGTCTTCTAGCCTTAGCTCCCTCCATGCCTTGCCCATGATTTATTTGAGGGTGTAGTGGCCATGGACATGATGCTATTTATCAAGAAATTTATACAACTGAAATGGTTTACTCGCATAAGCCTCAACACAAAAATAAAAGCCTTGAAATGTGTTGGTAATGATGCTGCCAACAGACCTACAACTATAACTTTGAACAGCAAAAAGCAAATGAAAAGAAAATTTTCGGGAAGTGCATCCCAGAATTGGGCTATGATGCGGTTTTCCCTCTCATTCTGCAAGATTCGGCGAAGGATCAAGATGACCCTCAATGGAACGCTTACCTTAAATTGAGATAAATTTGCCAGTTAGTATGTGCTCACAAGATTACCGAACAAGATCTCATTGAATTAGAAGCATTGATTTTAAAGAAAAACTGATATGTAAACTTCATTATCTGGCCCATTACCCATCCTTAATGGCTTTTTCGAAACCCTATTAGGGTGTGGACACTTCGAATGGAGAGTCACCATCAAGTAATGAAAAGAGCGTTGAGAGCAGCCAACAATTTCATTGATGCACCCTTCATGGCTCACAGATCGCAGCTAAGGAAGGCTTATGTCTCACTTGGAAGACTGTTTGGAGACACTTTTACCTACAAAGTCCCCAGAGGATTTGTACCTGCTTGGATCTCCAACTACATTGCAAGACTGATATTGCCACCAAATGCAGTATGCCCTAACACTTGACTGCATTCATGGCACATCATGTAGCCGTGGCATGTGGCTCCTTTTAAACCAAGAAGAGGGAATGTTGGTGGTAGGGCGCATTGTTGCTATATTCTGTTTTACTGATATTATCTTTGTCATCGAAAAACGGAGCACCTGCTTTGAAGGAGATGCCTTTGGCTTGCATCCGATTCACATGGAAGATAATAGAGGAATAAGTCATATCTCATCTCCCAAGGAAATGAGTGATTATTTGCCACTGAACGCCTATGAATTCCAAGGAAAGATGTGACTTAAACACAAGCCATTGGCCATCATAGTTCCTGACGATTGATCAAGAGTCCACTTTGCCAACCGACGATGGACCAGCGCCGAAGGCAGGGTAGCGCCGCAGGCCAAGGTAGGTACGCCAGGCGCGGATTGGAGGAACAGGCCGCGAGACATCGCGAAGCCTGTTACGACAAGACGCGGTCTGGCGTAAACCTACCTTGTAATAGTAAAGGAAGTCCCTGAGTCGTCAGACTCCATGGTGTTCACATTATATATTGCCTACATATAGAGCAATGTATGAAATTTATTTATTTGCCACATATTTTTTATATCGGAAAAGTATCTTGCTAAACAAGGTAGGTTTACGCCAGACCGCGTCTTGTCGTAACAGGCTTCGCGATGTCTCGCGGCCTGTTCCTCCATTCCTCACCTGGCGTACCTACCTTGGCCTGCGGCGCTAGCCTGCCTTTGGCAGGCATTGCTTGTCCATCATCGGTTACTTCTTATTGCATGCTGGGGAGCCCGCCCCCCAGACCCCCCTTCATACTAGATCGAGTTGCTTCATCTACAGATAATACGATCATGACTAGCTCTATCACAATTTGCAAGGTCGATACGCTTAACAACCCCACTCCAGATGACACAGATGAAATCATCAGTAGCAGAACAACCAGCAGCGGCGCCAGGCCCGCACAGCAAAAGGCCGTGGCCAAAAAAAAGTTAAGTATTCGCGGTCGTTCGACAGTTAATTAGGGTGTCTAACTTAATTAGCCCGGCCAACTTTTGGGATTTTTCCAAACGACCACTCCTTGACCCCAAACATTTCTATGAGTGAGTGAATGAGTGAGTCAGTCGGATTGGGGTTACATAGGTTCTTGACAGACATCGATGGTGAATTGAGCTAGTCAGGAAACACCAAGGCAAAACCCCGCCTTTTTTTGACGGGGGAATGAGGGCTCAAATACAGTCAAACTCCAACATAGACTCGTCCAGAATAGACTCGCATTTTGTGGCGGGCCCTAGGGGGGCGAATCCAGGTCAACTTGAACGGGGTTTGACCCCGACCCCCTCAGAACTTGCTCCAAACAGTCTTAATTCATTGGTCTATACCTAAAACCACCCCCAAAAAAATTTGGTTGAAAAATATTAACATTTGGCTGAGCTGTGGCACTTTATGTTTTTTGGTCAATTTTAGTGAAATTAGTACAATGAAGATTTGAGAAAACAATTTTTTCTCGAAGTGGGGATTTTTGAGGCCTGATTTGTTTGATATGAGTTGTCTTATGATAGACCAATGCAATTCCGGTCATAGACCCCACCTCACTCAATTTGAACTGGAGGCTGAAGAATTTCTAGTAATTTTACCTAAAAATCGAAATATTAAACCTTGCCCCACCTTTCAAAATTCATTTCTATGCATGAAAATCTACCTTAGGGCCCTGGCAATAACATATAAAAAATCTGGGATGGAGTTTTTTATTTTAAGGAAATCGTTCCAGAAAGCGCTACTTTTGACTTGTCGATTTAGCTAAAACGCATGAAATTTCACCAAATGTAAAGTACGATGAGGTCAATCTTGCTATTTTAGTCTCTTTATGCAGTATCAGAGGCAAATGGAGTTTGAGGGGAGTAAAAAAGAACATAAATACAATTTGCAAATGTACTACAAACACCAACTTTTGACAGCTTCTTAATAGGAAGTCCAAGAAAATGTAATACGTAATAATATGGATCTGGCATAATTGTTAGTCGATTTTCAGCTTTTACTTCTGCTGTCTATCTCATTTTTGTCCACTTCTGTCCTGTCTTTTGTGTCTGGAGGGAATGCCAATTCTTATTGTTGAGCCTCCAAATCAGTTTGGTGATGGAACCCAAACGGCCAACTCAACTCGAGACGGAACCAACCATAGAGAGTAATTCCAGCCCATGGTGGAACGAAATCCGGGTTTGGGTCACGGAATCGGTTCAAGATTTGTTGGGTCAATAGGTACCAGTAGGATATATCAACCCTAGGAGGAAAGTTGCCTGGCTCCAACAACACTTGAGATGTCTACATTTTTCTAAATTGAACAAAGTTAGCGGAAAAATGTCGCTTTCAGAATTTTTGATAACAAAGTTGTTTTTTTCAGTTCTAGCTTGTGTTTCCTTTTTCTGCCTAACCTTCATTTAGGTAAAATTATGACTAGCCAGAACTGTAGAAACAACTTTAACTATCCAAAAATCAGAAAGCATCATTTTCCCGTTAAATTAGTCAAATATAGCAAAATGTAGATATCTCAAGTGACCTTTGAGCTTGCCCACTTTGCACCTAGGGCGGCAAGACTGCAGGGACTGAGGAGAGGCCGGTAATGGGACGTGGGCAGGATCAGGCGCGCCAGCAAGGTCGGGATTTGGCGGGGCAGGGTCGGCTGCTGCAGGTTAGGCAGCAGACAGGCGGGAAAAAACTCCGAATCGATGGAGTCTGGTGGGCAGTAAACAATGCCACGGTCGAGCGGTACAGTCGTGAACCGTATGGCCCGTATGGCAAACAGAACACACCACTAGCACCTTCGGGGGTTCCAAGTCGCGGAGCCCCCGATGGAGGGGGCTTCGGCGGAGTGACATCCTTTCGCTTGTCCGCCATCCTGGACGCTGGAAAAACCCCGTCCTGCCCCGTCCGGGCCCGCCGCTGATCTCCCGCCTCGCGCTCCTGAGTCGGCCGGCCGGGAAAAACCAGCACCTGGATTTGGGGACCATATGGCCGGGTATGCCACCGTATGGCCTGGGAACTTTTATAACCCATTCGGTACCTCCGATTTCGGTTATAGGCCATACGCCGTATGGCCCTGTATGGGTATGGCCTCGAAAGCACCACTGGTTACAAGTCTCCCTTGGTGCTGGTGCTCAAATCACGTCGCCAAATTTTGGCGATACTTCTGTGTACCGCCGTTCTGAAGGCAATACTTTTCCGTAAGGCCGTTTTTTGGCGATACTCAATTGTATCGCTAAAAAATGTACTTTAGAACCCCTTTGCATTTGCAGTGGACAACGATGAGTTGAGGGGACGGAGTGGGTCAAGTGACAAGCTATATTGAGTTCAACTAAAAAGACAGAAAAATATAACAATTAATATTATGTTGTTGTAAAAATCAGGAAACTTCCAGTTATTATTTTTTAGGGGTTCCGACGAAGGAGGACCCCTATTGCCCGGGACGGCTCAGAATTCTTCTTCTACGGACCCCCCAGAATGGACATTTCGCTCCCGCCATATTAATCCTTTTCATAATACAATAAAAAGTCCAGAAAATCTAAAAAATTTACCGTGGAAATTTTTTGTAAACGACTAAAAGATAAATTTGCAACAATCAAGCACCCTTATCCGTTCACATTTTGCAGAAACGTTTCGAAGAAAAAATGTGCCCCTCCTCAAAACTAAACCTCCTGCCTCATCAAAGTGACAAGAAATAGTCTATCTTCTGAGAAAATAGTTAAAACACGAAGAAAAAGTCTCCATGACAACGTCTCACTGCCATCGTACCAACTGTCAAAATTTAAACGCCGTAAAATTCGAAAATGCCAATGTTCACTCATTGCACACTGACAAGACATTTAAACATCATTCAAATCTGTCATTAGTAAAAGGTTCGCAGCACTAAAGACAGAATAAATAGATTTTCGGGGATTGGCAACAATTTTCCCGGCGTCTGCGCCCTTTCGAAAATCGCGAGGCTGAAAAAAACAAGTACTCTACAAACTGAAGTGTGTACTCAGTATGCATCTACAGATGCATACTTGCAAGTACACACCTACAGATGCGTACTCAGCTGAGTACACATCTACAGATGCATACTCAGCTGAGTACACATCTACAGATGCATACTCAGCTGAGTACACATCTACAGATGCATACTTGGCTGAGTACACCCCTACAGATGCATACCTAACCTCTCCAAGTATGCATCTGCAGATGTGTAAGGGAGGGTGGGGCACCATGACCACTTTTTTTTTGTGCCTCCCTCTACTCCACCGTGTGGTTCGAACAGTTAAGTTTCTAGCATGAGGGGATTCTTTGGACCTCCAAGGACCTCTTCCACCCATTGGAACTTGTCTGCAATGCACGGCAGGCTCACAGAACACTTTGGAAAATAAAACGCAAAGTGGTCATGGTGCCCCACCTATGGGGCACCATGACCACCCCGTGGGGCACCATGACCATAGTAATTTTTTGGCCCAAAAAAGTGTACTTTCTACCAGTATTCTCATTGAAATTGTTTATATCGCTGTCATTACCATCAGGCCAGTCAACTAAACTAAAAAACACTGTAAAAACCTTCGAAGTATCAAACGTTCTAAGATGCCTTGAAATGGACGGTTTAAAACAGTTAACGCTCTAAGGCTTTCAAATTTCACATCCAAAGCTACGACATGTGTTAACATTTTATGTTTGTCTTGCTAAGACGAGTCCAAATTCGTATGCAGATTTCAATTTGGTAAATTTTAAGAAAATTATCGCGGTTACTACACTGCAAACAAGTGAATTAAATGCTGTTTCTCATAATGCCAGAGCCATCTTGGTGCAAAGTAGCCACGGATCGCCTTCGCGGCCAACTTTTGCGGTTTGGAGCTCATTTAGTGCAAGAGAAACCACCATTTCAAGTCTCAGTTTCAGAACCATTCTTAATCATCTTGGTGATTCACAAATTATCACAAATTTGTGATAAAACTATCTATTCTGCAGCAATTATTCAACCTTTATACATTTTCAGAAGCAAAAAGCAAATTTTCGACGAAAATAAATCATTATCAGGCCAAAATATGAGAAAAAACACTCAAATATGTGTGGTCATGGTGCCCCACTAAAAAGTGGTCATGGTGCCCCACAGTGCAGTTTACGACTCTAAGGCTCCCCGAGCAAGCAAACAACTACTTAGAATTAAATGTGATGTTGGATATTTTGCCGAAGAGCCGACATTTTGAGAAAAACCTAAGACATCGAACCTATCTTCTCAAATGTGAGAGTGAGAAAAAATATCCCAGATTTGAAAAACGCCCAATTTAGCCAAAACGCTGTAACAAAAATTTTGGCGAGGTGCTATGGTCGTACCCTTGAAGCTAGAAGGTAGGGCTCTGGCTGAAAATAGTTAGAATTCTATTCTCTCGAAAGTCCGGTCGACCGGTTGCCGTCGGCAAAGTAGTTCCCGAGAGCGAGGGGGGTGGTCATGGTGCCCCAGTGGTCATGGTGCCCCACCCTCCCTTACTCAGCTGAGTATGCATCTGTAGATGTGTACTCAGCTGAGTATGCATCTGTAGATGTGTACTCAGCTGAGTATGCATCTGTAGATGTGTACTCAGCTAAGTATGCATCTGCAGGTGTGTACTTGCAAGTATGCATCTGTAGATGCATACTGAGTACACACTTCAGTTTGTAGAGTAGTCGCGCATTGAAACTGCCTCTCCATTGTTGCTGAGGTTGGGTTGTTTGGCTTGCTTTTAAAGGCTGCAGTTCTCTTTTGTTGCCAACCTAACAAATAAAATTTACTGCTTTCTTCGCATTTCTAACTTCAAATCTTTCATTAACTTACATTATTTCCACAACCGGAACACCGTGCAATGCGTTAGCATTGGAATTTTTTTTATGTTTTTATTTTTTATTCGTTATGCTTGGCTGCCCAGAGAGCACAGCTCTAATGAGGGCAGGATACAATAGAATAAGGTGGTCCTATGGTCAGGAGCAGTTACAGACAGATACAATACAATATTACAAAGGTACAGGTTGACACTTTTTTGTCGCCCCTAGGGCTGCGGGTTCTGCGGCGCGCCCACGACGATGGCGTCGAGAGCGTAGCGCCGGGTGCCGTTCGGCAGCGGGTTGAGCAGCTTGCGCACCAGGATCTTGGGGTGGTGCTCGCCCTTCTGGCGGAAGTCCTCGCGCACCTTCACGGCGTGGGCCTGCAGGTTGATGTCGGCGTGGGCGTCGTACAAGTCGTACCGGTTGGTCTCGTACGGCAGGGCCCCTGATGTACCTGATCCATAACCTCTCCAGCGTCAGCAGCGCCTCCCAGGGCGCCTGCCTAATGCTCTGCCAGGCGGGCAGGCTGTACCGCAGCTTGGTCAGGATCAGGCGTCTTGTACAGCACCAGTTTGGTTTCGGCGGACATGCCCGGGCCTGCACTCACTCCAAGAAAAAACCCCAACGAGAGTTCAGAAATTTCTGGAGAAAGGGGAGAGAACAGAGAGAGGTTCCCCCCCCATTAATAATAGCAAAAATTATAGCTGGGAATCTCTTGCTATAAGACACATTTTCATCTAAGAAAACCCAAATAGATAGGTTTGAGCTAATGGTCCCCAATTATCAGGTGGGCCCAAGTGTTCCACAAAAATATCCATTGCTTTCTGTTGATTCAGATTTAGGTCAGGCAGCTTAAATGGGGCTTTACAGCACTTGTAGATGGCATACTTTCTTCAACAGCATAATTGTTGTAAACAGTCTGTCTGACCTTAGCA